>NC_133460.1:96623959-96923959 GCF_048565385.1 Saimiri boliviensis | reverse complement strand
ACTAAAAAGATTCGTCTTCATTCCTTATGGAAAAACTGCTCTGCTGCCCTGTGGAAAATTAGCATCTTAAAGCATTTCTTAAGAGATGACACACTTGCTTCAATATATTAACCCTGTTAATGGGATATTGAGCTCATAGTGATGGCAGTGGATGGCAGTGGTGGCCTGAGGGAAGTTGCGGGGGAGCTGGGAATAGGCGGGAGCTGGGCGTGGCTACAGCTGCCCAGCCGTGGCTGTAGACTGGGCATCCCTGCACTCTAGGGGGCCCAGGGAAACCCCCAAACCCCTCCACACCGCCTGGCCTCTCCCTGCTCCTGGCACCCATTCTGGAACAAAGGTGAGGCCAAGCCTGGCGCTGTCGGGACCTGGCTGGGTATGCATGAGCTCTGAGTGGTGCTGACACCAGCACCCTGCCACCTAGGCCCCCTCTAGACTTTCGGCTGCCAGCCACAGAGCATTCCAGCTAGTGAAGCGACACCCCAAGGATCCTGTGACAATAAACATAGTGATATCAAACTACTCATGTATACTTGAGTAAAAAAAACAAAGCTCGTATGAGTGGTAGGATCCAAGCTGGTGGGCTTGGATGCTTACAGTTGGGCTTGTCTGAGCATAAGAGTAAAATGCCAGAAGGAAAAAGAATGTATTTCTTTAGACTTCAGAAAACTTTCAAAGAAGGGAGTATGAAGCTTTGGGGGCCAGGCTTGTAATAGTTAAGAATAAGGGGAGAGGCCTTGGGAATTCAGGGAACACACACGTAAAATATATGTTAGATGAAGTCATGTTATTGTGAAGCAAGAAGGTAGGACAGTCTTGAGTTGGCATTTGAAGCAGATGAAGGGACAAGTCGTGTACTTTGGGATATCTGTGTTTTAGAGAGAGCAGCAAGAACCAAAACAGGCTGAAATGTACCTGACACGTTGGATAAACAGGAAGGAAACGGGTGAAGTTCAGCTGGAAGGAGGGAGGGGAGAATAGGAAAGGAAGCGAAGACGAGAAAGTTAAAGTGATAACAGGAGCTAGACCTTATTAATGTTAATCCCTGCCTTCCGTTTTGTTTCAGATACTTAAGAATAGACATTTCATTGGCTTCTCTGGCCTCAAAGTCTAGAAAGACCAAGAACATTCTCTTTAACTCAGCTGGAGGCCAGAAAAGAATACTATTAGTATTCAAGATTACTTAGAGTACAGCAAAGATGATAAAAGAGAATGGATATAAGTTGTGCTCAGTTGGAGTTGTGGTTCAGTTGGTTTTTTTGTTTGTTTGTTTGTTTGTTTGTTTTTGAGACAGAGTCTCACTCTGCCACCCAGGCTGGAGTGCACTGGCATGATTTTGGCTCACTGCAACCTCCGCCTCCTGGGTTCAAGCTATTCTGCCTCAGCCTCTTGAGTAGCTTGGAGTACAGGCATGGGCAACCATACTCAGCTAATTTTTGTATTTTATTTTAGTAGAGACAGGGTTTCACCATGTTGGTGAGGCTGGTCTCGAAATCCTAATCTCAGGTGATCTGCCCACCTCAGCCTCCCAAAGTGCTAAGATTACAGGCTTGAGCCACCATGCCTAGCCTCAGCTGGTATTTGTTTTATTCTTCACAGCTATGGGATAAGAAGGTTTGGTCTTCCGAACTTATTTTCTTCAGTAGTTATCAAACCTGGCTGCAGACTAGAATCATCTTGGGATCTTTCAACAATCCCACTGCCCAGGCTGTATCCAGCCATTTAAATAAGAATCCCTGGAATGGCACACAGGCATTGGTGTCTTTTTAAACTTCCCAGATAATTCTATTTTGCAGACAAGTTTAAGAACAGATACTGTACTTGATTTTTAAGGTGTTCTTGTTTAAGACTGATTCTTATGGTCCGTGAGGCAACAAACACCACAACGTAAGTATCTGCAATCATTTATTTTAAAGACTTTTTACAAGTAAAAGCAACATGTGTTATCTGGGGGTAAGGTAGAGCAGAAACTGGAATCCGAGGGTGGAGGAAGATCAGTTTTTTCCTTCACAGAAGATAAGCCTGTTGTGTGGGTGTCTTGCTTGCCCATAGATCTTTGTTTCCAGTCCAGGAGGGTTTTATTCAGTGCTTGCTTCATTTACTGGAAAAGTTCACCGGGCCTAAGCGTCAACTTCCCTCACAGCTTCCAGCTCAGCAGCAAATTGTAGTGAACACATTGAATCTCCACTTACTACTGTAAATAATGCTTTTAACAGCATTCCTTTTGGATAATATGACATAGACCCATTTTTTTTTTTTTTTTTTTTTTTAGGTAGAGTTTTGCTCTTGTTGCCCAGGCTGGAGTGCAATGGTGTGATCTTGGCTCACTGCAACCTTTGTCTCCTGGGTTCAAGCGATTCTCCTGCCCAGCCTCCTGAGTAGCTGGGATTACAGGCATGCACCACCACGCCTGGCTAATTTGTATTTTTAGTAGAGACGGGGTTTCTCCATGTTGGCCAAGCTGGTCTCGAACTCCCAACCTCAAGCGATCTGCCCGCCTTGGCCTCTGGGATTACTGCCACAGTGCTGGAATTACAGGCATGAGCCACTGCGCCTGGCCAAGACCCAATTTTTAATACTCCCAAGTCAGATCTAACTAGAGTTTAGGAAATGTTTGGTATGATAAAACTTTTCCCTTCTGTGCATAATTTAGTTTACACAGAAGAGCACTGGAGAAATTTGTCTCATAGATATGATTGACATGAGTGATAGGTTAAAACTATTTAAAATTTTAGTGGTTTTGCGGAGCACCTAGAACACATAAATTTTAAGCAGTTTTTCAAAATTAAAAAATCTCTTAGTTTGAACAGTAGAAGATGTCAATAAGTATTAAGACTTTTGGCAAGTTATGTTTACCATGAAACAACAAGGAAGAAAGCAGAGAGGGTCCCTTTAACCCTTGAACTTGTGGTCACTTACAGTATCAAGGTTGGAAATCATGAGGAAGGGACATTGAACATGAGGTGGGATCTCGAAGACAGGCATGTTGATACACGTAACGTAGCCCTAAAGCCTTCATATTAGCAGTATTTAAGATGGGAAGGACAGGATTGATTTATTTTGGGACTAAGTTTACACATTACACAGCTCTCAATATAAAACAAAGACTATGGTATTAGAGTTTAGCAGGGGAAAAAAAAAAAAACAGGAAGAAAGACAAAACAAATGTAAGAATAGTTTTTAATCCGTGTTCTCACAAGCAGTGCAGAGTGGGCAGGCGGGCTGCCTCAAGCCCTTTCCAGGCTTAAGTACCTTATCCTAATCCTGGATGTGCTCATACAGGCTGTCAATTTGGGTCCGGAAGTATTTGGAAAGCTCTCCCCGCTTTGCTTTCAATGTTGGTGTCAACAGCCCATTTTCAATGGAAAATGGCTCTGGATGAAGAAAAATGGCCTTGACCTGGAAGATGAACACACACACATCCATGCTCATTAGTGATTTGGGCTCCTCTGCAGAGCCCTCTAAGTGCTCTGTAAAGAAAGTGAGCTTGATGCAACAAGAGGGTAAAGAGAACAGTAACACACGCCCGTGCCCACAAATATAATTTGAGAAAGAACTGAGTAGGGAGATGGGAGAAGGGATAGTAAACTACAAAAGAAAAAAAAAAAAAAAAAAAGGACCATACGAGTAACTACGAAAGGTCATTTTGGAGTTAATGGCACAAAATCTCAAATCAACTCCTTAGGTATTATACATTTAAACCGCATTCGATGGAAACTTTAAACAAAACTTTCTAATATGGCCAGAGGCCAGTATAAAATCAGTGGTAGTACATACCTGTTCAAAGGATTTAAGGCCGCTTTCTTTCCCAATCTTCTGCATGTCTTCTAAAACGGCTTTTCTTACAACCTAAGAATACAAAACATTGCTTAAACCACGGCCGTTTCAAAAAGAGCCTGAAGGGCTAAGCGTGAACCAACTCGAAGTGCTTGTCACAGCCGTTAGTATAAACGCAGGAACAGAAAACAGTGCACGAGCATGTTATATGCCCAATATTTAAAGAAAAACCAAGAGGAAAAGGCAAATCTAAATGTTAACAGTTTTCTCTGAATAGCATTTTTACTCTCTTATTTTCCAATCTTTTGCCACGATGAATGAACACGTTATTTTAAACAGAACCGAGTGTTTTCTTTTTTCTTTCTTATTTCTTTTTGAGACAGTCTCGCTCTGTCACCCAGGCTAGAATGCAGTGGTGTGAGTCTCGTCTCACTGCCTCCAGGGTCCAAGCAATTCTCTGCCTCAGCCTCCAGAGCAGCTAGAATTACAGGTGTGCCACCATGCCCAGCTAATTTTTGTATTTTTAATAGAGATTTCACCATATTGGCCAGGCTGGTCTTGAACTACTGACCTCATGATCCAGCCGCCTCGGCCTCCCAAAGTGCCGGGATTACAGGCATGAGCCACTGCGCCCGGCCGAGAGTTTTATTTTTTAAACTCTCCATCCTATCTTCAAGTCTCATAAAACTATTCAGTCTCTTTGGGCTGGAGCCACCTGTGACAGATGCCGGAGCTGGTAAGGCATCCTCTCCTCCATGATGGGCCCATGGGGGTGCACAAAGCTTTCCTAGGCAATACTTACTTGGTTTTGGCACAGTTCCTCAAAGGAGCCCTTCACCCCAAGCTTGGCTGCAAATGAGGGAAGTGTATCTGTGTCAGGAACCACCACTCCTACTAAGGATGACTATGGAAAGGAAATAAAGGTGCAAGGGCATGAGAGAAGTCGTGTAGGAATGTCCTCCAGTAGTTAAATAAAGCAGAATTATGTCATTGCAATTGTCATTTCCCCAAAACCTTAAATCCAGGACTAGTGTTCTTTTCTCACCATATTATTTTCAACATCCATGGCACTGTAATGCCATTTTCCCACATAATATCTCATTTACCAAGATGTTCTATTCAAATCGGATTATTCAACATTAAACTTGAAGCATCTCTCCTTGTCTATGTCAACTCTCCCCTTACCCCCAAAAAGCTATGTCTAAGCACAGTGTGTATAAAACAGTTTGTTGTTTTGGGATAAGGAGTTCCTTAAAGTTATGTTCAAGCACGGTGTGTATAAAACAACAGTTTGTTGATCTAAGTTTTGATTGTTGTTTTGTACATACTGCAACCGTTTGTTGTTTTATGCATACTGCACTTAAACATAGCTTTAAGGAACTCCTTATGGAATGGGAACTAAGTGCAACATGGAGCTCTTTTTTTTTTTTTCCTGAGACAGAGTCTCATTCTGTCATCTAGGCTGGAGTGCAATGGCGCAATCTTGACTCACTGCAACATCCACCTCCTGGATTCAAGCAATTCTCCTGCCTCAGCCCCCAAAGTAGCTAGGATTATAGGCACATGCCACTATGCCTGGGTAGTTTCTGTATTTTTAGTAGAGATGGGGTTTCACCATATTGGCCAGGCTGATCTTGAACCTCCTGACCTTGTGATCTACCTGCCGCAGCCTCCCAAAGTCATTTTATACTAAATTGCTACCTTTTAGTATAGCCATTTAAAACAATTCTACTAACTTGGGTACAAAGCCCATCAAAGTTTCAAAAAAATTGTAATTGAAATTGCCTTATTTGAGGTTTGGAATATAACTTCATTTTTTTTTTTTTTTTTTTTTTAGTTTCATAAGCTTGGATCTTCTCATTCTGAACCCAACTATACAAATTTCCGGTAGCTACAGGAACCAGCATGATTTGCGACTGAAAAAAGCTATTGCTAAAATCATATATTACCCGTAAGCTCTCCCCATGTACAAAAACTTGTGCCACTGGTCTACTCCTGATGTAGATATTTTCTATCTTCTCTGGCGCAATGTATTCTCCTTGGGCCAACTTGAAAATGTTCTTTTTACGGTCAATGATCTTCAGAGTTCCATTCTATATGAGACAGATAAAAGTATGAGTATTTTTGAGCCATAGAAGTGCTATCAGTGGGGAGAGTGGTGAAGTCACAGTTATCTTTCTTCTCTAAAGCTGATTTTTCCAGAGACTTTTGAGCCGTCTTTCATTTCTCTTCCTTGGCTTTGGGGAAAGGGGAGGGAAGCATCTTGCAGCAAGAACCTGTCTTTACTGCATATCTATGTGGAGAGTCAATGTGCAGCCTCAGAAAAAGTCTCCTGGATCCTCTGGGGTTATGCAAATTGATGCCTCATCCAAGGAAGAAATTGAGCAGCTCTCAATTTCCAATCACTAATTTCCAATTAGTTCATTTTCAGAACTCTCAGCAGTGGAGAAGGGGTTGTCTTTTATTTAGACTTTTGATTTGATTTTAATAGTTCTCCCACTGCTTGACTTCCTGTTTTGTTTTCCTCCTTGTTAAATCCAGGCACAGGCTCAAACAGCTCCGCTGTGCTAATCAAGCAAGTCAATTACTGGGCTTGTTAGGACAGCAACAGGGCTGAGAGGGCTCCAACCAGCCACCAGAGGTCATTTGCAGCTTCATTTCTCTGAACTAATTGGTCTGAGGAGCTTAGGTCTTTAGGGATTTGAACCATAGAATTGGGACAAATGGCAAATACCATCCACATGACAATACCCTAAGTAGGGCGACTAACTAAACCAACTCTGGACCGATCACAAGGCAGACTCAAGAAACTAGCCATCAATTCAGCCTAATATTCGTTATCTGAAAGTGATTAGTAAAGTGCAGCTTTCTATAACCCTGGTATGGGGATATATCTAGTGCTTACATCCTGGGATTATTAGAGTGTTATTTAATCCTGTTACTAGACAGAAACAAATATGTTAGCAAGACACTACCAAACCCAAATCAATATAATGCATCGTTAGGACCAGTGTTCTTAAAAGTTACATTGTCAAGATTCCTTAAATCTCACTTAAATCTTAAATATTGATTGAGCAAGAAAGGAATTTTAAGTTCTCATTATATTCCCACTTCTCCAGCACACAGTAGACAAAACTTTTGAGAGGGGAGATCTTTTGGAAAATTCCATCACTGCCCTTGCAATAATTTCCTTTCTTCTTAGGAAAATTAATAGCAACTATGGCTAATTATCATCAAGATATGATTAAAAAAAAAAGTCTCTATCTTCCACAGAAAGGGGCTGTGAAGGCCACTCAGAGACAAACACTAACCTCTGCAAACACTTGATTTAGAAATCCTGCTTCCTGTTTTGACATGTCTGTGAATTAATTGGGAGGATATTTACGCCAAGAAACTCATAAGAGGCAAAAGTTGTGGACCCATGGAGTTACAGAACCACAGTTTGTTGGGTTTTTGTTTGTTTTGGTAGACACAGGGTCCTGCTATGTTGCTCAGGCTAGTCTCAAACTCCTGACTTCAAACAATCCTCGCACCTTGGTGTCCCAAAGTGTTAAAATTATAAGCATGACTTCTGCCTCAAGAAAAGTTAAGAGAAAAAAAAAAGGGGGCAGAATACTACCTCTCCCTACTCCTTTCCTAGAGAAGTCACCTCATTTTTCCTTGGCTATGAAAAATTCTATTTCATTGCAGGGGAGCCAGGCCAATTCTGATGTCCAGGTCTACCTGACCTATTCAAGAATCCCACCTTCAGTTTGGGTCTAAAAACAGTGCTAAGGGCTAAGTGCAGTGGCTCATGCTTATAATCCCAGCAGTTTGGGAGGCCGAGGTGGGCAGATCACCAGAGGTCAGTAGTTCAAGACCAGCCTGACCAACCTGGTGAAACCCTGTCTCTACTAAAAATACGAAACTTAGCCAGGTGTGGTGGCATGTGCCTATAATCCCAGCTACTCAGGAGGCTGAGGCAGGAGAATTGCTGGAACCCAGGAGGTGAAGATTGCAGTGATCTGAGATCATGTCACAGCACTCCACCCAGGGCCAGCAGAGCAAGACTCCATCTCAAACAAACAACAAACAAAAAACAGTGCTAGGACCACTGACTTACTGCTGGTGGCATATTTGATAAGGAATAAAGCAAGAAGAAAACACGTCAACTGGTCTACATCTTGGTGTCTTCTATAACATTGTGATCAAAATACCAAAAATATTCTGGCCAGGTGTGGTAGCTTATACCTGTAACCCCAGAAATTTGGGAGGTCAAAGCAAGAAGATTGCTTGAGACTAGGAGTTTGAGTCTACCCTGGTCTACTCAGCAAAACCTCATCTCTACAAAAAAAAAATTTTTTTAAAGAAGACTTTTTAGCTTTTGTAACTCCTATTCACACATTAAATTACTTTCTCAGAATTTTGTATTGTTGGTCCATAGAAGAGCTGCAGCTAGAACACAAATCTCCTGACTTTCAGCATATATTCTATTTTTTTTGAGACAGAGTCTCTGTCACCAAGCTGGACTGCAGTGGCACAATCTCAGTCTACCACCTCTGCCTCTTGGGTTCAAGCAATTCTCCTGCCTCAGTCTCCTGAATAGCTGGGATTACAGGTGCCTGCTACCATACCCAGCTAATTTTTGTATTTTTAGTAAAAATGGGGTTTCACCATGTTGGCCAGTCTGGCCTAAAACTCCTGACCTCAGGTAATTCACCCACCTCATCCTGTAAGTTCTTCTCTTGATAGTGTGAGGAAGTCATAAGCCAGGTAGGGTACAAACCTCATCTCCAGCTGCCTCAGCTGATTAACCTACTTGCATTTCTGCCCTTCTTGCTATAAACATATTGTTCTCCCCACTCTATTAGCATGGACTTGTAGGCATTATGATGAAATACCCACCGGGAGCCAGCGACCAATGTCTCCTGTGTGAAGCCAGCCATCACTGTCCAGGGCTTCCTGTGTCTTCTCGGGGTCCTTCAGGTATCCTTTGAACACGTTGGTACCCTTGATGCAGATCTGTACAGCAGATACACAAAATGGTGGCAACAGCAAAGGCTGCTTCTCCCAGCATGGGCAGTTTATGAAACACCTGTTCCCCCTTCCATCATTTGATGGCTTCCACTACGGTGTGAAGAGCACCAGATCTGAGTCCTTAATTCTCTGCTAAAGATCTCAAAGGAGCCAAATCCAAGTTTGCTTACAATTATGTGTTCTTTCTGATTTAAACCTCCTCACCATGACTGTCTGACCACAGGGCACGACCTACCCACCTCTCCTTCATTATTCACTGAAAAGTAGTTCATATCAGCCACATCTTCCAGCTTCACATAATTGCAGGCGAGGGGTGCTCCAACGTGACCTAGAACACACCACAGTGAATCAGCTGGGAAACTCTAGAATGGTGATAATTCCAGGCATATTTCTAAGATATTTATGAATTGACTCTAGAAGAGTAAGATTGAAAAACCACCAGGCACCAATGCAGACTAGCCAGGATAGTCAGGCCTGGGCCCAAATTTGAGTTTTGCATTTGCCACATTAGTCCAGAGAATTGAAGTTATCTAAGCTCCGAAGTCCTAGTTTAGTCAGAACCTTTCTCCTGACCGTAGCACCTTCTGCCCAGTAGGTAGAGGACTTACCTGATGTCCAGTCCCCAGGTAATGTAATTGTACAGCCAGCTGTGCATTCTGTTTGACCATATGCTTCATACACCTGGGAAACCAAAGAAGAACTTTTAGACTTACTCAAGATAAAGCATGAGCTGGCCATGCCCTACAGACAAGACATGAGGAAAGCAAGGTCTCCAAGTGTTCGAGAACACATAGTATCTTAAAATCTTGAACTCGGCCGGGTGTGGGGGCTCACATCTGTAATCCTAGCACTTTATGAGACCGAGGCAGGTGGATCACCTGAAGTCAGGAGTTTCAGACAAGCCTGGCCAACATGATGAAACCCCTGTTTCTAAAAATATACAACAACAATAACAAAAATCAGCTGGGCATGATGATGGGTACCTGTAATCCCAGGTACTGGGGAGGCTGAAGCAGGAGAATTGCTTGAATCCAGGAGGTGGAGATTACAGTGAGCTGAAATTGTGCCATTGCACTCCAGCCTGGGCAACAGAGTGAGACTCTGTCTCGGGGGGGGGGGGGGGGGAAGGAAAAAATAACCAAAACCTTGAACTCATACTTGAGCTGCAAAGTATTTACTATCAAGCCTTTTGGCCACTCAGAAACCAAAAGAGTCCAGAAATACACCAAAGTACGTGTAAGTTATTCACCAAGTGATGTGCAACCCAATAGCAATTGAACTTGACCCTGAGTAATGGAGCATCACTGAAGGAACTGAAGAAGGGGAGTAGTATTTTTTAAGGAAAATAGCTCCCACTATGATATAAAACAGGAGTTGGCAAACTTTATCTGTACAGGCCAAGATAGTAAATATTTTCAGCTTTGTGAGCCATCTGGTTGACTTCGCCAACACAGCATTAAAGCAGCTGTAGACCACAAATAAATGGATAGACATAGCTGTATTTCAAGAATTTTTAAAAAATTAAAACTGAATGGGGGGTGTGGCCTGTGATAGGCAGAGTCGGGAGAGAGAGGAAGGCTTAGAGAGGACATCTCTGGGAGGAGGTTAGCAGCAGGACCTACTGATCTATTGGTTTTAGGTCCTGAAGGAAAGGACAGTCTTAAAAATGGCTAAGAGGATGCTAATTTGAAAGACTACAGGACCTTGGCATCAATTTGGAGTCTTTTTTGATTGTGATTACACAGATAGGGGACTTGTAAGGAAAAGTCTATGCCTGTTTTGTTCATGCTCTGCAAGGTTGTTTGAATGAATGAACTAATTATCCATCTGGGTGAAAATTGAGACAATATCCATGGCCAAGCACCTGGACAAATTTCAGGTGGAACTGAGACTTAAATGGAAAAAATGGAAAATGATAAGAAAATAAGGGTGAAACAGTCTTATGAAATATTGGGGGTTAGGAAGTCCTGTCTAAGCAATTTAAAACCTACAAATAGAAAAGATTACTTAGTTTGACTACAAAAACACTGGAAATTTTTATATGGCAATACACAGGGAAAAAATGATGAGATGAGGAAAAATGTTTCCAAAGTGACAAAAGTTAATATTACAGGTTGAATATTCTAATCCAAATGTTTGAAATCCAAAATGTCCCCAAATCCAAAACCCTTTGAGCACCAACATGATGTTCAAAGGAAATCCTCTTTGGAGCATTTCAGATTTTGGATTTTCAAATTCAGGATGCTCAATTGTTATAATGCAACTGGAAACAAATCCAAAATTCAAAACACTTCTAGTCCCAAGCATTTCAATAGGGAGCTACTCCACCTGTATTACTCTATGAAGAACTCTTAGAAATATAAAAACAGACCACATTATCTTTTGCCTCCTTTTTCTATACGGAAATAATAGAGTAATTCATGGATGAAATATACATGTCAATAAGCAATAGAAAGGTGTTCGGGGTAAATAAAAGAAACAATACTGTCATAAGATTTTTCATTTATCTGATTGGCTAAAATATATATATATATGTGTGCGTGTATATATATATATATATATATATATATATATATATATATATATGGAGAGAGAGGGGGGGAGAGAGAGAGAGAGAGGGAGACAGAGAGAGAGAGAGAGACA
Source organism: Saimiri boliviensis (assembly GCF_048565385.1). Lineage (NCBI taxonomy): Eukaryota > Metazoa > Chordata > Mammalia > Primates > Cebidae > Saimiri > Saimiri boliviensis. Next base: position 96,912,526 of record NC_133460.1, on the reverse strand, counting down.
CGGAGTCTCACTCTGTCGCCCAGGCTAGAGTGTATTGGTGTAATCTCAACTCACTGCAACCTCCACCTCCCAGGTTCAAGAGATTCTCCTGCCTCAGTTTCCTGAGTAGCTGGAATTACAGGTGCCCTCAACCACACCAGGCTAATTTTTTTATATTTTGAGTAGAGACAGGGTTTCACTATGTTGGTTAGGCTAGTCTCAAACTCCTGACCCCAAGTGATCCACCCACTTCACCTCCCAAAGTGTTGGGATTACAGGCGTGAGCCACCACGTCTGGCCTAAAATTTAAATGACTAAATGATTGGCTAAAATTTAACTGACTGATGAAGCCTGTCACTGGCAAGAGCACGGGCAAATAAGGCCTTGTATATTTGCAGAAACGTATGAAAATATCTTTCTGGAAGAAAGTTTGATAATATACATTATTACACACACACACACACACACACACACACACACACACACTTTGACCCACATACAGACACACATACCCATACAGACACACACACTTTGACCCAATAATCCCTTCTTGCATGAACTTATCCTGGATTAATGATTAATTGATTATCACAGTGAAAAATATCATCAGCAACTCAAGTGTCCATTAACAGGAGATTAGTTATTTGGGTACTGCTGACCCTTGCACCACACGGGTTTGTACTGTACAGCTCCACTGACGTGGATTTTCTTCTGTCTGTGTGGCCTCTGAGAGAGCAAGACCAACCCCTCCTCCTCCTCTTCCTCCTGAGCCTGCTCAACATGAGGACAGTGAGGATGAAGACCTTTGTGATGACCCATTTCTACTTAATGAATAGTAAATATATTTTCTCTTCCTCATGATTTTTTAAATAACATTTTCTTTTTTCTAGCTTACTTTATTGTAAGAATATAGTATATAATACATATACAAAATATGTATTGATCAATTATATTATTGGTAAGGCTTCTAGTCAATAGTAATCTACTAATAGTTAAGTTTTGGGGGAGTAAAATACTATACATAAATTTCTGACTGCATGGGAGTAGGCAATCCTAACTCTTACATTGTTCAAGAGTCAATGACATTTAATAAACTATTGTGAAGTCATTAAGACGATGCTGAGCTTTATTTGACAAGGAGCAACATTAACAAGTATTTTTGAACACCGATTTCATTTATGTGAAGGCTTCTGCACACAGATGCCTGAAGAGATGATTAGAAGGATATTTTCTCTGGCTTTTGAGAATTTAGGTGACTTTCATTTTGGTACCTTTTAGTTTTTTTCATTTTTATTTAGACAGTGAGCTTATTTGCACAAAAGTAAAATAGCCTATTTTCAAAGAAGAGGCTTGGCTTACCTGACATCCCATTGCTGCCCGGAAGAACGTCATGACTGGAGCAGAGATGGGGGCAGCTCCGGTGACCATGAAGCGAACCCTCCCGCCCAGGCTGTCCTGTTCAGTTGAAACAGAAGACGTATTAAAACCTATTCTCCACTGTGGAGTGGGTATAATAGCCTGTCCAGCGTTGCTATGAGAATTAAACTGACATCAATCCTCACGTTAATTTATAAAGCATTTAGAATGCAGTCTGGATTGTAGAAGAGCACTTCAAATATTAGCTATTATTGTCATCAGTATTCATAGCTGGGACCAGAAACTAAATATTTCTCAAATAATTTGTATTATTCACCCCCTCAAATTGCTTATAATCTCAACAGACCACCTAAAAAAGTAAGAGAGAATGCTAGAACCTAAATAAATTTTTTTTTTTTTTTTTTTTTTTTTGAGATAGAGTCTGGCCCTATTGCCTAGTCTGGAGTGCAGTGGTACCATCTCAGCTCCCTGCAACCTCTACCTCCTAGGTTCAAGCGATTCTCCTGCCTCAGCCTCCTATGTAACTGGGATTAGAGGCACCCACCACCATGCCTGGTTTTTTCATGTTTTAGTAGAGACAGGTTTTTACCATGTTGGCCAGGCTGGTCATTTTCTTTTTTCTAGTTTATTTTATTGTAAGAATATGATACATAATATATATACAAAATATGTGTTGATCAATTATATTATTGGTGAGGCTTCTAGTCAATAGCAGTCTACTAGTAGTTAAGTTTTTAGGTAGTCAAATATACATAAACTCCTGACCTCAGGTGATCTGCCCACCTCGGCCTCCCAAAGTGCTGGAATTACAGGTGTGAACCACCACACTCAGTCTGACTTTTTTTTTTTTTTTAAACCAACTCCCCTTAGTAATAAACTAGTACAAGAAAGATTTCAAAAGGCAGTGGACGCAAAGTCTAAAAGGCTCTCCAGTTAAAGTGACGCCCAAGCAGCAGTGGAAAAGCAAGGTCTGTGAGTCAGAAGGCAGCCCAGAGATTTGTCTGACTCCGTCCAGGACCTGCCCAACCTACCTGGATCTTTTTAAAGATGAACTTGTCCCACAAACTGTCATGCCTGATGATACCCTTTTGAACTTCCTTGAATTTACTGGCAACAGCCAAATTCAGCAAGAACTTCTTCAAGGGTGTCTTGGCTTCATTTTGTACCTGCAGGGTGATAGCTCCTTTTAGTTGGAAACTTATTGGAGATACTCACCAAGGCCATTAGTGAGCAAGAAACAGTGTGTTCGAGCTTCGTGAGGAAGTGGTCTCACACTCATGAACTCGATTGCTGAATATAGATGAGCCCAGAGAATCATGGCCAAGCTTAGAAAGAAGTGAACTTAATGCAGAGCTCCAGTCCTCCTGCTTCCTGCCCCAATATTTAGTCCTTGGAAAACAACTTGACAATTGAGATAAAGAGGGACTGCCTACACAGTCACTTGGCATGGGGCAGGGGAGAAGGGGGTACTAGTTAAAAAAAAAAAAAAAAACAGCTCAATGGGCACCACCTCTAGGGCTTTTGATTTACCAGGTCAAAGTCCAGCCTAGGAATCAGATTTGTTAAATCAAGTATCATGTCTTCCTCTACTTCCTCTGTGATGCTTCTATAACTGAACTCGGATAAAATTCCCACCCTTCCCAATATACAAGGTGCCTTTAGCCACACCATACAAAACCCATCAGACTTGCCTACTTTCCTGCTAAAATGATTTCTTCTCTTTGGGCTTAATTCTGACACCATTTTTCCAGCTCACATGATTTCCCTGGTCTCCCTGACTCTGGCCTTAGTGCTCCATTAATCAGACTTCTGCCAAAGGACAGCTTCCCCATATACAGCTCAAAGAGACCCCCTTATTTCCAAAATTCAGTCCTGAACACCATATCTTGCTTTCAAGATCCCACCCTACTGGAGTCAGATTCAAGGCCATTTTAGACTTTTATCTTGTTCAAAATTTGAAGAATACCTCTCCTTCCATCTTCCATGTTTACACTCCTATTTTTAGGCCTCCAACCAAGCAGGGGTGATATTTTTTTGTCTTCTAAAGCAAATTGTGCAGGACATAAGTTTCTTCTTATGCCTATAACATTATCATTGTGCCAATATGTCATAATCTCTCTCCAAGATCCATGCTCAAATGATTCCTGTCATTCCTGAAACCTCCCTCAGCTAAAAGAGATTTATCTTTCTTCAACATTCACAAGACTCACCCTCTTCTCAACAAGTCACTGACAAAGAGCTAGTATTAGAGACCTGTGATAGTAAAGTCCTTCATTTTAAAAATACATTCCAGAAGTGAACTGTGTATTAAGTATTATACAATACAATAACTGTCTCTGAAAAATAAAAAAGTCCAACAACATGAACAAAAACCATAACAGCAACTCATCGAATAATTGCATAGCGTGATAAGAAACTGTTGGAAGGCCAGGCGCGGTGGCTCACGCCTGTAATCCCAGCACTTTGGGAGGCCGAGGCGGGTGGATCACGAGGTCAAGAGATTGAGACCATTCTGGTCAACATGGTGAAACCTCGTCTCTACTAAAAATACAAAAATTAGCTGGGCATGGTGGCGCATGCCTGTAGTCCCAGTACTCAGGAGGCTAAGGCAGGAGAATTGCTTGAACCCAGGAGGCGGAGGTTGCAGTGAGCCGAGATCGCGCCATTGCACTCCAGCCTGGATAACAAGAGCGAAACTCCATATCAAATAAAAAAAAAAAAAAAAAGAAACTGCTGGAATTGTTATCAATTCTGCTAGAACACTGCCTGCTCTGTCACTGGAGCCCTTTTAGCATCTGCTGAGAGTCCTAAGAGTGAAAGGAAGTGTTAGAATCTTGGAGGTGGTTGGGGAGGACTGGAGGGTTCCAAAGCATGTGAAGAATGGTCATGCATTACTTTCTCAGGGATCCCACCCTGAGAATCATCAGATACTATATTGCCTGGATTCAAATAGTTTCAATGGCTCCTTGAAGCAATCAGACAATCTAAGAATTGAGTGAGAAATATACAAAACAAAGTTGAGACATCTTATACCAGGAACCAAGGAAGGTAACAGAGGCTACAGGGGTGTTATCAAAAGGACACACGAGCAACTTGATGAGGGTTCCCAACTGCCAAGATGAGGAAATTAGAACATCAAGAAGAATGACTGACACTTTGGGAGGCCAAGGCAGGTGGATCACTTGAGGTCAGGAGTTCGAGACCAGCCTGGCCAACATGGTGAAATCGTGTCTCTACTGAAAAAGTATAAAAAAATTAGCCAGGTGGTGCACAACTATAGTCCTAGTTCTCAGGAGGCTGAGGCAAGAGGTCACTTGAACCCAGGGGGTGGAAGTTTCAGTGAGCCAAGATCATGCCATTGCACTCTAGCCTGGGTGACAAAGTGCGACTCCGTCTCAAAAAAAAAAAAAAAAAAAAAAAAAAAGACTGAAATTTGAAAGACAAAGCTGAAAATTATGAAATCCTAAAAATACAAAGGGAAAATCTCATTGGCTACTTTTGAAGATTGCTGAGGCACAAATCCATTCTTCTGAAGATTGATAAATAAAGAGAAATAAGGAAATATTCATCAGGTTTTATGGAAGAATCTCAGGTAATGAATGCAAGAGGAATGGCAGAATTACAGAAATCACCATTCTGGTGAGAAACAGAGCAGTGCTGGTCATCAAGGACAGCTAAAATGACCAGTGAAAGCTTGACTCTGCTCTACCCTTTATTAGATGTGACTCTGGGCAGGTTATTTAACCTCTGAGGCTCATTTTCCTCATAAGTTAGAAATAATAGGTGTAAGTATGATTTATTATGCTTTTGTGAGGATTCAGTGAGAGAATGCACCTGAATTGTGTATCATGGGGCCTGGCACCTCAGCAGACAAACAACTGCCCAAGACGTCTGCTGAGCCCTGAGGGGCACCCCAAGTCTCTGAGTCAAGCTCTTTCTCCAGATCAGGTCCAAGTCATCTGATCCAAGGAAAAGGGGATTGTACTTATTTATTTTTAATTTTTATTTTTATTTGTTTATATTTTGAGATGGAGTCTTGCTCTGTTGCCCCGGCTGGAGTGCAGTGGTATGATCTTGGCTCACTGCAACCTCTGCCTCTCGAGTTCATGCAATTCTCATGCCTCAGCCTCCTGAGTAGTTGGGATTACAGGAGCCCACTATCACACCCAGCTAATTTTTGTATTTTTAGTAGAGACAGGGTTTCACGATGTTGGCCAGGTTGGTCTTGAACTCCTGACCTCAGGCAATCTGCTGGCCTTTACCTCCTAAAGTGCTGGGATTACCGTTGTGAGCCACCACACCCAAGGGGATTGTATTTATAATGGCTTTTCATAGCTGGGCCTGGAAACATGGCTTTATGTAGATACTTGTAGAGGATGGAGGTAGAGGTGGAATACATCTCATAGTAGTATAGAGTTTCTTCACACTGGTGCACGTCACAGATAGTCCCTCCAGCTGAAAGTTATACCTTATCGTAGACCCTGTTAAGGAGTCGAGGCACTGTGGGAAACACTGTGGGCTTCAAAGTCTTCATGTCATCAGACAGCAACCGAATATCCCCTTGGAAGAATCCAACTCTGGCTCCACAGGAGTACACAACAGTCTGAAAACAAATCCAAATTGTAGAGCTCAGAGGCAAATGACCCCTTCAGTGGGGGCCTGCCTTGGAAAGAATTCAGGAAGTGGGCTGAGGCCCACAGACGCTTTTCTTATACAGCAGGCCCCTCCCGATTTAGGACTCTGAGAGCCTTCCCCCATTTATTTATTTATGTTATGGTGGCATGACAGATAAGACAGATATTGAGACCGTGTGGTCTCCCGGGCTCCACCACAGGTCTGTGTGACAGTCTAAGATAATCATCCTTTGTAAGACACCATTCATCATGTGGCACTAAGAAAGCACTGCCAATTAAAGCAGACCCTGCCTTCAGTTGTAAGACCAGCCCAATTTCATAAATTATGTTAAATATTTTGTAAGGGTTCTTAGGATCCATTTTCTATGAATCAGATATCATCACTTTAGCCCAAAGAACTGAATCTTACATTTTGACATTGTAGGCATCAACCATGAGCTGGTTGCAGAGGCATCTGCGGGTAGTGGGGTACAGAGAGAGGACTTCCCAATCATACTACCTGTGTTTTTGAAAGGCTGACACTGCTCTCTGTTCTCAAATCAGCCTCAAAATAGCTTGAAAAGCCTGGAGTCCGCTCACAGAAGGGCAGACCTCCTCCGTGTGCATCATGCTGACCACACCACCTTAGACACTCAGGTGTGGTGCAAAACCCCCCAAGGGGGGCATCTCACACCTTATGTGGATCAAATGCTCCTTCCCTGATCCTCTGTGGGGAACCTCCTTTTCTGTAATCCTAGATCTTTTCAAAAATTTTAACCAAAATAAAATTTAAAAAGAAGACAATGTCTTGTTTCAGCTCAGAATTAAGGGCAGATAGTAAACCCCTAACTGTGATGTCACTGGACTCACACACCCCCATGAAGGAAGGAGTAAGTACAATCCTCCCTGGACACATGCAGATTCAGCAGAGGAAAGCAGGAAGTGAGGAGTCATGGCACGACTGGGGCTCCCATGAGCCAACTCCTTGCCTGTGCCTCTCACATCAGAGAAAGGGCAATAGGTGTAGCTGCCTTCATAATTAACATGTGATAGCAAGTCAGGACCCCATTGCCACATACCTGCTAGGAACATAGAACACTTACCTGTACAACTCTCTCAAACATATGAGCCAGAGGGAGGTAGGATATGGTCACATCATCGGAAGTGACCTCAAAAGTATGCTATGCAGATCAGGGAAGCAAGAGGAGGCAACATTGCATTAATGCCTACTTTCATTTCCAATGGAGATTTCAAAACTACCTCCTCCCAGAACTACCATAGACAGTTGTACAGGTGGTACACTGTGTATATCTGAGATGCCCTGAACTGCATATAGTGTAGAAATTTGCAGTGATCCTAAAAGACCAAGGCTTGAAAATGTACAGTCCTTTAGACAAAGAACACATTGGTGTTTGTCCACACTCAGGCCTGTAACCCGTGTGTGTGGGGTGTGTGTGTGTGTGTCTGCCTGTTCTAACTTCAAAAATAAAAATCTTATGACAGATTCACATTTTAATGAGAGTCTCTTTTTTTCAGCTGACCACTGACCTCCACACATTTGAGAAAGGCAGCAGCATTTGAAACGATATTTTGATGGGTTATCATAGCTCCTTTGGGGTCACCTGTAGGAAATAAGAGGTGGTGGGAAAGATACTTTATGTAGTTAATAGGTAGCATTTGACCTTGAAATAAACTAGATTCGATCAGTTCTATTCCAGAAGGCCAAGAGTATTTCCTGTCACTGCATCTTTTCGATGGTATATGCCTCTGTTTAGGAATAATTAATGACCCCCAAGATCATACTGCATCATTGGTCTTCTGCTACCATACAGGGCACAGCCATGATTTCAGACGGATGCACAGTTGCAAAGAAAAATTCAAGTTAACCCTCCTGCTCCCTCTGCCCCACACCTTGTGCTGCTTTTATGTTTGGAATTCCAGATCTACCAATATTATCTAGTAATATGGTTATAAACCTTATAAACTGGGCATACTACAATGAATATGACTGTAGACCATGATGGACCACATTAAAAAGTAATAAGCATTCTAACAGATGGGTGGATGTAGGGCGGGGTTGAAACCCTCTATGGGGAACCATCACTGAGTTATCTCGATTGAGTGAAACTATTCCAGTGGTGTCAAATCAAGAGAGTGGTGGGTTAGATGGTGGGGGTGGGGGAAGTTGACTTTCTGATGTCATCTTTAAGACCCCTGAAATCTATTGAATGTAAACACTTCTCAGTGTAGTAAGTGAAGTTTACTGACTTACGTTTATATTTTTCCATTTGGGAATTCACACTTCGAAGCCTTAGGTTGTGAGTCCCTAAGGATAGGGTTCTTTGGAGGAAATATTTACCAGCCTACCCGTGGTAGAGAACTTGAGCCATATTCTTGGCTGACAAGGGGTCTGAGGTTCAGCTTCATGGGCACTGACCTGTGGTCCCACTGGTGAAGCAGATGATGCTCAGGTCTTCCGGGCTAGGAGGCTGGAAGAGGAAGCACAAGGGCTTATTCTACCATAAACTTTGACAGTTGACTGACAAGGCTCAAATGCAGGCAGAAGAAAACTTACCACAGGTTTCCTGAAGTTCTCTTTGCCTAGGTTCTATATGAACAGAAAATCAAGAAAGAAAGACATTCGTTGGTGAGATGGACATACTGTGATAAATGTGGCTCTCTCCCTCCCTTTCCCATGAGAACATCTCTATGGGAATATGAGCAAAATTCCAACCTGGATCAGGACCAGAAGCCAACATTCAGGAACGATGGAAGCCCCAGGGAAGAGCATACAATTTTTCTAGAAAATCATCTACCTACAGAGGGCAGATGCGTGTTCAAACTTCCCATCGTACTCAAAAGTTACAGTCATCTAGGATAGGACCATAACTAAATTTTTTTTTTGAATGAAATGAATAGCTAACATTTCGGAGCTTATTGCATACCCATCACTGTCCTGATAATTTTACATAAATGAATTAATCTCTTTACAAGACCTTTGTGAGGTAGGGATTATTTTATCACATTTTTATGGACTGGAGAAAGGGAGAAGAGATTTCCCTAGGTTGCCTAACTAACAGATGTGGAGCTGGCATGTGAACCCAGGTGGTCTGGCCCAAGGAGCCACGTCCTTTAACTATTACTAAACTCCTATTAATACATTCTTCACTTAGAAGTCTGTGCAGCTGGCCACAGAACTTTGTCCTCTTCTGGCATGAGTTTCAAAGTTTTCTTGTGGAAATTATTCTCAGAGCATACTCCTCAGGTGCCACCCCTGGAGAACAAGAGCGCTATCGTCTTGTGAAGATATCTTGCAAGTTGCCCATGGTGCTGGACCAGCATTGGAGCTGCAAGCTAAATTTCAGACCCATACCTCAGCATCAAACAGGGATAAGATCTCAATTCCACTCTTCTCCCCTCTTTGCTTCAGGTCATCATCAAAGGGGTCCATAAGGATGACCACCTTCAGGCCTGGGGTTAAGCCTTTCTCTACATTCTCTATCAGGATGGATGCCTTTGGAGGTGTGTCACAGATCACCGTGGAGATATCAGCTGAAAGCCAAAACAGAACCAGAGGTCATTCTCCTGCTCTGCTAAGTACCTGATTGCCTCGCAAGGAGGAAGAGGTTTTAAAAATTTTCAAAGCTAACGGGTATCCAAAGGAGATTACACCTGCAAATCAGATTTATAATGTTTAACCTGAAACATTCCACTGATGATAAATAAACTTAACTGAAACAGAAGCATGTAATTTTCTTGCATGCTGCCAGCATATTTTGCAGTTTCTAGAGGAACTACGAAATTCCTTCTGCTTAATAAGTCATTTAGACAACTAAACAGGTTACTGAGGCGTGGTTCTATCAACTTGTTTTATTTTGAGGAAGAGAGAAGGGGAATAGAAGAAAAAGGATGAGGCAAATAAGGTGTTTAGCTAACAAGTATTTTATAATTCTGAATTTTAGCATTTGCTTTTATACATGTTTACATAAAGTTTCAAATGATGTTTACTGTGTAAAAGGACCTACTCACTTAATCTACTAGTCCCATGACAGAAAGTAACACTTCAGGTATGTGAAAGGGCTGTTACTTGCCCATCAAACTTGGACTTGTTTCTCTAACAATGACAACTGTTTTCTACAGACTCATCATGGACATTGGTACATGCTGATTAACTCTACTGACTGGATTTACAAAGGTAGGATATTAAATCTGTAGCTTTACTGTGATTTAATCAATTAAGCTCACACTATGGGCTTTTATCCAGTGTGTTCAAACTAGAAAGACATGAATGTTTTCTGACCACAGCATTTCAAATTTGCCTAAACCAAAAGAAAAAAAAAGCAGAAATTGAAGAAATACTCAGCATTGAGAAAGAATCAAGTCGTAATGTAATAGCAAAGTTTTACCCTTGTTGACAATATGTATGATGGCTTCTGCTCCCAAGGTGTCATACAGAGGTACGGCTACCATAGAGTATGTGTAACAAGCCAATTCAGAGATGATCCACTGTATAGAGAGAAGTTTAAGTAAGGACTGGGGGGCACATTAAAGAGTATTAGTTCAATCATTCAGCCAACAAATACTATCTGGCTTTTTGTCTTGTTTTGTATTTTTTTGAGACAGTGTCTCACTCTGCCCCCTAGGCTGGAGTGCAGTGGTGTGATCATAGCTCACTGCAGCTTTAATTTTCCAGGATCAAATGATCCTCCCACTTCAGCCTCCCAAGTAGCTGGAACTATAGGTACATGTCACTATGCCCAGCTAATTTTTGTATTTTTTGTAGAGATGGATGTTTCACCATGTTTCCCAGTCTGTTATAAAACTCCTAGGCTCAACTGATCTGTCTGCCTGGGCCTCCCCAAGTGCTGGGATTACTTATTTGTTGACTTTTATGTAAAAAAAAAAAAAATCACTGTGGGGCCATAGAAACAGTTGCTAATACTTCTATAAAGTACATTTAAATAAGGGAGATAAGATAGTCACAGAGACAACTACAATACAGAGGTAGACCAGAATACAAAGGCAGAGTGTGCTAAGTTCCATCCCTAAGGGGCATGGAAGACACTAAGAGCCTTGGGGTGACAGAGATCACTCTCAAGGGTGAGGCAAAGGCTATTTGAGACTGCTTATGGGAAAGTGATGAAAACTGGGCAGAACTTTAGAGGACTAGCAGGATTTGGTTATGGGGGTAAAGGTGGATTTAAAGAAGGAAATGAACGAACAAAGAATAGTGATATGGTTTGGCTGTGTCACCATCCAGATCTCATCTTGAACTGCAGTTCCCATAATCCCCACGTGTTGTGGGAGGTACCTGGTGGGAAGCAATTGAATCATGGGGGTGGTTACCCTTATACTGTTTGATATGGTTTGGGTATGTACCCATTCAAATCTCAACATGAAATGTATCTCCCAGAATTCCCACGTATTGTGGGAAGGACCCAGGGGAGGTAACTGAATCACGGCAACTGGTTTTTCCCATGCGATTCTCGTGATAGCGAATAAGTCTCACGAGATTTGATGGGTTTATTGGGATTTCCACATTTTCTTCTTCCTCATTTCTCTTGCTGCTGTGCCGTAAGAAGTGCCTTTTGCCTCCTGTCATGATTCTGACGCCTCCCCAGCCATGTGGAACTGTAAGTCCAATTAAACCTCTTTTTCTTCCCATTCTTGGGTATATCTTCATCAACAGCATAAAAACAGACTAATACACTGTTCTCATGACAATAAGTGAGTTCTCATGAGATGATTTTATAAGGGGCTTTCCACCCGCTTTGCTCTTGTTCTTTTCTTTACTGCCACCATGTGAAAAAGGACATGCTTGCTTCCCCTTCTGCCATGACTGTAAGTTCCTTGAGGCCTCCCCAGCCCTGTGGAACTGTGAGTCAATTAAATCCCTTTCCTTTATAAATCGCCCAGTCTCAGGTATTTCTTCACAGCAGTGTGATAATGAACTAATACAGATAGCATGACATTGTTGTGTATAAACATGTCAGCAAGCTTAAAGACTAGGAATCTGCTAGTGATGAACCTTAAGTGTAAGTTGGGTGTTATGGAATCAATCCTGTCTCCGTCTCCCCTCCTTTGGCCCAACCCAAATTCATGTTGAACCCCTAACCCCCAATGTGACAGTATATGAGATAGGGCTTTGAAGAAGTAATTACGGTTAAACAAAGTCATAAGGGTGGGGTCCTAATCCCTTCCTTCAATGAAGAAGAAGGGACATGAGGGATACACGTGCACAGAGAAAAGGCCATGTGAAGCCAAAGCAAAAAGGTGGCTGTCTACAAGTCACGGAGAGAGACCTCAGGAGAAGCTAAACCTGCTGACACCCTGACCTTGGACTCCCAGACTCCAGAACTGTGAGAAAATAAATTTCTGTTGTTTAAGCCACATGGTCTGTGTATTAGATCATGGCAGTAATAGCAGACTAACATACAGTTGATCCTTGAACACATGGGTTTGAACTATGAGGGTCTGCTTGTGGATTGTTTTTAATAAAAGTTCCATCGAGGGTGCCCATACCTCCTGCCTCCTTTTCCACCCCCTCTACCTTTTTCACCGCTGCCAGGTCTGAGACAGCAAGACCAACCTCTCCTTGCCCTCCTCCTCAACCTACTCGAGGTAAAATGACTCGGATGAAGGCCTTTATAATGATCCATTTCCACTTAATGAATAGTACATACATTTTCTCTTATCGTTTTCTTGATGGCATTTTCATTTCTCTAGCTTACTGTATTGTAAGAATGCAGTATACAATACATATAACATAAGAAGTATGTTAATCAACTGTCTATATTGTCAGCAAGGAAGGCTATCAGTAGTTAAGTTTCGAGGGAGTTAAGCTTTATGTGGATCTTTTTACTGAATAGGCATTCGTGGTCCTAACCCCCATGTTGTTCAAGGGTTAACTGTATCAGATTCGGTGTTAAGTTCCTAACTTAGAGTCAAGGAAAACTTTTTTTCTATTGTGGCTGAGTGTGACAAGAATGGAGTATGTAGATTCACCTAAAAATATAGGTGAATATTTTTGTATTTGTTTTAGCATTAGAACTGAGACTTGCAATTTGTGAACTTGCGGTAAGATCCACATGTAACTTAACTCCTGCAAAATTTAACTACTAATGCCTTCTGTTGACTGGAAGCTTTGCTGATAACACAGACAGTTGATGAACACGTATTTTGTCTGTTGTATGTATCATATATTGCATTTCTAGTGAGCATATGAAGCATAAAAAGACTTCCTCTGGAGATAATGGGCCTAATGACTTAACTGAAACTTGGACATCAGCTTGATTCTATCATCTTACTGTCTAAAATCTGCTTCCAACTCACTGTGGAAACACGGCTATGGCCAGACTCCATAGCAATAAGTGGCTTAATTTTACTAGTTCAAGTACAAATTGCAAGTTTCAGTTTGAATACTAATACATCCTTTCCACAGTATCTTCAACATCTCATTTGGTGGTCCCTCCTAGCTTTGTTATTTTCCTCATGTATCAATCAGACTGACTTCAAATGACACATGATCGACTGAGAAATAAGAGAAGTCCAAACACCTAGGTGAGGGTGCTAGACATTTCACTAGAAATAAGGCAGGTTCTGAGTTGGAACTCTTACAAGCAGAATAAGCATTAGAAAATTTTAAAAATAGCTTTGATAAGGCATTAACAAGTGTCAGAATGCTGGACTGGGAATAATAGCTGAAGTTTTTAAGCTTAACCCTGACCCATTTCCTTTAGTTAGCTTCATCATAGTTACCTCTGGCCTATTCTGAGCAAAGATGCCAACAAATTGGTCTGGTGATGGTTTATATCCTTTATGCAAGAGATAGGAACCCAGGTACTCCGCTCTATCAGACACCTACAAAAAAGAGAGATGGGGTGTGAGAGAGAGAGAGAGAGAGAGAGAGAGAGAGAGAGAGAGAGAGAGAGAGAAGAGAGAGAGAGAGGAGAGAAGAGGTCAAGACCCAAAACTGACCAATATAATACGCTGTAGTTTAAAATACTACATTAGAAAGAATCTGTCTAAAACTGGACTCAACTTACCTGTTTGTAGGATAGCCATCTGTAGGGCTGGTTTGGTTTTCTGTATCCCAAGCAGGGCCCATTGTCTAAAAACATAATATTAAAAGAAAATCAACTCCAGTTGCAAATTCTCTGGACCAGAGAAGCTAAAAGGAGATGAAGAAAGGGCAAGACACAAAGGGTAAATCGAATGAGGATCTGAGTTTCTCTTATGTGTCCAGGAAATTCAAAGCCAGAAAGCCCTCGGTTCTCAAAGATGAAGAGTCTTATAAACTATACACGAAACATTTAGGAAGCTATACAAAACGAAACTGGTTCAGTGTTGAATATGTGACCTCCACGGTGATATAGACATTCAGAGAAAGCTATCCACATGGGGCTAGCACACAAAATGTGACCAAGTAAACACAAACAGCCTGTATTGAGAAATCTTGAACAATAAAAAGAATGCTAATAAAAATATAAAAAATCGAAATATGAATCATCAATCTCTTCACCCAAATACCATTATTACATCGATATATTATTCTATGGCTCTTTTGCATAGTTTTGCAGTTACAGTCATTCCCCGTGTTTGGAATGAATATAATACTTTGGTACCTTGCTGCTTCTCCCAATGTGATGTAAGTATCTTCATGCATTATTTCTTCTCTGTAGTGGTTTCAATGGCCAGTTGATGGGGGGTTTTATTATAGTTGACTTTGTTTCATCATCGGTATTTAGACTGTTTTCAAGTCTGACACCTTAAATTATGCTAAGTATTTCCCTATTGGTCATTTTAAATTTAGAACATTTCCTTAGAATAGAGACCCTAAAATGTAATAAGGGAAGGAAATGGGGGCCCGGAACAGTTAGGCTTTGGATACATAGCACCACACTGCTTACTTGAGCAGATGTGACAATTCACTTTTCTCCTGCTATATCAAGTTTTATCACACTCTCATAGACCACTAAATAGTGTCTTTAAAAATTTCCCTCAGGTTTGATAGATTTGAAAAGTTATTACTGTAGTCTAAGTTTCTTTAACAGCTAGTAAAGTGGGACCTTTTTCCTTGTTAGGTTTTATTTACTCTCATGACTAATTTGTTCATGTACTTTGCCCATTTGTATAAGAGTATCACCTAAGATATTAAGGCTTGTAAAAAACACGGAAACACTCACACAGGTGCACACACACACATATTTGACAATAGAAGAATTAAACTTCTGAACATCTAAACTACTCAGCCTTATTTAAAATAAGTTTGGGAATATGTACTCACAAGAGTAAATGGTCATCTCAGCTTTTAAAGCCAAGCCAAGGAAGTAGTGGCATTAGGCTGAAGAACATATTAAGGGTCTGAGAAGCCCTCATGTCTAAGCCAGAAGGAGGCTGTTTTAAGTAGACAAGTAGAAGGGAAGGAAAATTGATAAAGAGGATCTGGCCAAATTGCTAAGAGGAATTCAGGTCTTGCCAAAGGGAAGTATTCGGAGAGTTACCAGGAATTCAGAGGCAAGTGAGTGAACTTCTAGACTAAGTGAGGGAGGAAAAAGGAAGGAAAGCAGGGAAGAGACAGCCACTCTGATTAAAGAAATATAAAAATGAATGAGGGGGCTGTGTACAGGAAACATTAGTTATTTTGCTTCCAATTGAAACAGCTGCATGAAAGCCTAAGAAGTAAGGTTTCAGACTAACTTTCCCTGAAGCATGGCTTTGTCAGATAGTGGAAGCCACCTGCTCCCCCACGGTGTGTGCCTTGGGTGGTCTACCAATCAGATCACTTGTACTAACATTAATCACTAACGATAGTACCATTTATTGAATGCTTACACCATGCCAGACACATTAACTTGTCTTCCCAGCTATTATTATTCTCATTGTACCAAGAATTGTGAAGGACTGAGACAGCTTGGTCAAGCTCACTCAGCAAATGGTAGAGCTGATGAATGTCTGAGAAAGTATACTGGGGGCTGGGTACAGTGGCTCACGCATGTAACCCCAGAACTTTGGGAGGCAGAGATTGGCAGATCACTTGAGTGCAAGAGTGCAACACTAGCCTGGCCAGCACGGCAAAACTCCATCTCTATAAAAACTATAAAAATTAGCCATAGGTGGTAGCATGAGACTGTAGTCCCAGCTACTTGAGGAACTGTGGTGGGAGGATGGCTTAAGCCCAGGAGGTGAAGGTTGCAGGGAGCTTAGATCATGCCACTGCACTCCAGCCTGGACAAAAGAGTGAGAACCTGTCTGAAAAAAAGAAAAAGAAAAAGAAAAAAAGGAAGAAAGAAAGAAAAAGAAGAAAAGAGAAAGAAAAAAATTATACTGCATAACCTGTTGATTGACAAGAACGCTAGCAGAGGCTGGTGTCTAAGGAACAAGTCAAATAATTGGCCCAAAGGGGCAGCAACTCAGGTTTCATTAAACTCTGTGACCTGATCAGCTTTCAGCCTGTTAGCCAAACGCCTGCTCAGGCAACAGCCTAGCCTTTCATTAATTCAGTCAACTCAGACCTGTTCTGTTCTAAGCTGTGGCCAGTACAAAAAGCCCATCCATTAACAACTTCTTGGCAAAGTTGCCACTCTATACTAAGTAGAATTCCAACTCTGGTGTACAGAATCCCCTGGAAGCTTTGCTAAAAATACAAAGCTTCCTGAGGATTTTTAGGTTTCATTATCTGGAAATTTAATTCAGAGCAACTAAGGTGGAGCCAGAAGACATAGTTTTGGAAAATAGTCCCAAGTGAGTCTCAAGATAAACAAACTAGTAGCTAAACATAATGTATTCAACCCCAGGACCTGGAGTGTCATTTTTCTTTCTTTTTTCTTTTCCTTTTTTTTTTTTTTTTTTTTTTTTTTTTTGAGACAGAGTCTCTCTCTGTCACCCTGGCTGGAGTTCAGTGGTGCGATGGCTCACTGCAATCTCTGTTTCTCAGATTCAAGCAATTCTCCTGCCTCAGGCTTCCATGCAGCTGGGATTACAGGTACCCACCACCATGCCCTGCTGTCATTAAGTAGCCACACCAGATTTCTCATGCCTGCTTCTGCGAGAAGCCATTTTAACAATACCGCTTTAGGATTTAGTATTGAAAAATACTCTAAATTATGTATCTCATGTGCCACCTATCGCATGCTAAATGGCTTGTTTTAGTCACAATAACAACACATGCTCCATAAAGAAAAAGTCTAAAAACAGAGGGTTGGGCATAGGGGCTCACTCCTGTAATCCCAGTGCTTTAGGAGGCTGGAGTCAGGGAGGTGGGTATCTCTTGAAACCAGTTTGAGACTAGCCTGGTCAACGTAGTGAGACCTTGTCTCTACAAAAAATTAAGAAATTAGCCAGGTATGGACTACATGCCTGTAGTTCTAGCTACTTGGGAAGCTGATGTGGGAGGATTTCTGGAACCCAGGAGTTTGAGGTTCTAGTGAGTTGCATTTCATCACACCACTACACTCCAGCCTGGGTGACAGAGC
The DNA here is from genome assembly GCF_048565385.1 of Saimiri boliviensis. Classification (NCBI taxonomy): domain Eukaryota; kingdom Metazoa; phylum Chordata; class Mammalia; order Primates; family Cebidae; genus Saimiri; species Saimiri boliviensis. The sequence continues at coordinate 96,895,083 of NC_133460.1, read as the reverse complement.
AAGATCCTGTCTCTTAAAAAAAAAAAACAAAAAAACAAAAACAAAAAAAAACAAAGGAAATTATACTGTATTAGACATATACTATCTTGAATTGCCAGAGGAGTAAAGAAACTGATGTTTGGTTTGTTTTTCTTTGTTATTTGCATGAAGTCTATAAGTAAATGCTGACTTGGAGCCAGATATACTAAGTACAGGCCATGGTGGAGTCTTCAGATAGACGTTTTCTTTACAATAAATCTTTCACTGTCTGGAGGAATAACTACTTCTATAAAACATTTAAGAGCTAACCTAAAATAGAACAATCTAGTCAAACAGACACACTTAGATTTCCCTGTCAGCTCTGACATTTTCTTGTTCTGTGACCTTGGTAATGGTCTTGAAGTTCTGAGTCTGTGTCCTTATCTTTAAAAATGGCAGTGATAGTAACTAATCTCTATGGTGTAGGGAAGATTAAGTAATACAGGTGCAGTAGCTATGCATAGTTAACACTTGACAGGAGTTGGCTAGTAATATCAGCTTAGTCTTAGTTAACATGCAGAAGAGAAGGGAGGGATGAAATTTACATGGCCAGAATGTCACCCAAAAGACCAAAGGCACAGAAAGAGCCATAAACCAGTTGCTTTTAAAAGTAAATTTGTGTGTGCCAGCCATTATGTTCAATGATATAAGACATAAACATTAAGGCTTGATGTATTCCAAATGAACGTGGCAAAGCCCATTTAGTGATGTTTCTAAAAAAGTCCAAAGAAGTGGTAACATGGGCCAGTAGGATGGTATCAGAGTCAAGGACAAGGTAAGACATCAGGAGCCCTGGACTGCTGGTCCTGGCTCAGATTGTCTATCTGTAAATGCAGGGAATTATGTTAATGAAAGGCATGTTTCTAAACAAACGCACTACGTGTTAGTGAGTTACCCAAGATACTGTGTTGCATTATTATCTCGACCCTTTAACAGAAGTTTTGGCAGGGATGTTCTTCTTGTGTTGAGAAACAGATTCAGAGAGGCAAAGTGGCTTGCATGAGGTTATGAAACTGAAAATGGAAGAACCAGATTTCAAACCTGGTGTCTGACACTGGTTCCAGCATCCATCCCGATACAGTACTGTGTTCTAATGTCTCCTCTATTTTGCATGCTGTGATTCTACTTGAATCACTGCTTCTAAATAGCTGGAGTTTTAGGGGTGAGGCAGAGAAGGAGAGATGTGCAACAGACCCCACCTTGTCTTCTTCAGGCAAGGACAGACCATTAGGCTTACCAGACACAGCGAGTCCTCTTTGGAAAACCTCATACATAGTCTTGGCATCTGAGAAGTAGTAACTTATTAGGTCATTGTTCTTCTGGGAAGCACCCTTCCGCGCTCCTCCCTAAGAAACAAGACCAAGTTTAAGCCAAGTACAAGTCTCCCCGCACTCTTTCCAAAACCTTTAAGGGTTGAATTAAAGAGGGCATAAATGCTGATTTTGAGGTCACAGGAATGTTCTCTTCGCTGTTCAGTTGATTTTTAGAAATCCCCAAATCATAGTATGTTCACATCATAGACGTTTTAGAAAATAGAAAAGTGGCAGAGCGTGGTGGCTCAAGCCTGTAATCCCAACACTTTGGGAGGACGAGGCAGGTGGATCACTTGAGGTCAGGAGTTTGAGACCAGCCTGACCAACAAGGTGAAACCCTGTCTCTACTAAAAATACAAAAATTAGCCAGGCATGGTAGCAGGTGCCTGTAGTCCCAGCTATTTGGGAGGCTGAGATAGGAGAATTGTTTGAACCCAGGAGGCAGAGGTTACAGTGAACCAAGATCACACTACTCTACTCCAGCCTAAAGAGAAAAGAGAATAATAAAGTCACAAAGTCGATCTGTAATCCCACCCAGAGATTGCTGCTGTTATGTTTTTGGTAACTCTCCTGGCATCCATTTGTGTCTGTATATGGAGGAGAGATGATATGGATAGTTTTATATCTTTTTTTTAATCATATCAAGTTTAAACTTCTACTGATTGCATACTATGTGTTCTAGGTACTCTGTAAATACTGTAGATGTGAGTTAAGACAAAATAGCTGCCCTGTGGCACCTCACATACCAGAGCTGTTGGAGTATGAGGAGGTAATAAGGAAAAATTGCAAATATAATACCATGATGTACGTGCTATAATAAATTTTGAGGAAATGGATTTATGGTGGAGGGACTCAAGCAACCAGTTCTGTACTACGCAGAAAGATTGCAGAGAAGAAATGATATTTCAATACAGACTTTGAAGACCGGTAGGCATTTGGCAAAAATATATGATTTGGGCAGGGTAAAGGAGAAAAAAGAAAATTCCAGAATGGAGGAACAGCCTGAGCAAAGGCATAGAGGTAAAAAATACAATGCAGAGTTGGGTGGGCAGCTAGAAGACAGTATATTCAAGGAAAAGATAATAGCTAGGAATCCATCTAGAAATGTCAGCTGGAACTATAGGATCAGGCTCTGGGCTGGATCCTGGAGCTACAGTAGGCACTCCAGGTATGGTCCAATGGTCCAACCCTCATGAAAGTTCATCTAGAGAAGAACAGGCAACAATTAAATAAGCATTCAAGAATGTAAATTACTTTCCAAAGTGAGAGCTATAAAAGTACAGGGGAACATACGAGGCTGTAACAAGAGATCTGACTTAGTCTAGAACATCACGGAAAATTTCCATGGGCTACCACATTAAGACAAAAAAATAGCAAAAATAAAGTTCCTTGTCTAGAAGGCAGGGTCTTGTTTTCTGTTTATGTGTCTGGTACAAGGATGCAGGAAGAATCCAAGACATTCCAGATTCTTCACTTTGGCAATTGGATAAGAAGAGATACATTTAACTGAAATAGAATAGGAAAGGAGGGGTGTGTGTGTGTGTGTGCATGTGTGTGTATGTATGCATGTGTGTGAAGGGAGAAAATATGCATAAAGAGAGAGACCTGGAGAGCTTAAGTTACTTAAGCATCACTGAAGTCAGAATAGAAAATCAGATTGCAGTATCACAGATTTAGGCACATTTTCAAGTCATATAAGAGGAGGTATTTTCTTGGCTGTGAAGATTTAGATAATGTTTTGGCAGACTATAATCTGCAGGTTGAATCTGGCCTACCACTTGCCTTTATAAGTAAAGTTTTATCAGAACACAGTCACACTCATGTGTTTATGTGTCGTCTGGTACTGTATTCATTCTATAACAGCAGCAATTGAGTAGCAGCTGCCAAAGAGCTCATGTGGTCTGCAAATTCCATACCATTGACTGCCTGGCCTTTACACCATATGTTTGACAACCCCTGCTTCAGAGGAATCAAGAGACGCCGAGAATAAAATCCTATAATGAGGAGAAGAAAGAACCCAAGTGTCAAAGGAAGACTGTCTTGAAATTAGGAAGAAATCTTATTGAAACAGATTATGAAAGTCAAAAGGAGGAGTTTCAAGGAGGAAGTCTCAAGTCAATTGAGAGGAAAGCTGAAAGAGAAGTCATTGAATTTAGAAGTTAGGTTATGAGTGATTCAGAGCACTTTGGAGGAGATGGCAGCGGTAAAAGCTCAGATCAATGGTAAAAGGTTGAATTTCAGAAGAGGAAATCAATAAGCAAACTAGTCTCAAAGAACTCTGGTGGGAAAGGAAAGGAGTAAGTGGAGATGGTGGAATGCAGCAGGACAGGAAGATGTCGTGGAAGACATACGTGGAGTATGCAGATGTACTAACAGGTGGGAGAGGAGCTGGAGAGCAGAGGTGGCTTGGAGTAAGATTTCTTCTACCCTGGAGAAAGAAAACTGTAAAAAGAACAGAAGAAGTTAGACTTGTGAAGGAACAGGAATCCTTTTTTTTCTCAGAAGAGGGTAGAAGATGAAAAAAGATGAAGACATCCATGGGAGCAGAAGGCAGGAGAAATGAAGAGAACATCTTTGGAGCTCACAGATACAGGAAGCTGGGGAAATTGAAGAAAGCCAGGAGAGTAAGCCCAGTTCAATTTTTATAGTTTTAAGAAAAATAAATTTAACTAAAAGCTAGAATTTAACTAGAGGAAATGACCTAATCGTTCTCAGTCACTGGGTATCTTGATGAAAATGTTCTCCTGTCCCCAATGTACTGATGCTATTATTTAGATCATGGGTTGTCAAAATATTTCTGTAAAGAGCTAGATAGCAAACACTTTAGGCTTTGTTCCACTTTAGGCTTTGTGTTTGCTATCTCGTTTTTGGTTTTAACTCATCCCTTTAAAAAAGTAAAAACCATTCTTAACTTGCCAGTTGCATAAAAAAAGAATTTTGGTCTGGGTGCAGTGGCTCATGTCTGTAATCCCAGCACTTTGGGAGGCTGAGGCAGGTGGATCATGAGGTCAGGAGTTCGAGACCAGCCTGATCCAACATGATGAAACCCCATCTCTACTGAAATACAAAAATTAGCCAGGCATGGTGGCAGGCTTTTGTAATCCCAACTACTCTGAAGGCTGAGGGAGGAGAATCACTTGAAACTGGAAGGCAGAGGTTGCAGTGAGCTGAGATTGCACCACTGCACTCCAGCCTAGGCAACAAGAGTGAAACTCTGTCTCAAAAAAAACAAAAACAAAAACAAAAACAAAAAACAAACAAACAAACAAAAAAACAGCGATGGATTTTGCTCTTGGCTATAGTTTGCCAACTCCAATCTAGATTACTGACATCATACAACCTTGCTTACTACAAAAGAAAATGTGCCAGCAATGGAAGTTTAAATTTATATATTGCGTACTGATTGATAACATGAAAGCTTTACTTTCCTGTGCCACACCCAATCCCCTTCATGAGTTATCTCTATTAAAATTACAGTTTGAGTTTAACGAAGGTTTGCAAACTGAAAGGATGACTGGTAAATTACCTCAATTCCCACAGACTGTTTGTTCAGATCGAGAAGAGGTAAGACAGGTTGAGGTCTGGTGATCAGCCACAGGAAGATGGCAGCTCCAAATGTCAGGATGCAGATCAACGCCGGGGTCGGGAGTGGGGAAAACAAAAAATTAAAGATAAAAAGCATCTTTGTGAATAGCAGCAGGAAATTCAGACCTATAAAAAAAAAAAAAACAGGGGCAAGAAAATTTAGAGGAAATGGTTATATTTTTATACTCAATAGTTCTTTGTTTACAGAAGGACACACACACACACACACACACACACACACACACACACACACACGCCTCAATCCCTCAGATAGATTTGTACCTCTCTAGTAACAGAATTTTTCCCTCTGTTTACTTAGCACTGTTGAAAATAATAGAACACAGTCTCCACCCCCGCTACTTGACTGTCCTCACACAAAGCAGAAGGATCAAAGGAAGCAAGTTAATCATTTCCCAGACAATTTTGAGAAATGACTGCCCTTTTAACATTGGTGCACAAAGCCTAAGAGAAGGCGGCCTGCTAGATACAACATAAGCTGGTGGTCACAGAGTACCTCCTCTGCCTGGGCAGACTGCGGGTCAGGAAGGACTCTTCTAGCTGGATTTCCCTCATCTAAACCAAACAGAAGAGCTCTGTTGAGGTGAAGCCACAGGTTTGAGAAATTAAAGATTTTATATGAAGGATATTTCCTGCTGGCTAGACATGTCTTGCTCATTACTTTACTCTTTGGAGCACTGGAAGGGTCTCAGAGATCAACAGCGGTACAGCTTGCTGTGCGCAACATCCTCTCCCCCAGGGATCCCAGAGGAATCATTTTACTGTGAGGCAAACATTAGTCAGTTACACAGAAACACTGCTAGAGAATGGGTGGCAAGTGGTAAGCACTGAAGAGTTGGGTCAAGAAGAGATCTCAAGAAATTAAAAGTAACAAAGACTTCCCCCAACCCATCCTTTCTTATAGTTTTCAGTCAAGTTCAACTTCAAACTACTCTAATAGGAGAGACTAAATTTAGGGTGGGTCCTAGGAACATACCCTGGCTGAAACCATCTTTCCCTGGAAAGTTGCTGCTTCATAGCTTTCAAACTAAATTACAAGAATACATTAGCAGTAAACACATGAGCACTTACTGTATGCCAGGCACAGGGCTGGGCTTTTTGCATAGTTTGTTTAATTGAGGTCAAGCAATACTATAAAGTAGTATTTCACAGAAGAGGAAATGGATGCATTGGGATAAAGTGACTTGTCCAAATTCGCCCGTCATGCCCTATTGCTACTTCTCTATGAAAATCTATAAAACAACAATTCACCTTTTCTTATAGGTTCTAGTCACAGAATTCAAGGGGACTGAATTTGTCCAGCACCTTACAGGTGACAGCAAATAAAGTTCAGACTTTGCATTCTTCAAAGTTTACTGCAATGCCTGTTGAAACAATATCTCAGAGATGAGGCCACACATGCCCACTCCAAATGAAAAGATAAAATCAAGCCCAGTTAAAAGTTGGATCACATCAAGATCACAGTTGCCCTTAGAGCTTTGGACAGCTGCCATTAGCTGCCACCTGCAACCTTCTTCAATGAGGGAAACACACTTCACTCTAGTCCAAGAAAGGCCACAAGGTGCAGGAATTTTGTGTGGGGGCAGGAACAGTCACCAGAAACCCCGGGCCACTCTTTTTATCTTTCTGCCCCTCGATTAGTTATTACCTGACTTTCGTAGTCCCTTTCCATTTTAGAAGAGAAAACGGAACTTCCAGAAACTGGGATCATAGTTTCCAACTTTTTGGTTCTTTCCATATTGCATTCAGGGGGAGAAAAAGAAGTCAGAACCAAAATAAAAGCAAGGTCCCATGGGTGCCAGGTTACATAACAAAGTGCTATTGTGACCACCTGGCAGGATTCTGAGAGCTGGGATTTTGGGAATTCAGCCTTACCTGGACTTGTATGAAGAGGTGGCACTCCAGGATGCAGAAGATTCAAAAGCTAGCCATAAAGCCCAGGCAGAGAAGGAGGATCTGCCTCAGAGAAGATTGTGAAACGGAAAGGGGAGGTGGCAGTGCCAAAGGGGAGTAGAAGCCTGTGCCTCTTTTGTGCCCATCTAGTGCCCATCCAACCCACCACTAACCACTCCTTGGAGGTTGGGACATTGTGACAAGACTGGTTTTATATATATATACACACACATACACATACACTGTCTGGAACTCCTGACCTCATGATCCACCTGCCTTGGCCTCCCAAAGTGCTGGGATTATAGACATAAGCCACTGCACCCAGCCCCAAATTAATATTTTTATGCAACTATAAATTAATATATATGTTAATTTTTTAACAATTAAATTATATATATATATTATATATATAATAATAATTAATATTTTTTTTTTAGACAGGGTCTTACTGTTTCCCAGGCTGGAGTGCAGTGGGACAATTCTGACTCACTGCAGCCTCAACCTCCTGGGCTCAAGTGATCCTTCCACCTCAGCCTCCTGAGTAACCAGGACCACAGGTATGTGCCACCATGCCCAGTTAATTCTTTAATTTTTTGTGAAGACACAGCCTCACCATGATACCCAGGCTGGTTTAAAACTCCTGGGCTCAAGCGGTCCTCCTACTGTGGCCTCCCAAATTGCTGGGATTACAGGCATGAGCTACCATGACCACCCCAGACTGGTGATATTTTATCTGGGCTTTTTACCTCTGCCTCAGTCCCACTCATAAATTAAGAGATCCTTACCGACACCCTCCTGTTCAACTATGGGAAAAAAATGGTTGCACTAAGGATTTTTGTCCTCTTCTACGAGATGGCACATTTATATTTAATAGGAAACTTTGCAAACAATGTCTTCCACTTAGGGTCTAAAAATGGAATTTCTCTTCAGTTGTGGTGATATGGTAGGAAGGACAGTGAATAAACTGACTGGTAACACATGGGAGAAAAAGGACAGAGAATCTGTGAGTCTCAAGGGAGCACCTGCTGCTGATCTCAGGTGATTGTTACCACATAGTAACAATACTGTGGACCACAGATTGTCAGAATTCTGCTCCCTCCCTAGATAACCCAGAAGACTGCATTTTTGTGAAACTTCAACTTTAACTAACATCAGTTTTTAAGAGTCTGGCATGGGATAAACAAGAACACATCTCCTAGTTGAATGTGGATCACGGTCTGTTAATGTTTGAGTACTCCTTTGAGACAGACTTCAGTCATATTACCCACAAATGAAATGAGAATGACCACTTCATTACAAACAAGGGAGATATTTACACACTTCAAAGCCACAGTTTCATGAGAATGAAAGTACCTTGCCTATGTTGGCAAGGGATTTTATTTGAGGAAGACACTAAGGGAAGTATTTACTTGTATGTATTTGCCAATGGAAATAGCTTACTTAGTTTGCTCTTACTGACCAGGTATCCCACTCGAGTAGGAGGTGCACAAAATTTCACATGGTTTCTTCCTCATTTTTTTTTTTTTTTTTTTTTTTGAGGCAGAGTCTGGCTCTGTCACTCAGGCTGGAGTGCAGTGTCATGATCTCGGCTCACTGCAGCCTCCACCTTCCAGGTTCAAGTGATTCTCATGCATCAGCCTTCTGAGTAGCTAGGATTACAGGTGCCCACCACCACACCCCACTAATTTTTTGTATTTTTAATAGAGATGAGGGTTTCACCATGTTGGCCAGGCTAGTCTCAAACTCCTGACCTCAGGTGATCCACCTGTCTTGGCCTCTCAAAGTGCTGGGATTACAGGCATGAGCCACTGCACCCATCCCTTTCTCAATTTTTTAAAAAATTGAGATACAATTTACATAATGTATAATTAACCATTTTAAAATGTATGCTCTGGCAGTATTTATTGTATTCACAATGTTGTGCAACTGTCATGTCTATTTAGTGACAAAACATTTTCATCACCACAAAATAGGAAACCCCGTACCCACTAGCAATCATTTCCCATTCCCTTCTCTGCCCAGCCTCTAGAGAAAGCACTAGGCTGCTTTCTGTTGCTATGGATTTATCTATTCTAAATATTTCATATAAATAAAACTATATATGTGACTTATTTGTGTCTGAATTCTTTTTTTTTTTTTTTAGGCAGAGTTTTGCTATTGTTGCCCAGGCTGGAGTGCAATGGCACGATCTTGGCTCCGCAATTTCCACCTCCCGGGTTCAAGCGCTTCTCCTGCCTCAGACTCCCAGGTAGCTGCAATTACAGGCATGCACTACCACGCCCAACTAATTTTGTATTTTCTTTTTTTTTTCTTTTTTTTTTGAGACGGAGTTTCGCTCTTGTTACCCAGGCTGGAGTGCAATGGTGCGATCTCGGCTCACCGCAACCTCCGCCTCCTGGGTTCAGGCAATTCTCCTGCCTCAGCCTCCCGAGTAGCTGGGATTATAGGCACGCGCCACCATGCCCAGCTAATTTTTTGTATTTTTAGTAGAGACGGGGTTTCACCATGTTGAACAGGTTGGTCTCGATCTCTCGACCTTGTGATCCACCCGCCTCGGCCTCCCAAAGTGCTGGGATTACAGGCTTGAGCCACCGCGCCTGGCCCTAATTTTGTATTTTTAGTAGAGATGGGGTTTCTCCATGTTGGTCAGGCTGGTCTCTAATTCCCAACCTCAGGTGATCCACCTGCCTTGGCCTTCCAAAGTGCTGGGATTACAGGCATGAGCCACAACTCCCGGCCTGACTTCTTTGACGTATTATAATGTTTAAGATTCATTCATGCTGTAGGATGTCTGTACTTTGCCTCTTTTTATGGTTCCATATTATCCCATTGTATGGATAGACCGTACTCTTACCTATCTACCAGCTGATGGATATTTGGGTTGTTTCTACTTTTGGTATTGTGAACAGAGCTGTTATGAACATTTCTATACAAGTTTTTGTTTGAATATATTTTACCAATTCTTCAGGGTATAGATCCAGGAGAGAAATTGCTGAGTCAGATGTTAATCTTATATTTAACCTTTCGAGGAGCTACCAAAATGTTTTCTACAGCAGCTGCATCATTTTGTATCCAACCAGTAACACAAGAGGGTTCCAATCTTCGTATTCTCCCTAACCACTGCTATTTTATCTTTGTTTGTTGGTTTACCTGTTTAAATAGCCAATCTAATGGGTGTGAAGTGGTATCTCATTGTGGGTTTGATTTGCATTCCTCTAATGACTAAGGACGTTGAACATCTTTTTATTTGCTCCTTGGCCATTTGTATTTCTTTTTTGAAGAAATGTCTACTCAAGTCTTTTGCCCATTTTACAATTAGGTCATATATATACACATAACACCTAGCAGAGATATGATTTGCAATATTTTCTTCCATTCAGTAGGTTGTCTTTTTACTATCTTGTCAGGCATTTTATTTTTTTTTTTTTTATAATTAACAATTTTTTTTATAGAGATGGGGTCTCACTATGTTGTCCAGGCTGCTCCTGAACTGCTGGGCTCAAGTGATCCTCCCAACTCACCCTCCCAAAGTGCTGGGATTACAGGCATGAGCCACCTTTCTAATGCCCAGTACACTCAAACATTTTTAACCTTACAAGGTCAGCACTGAGAGAAATTGCAACCACGTCCTGTAACTCTCTCACAGTTTAAGTAGAAGAAACTCAGGGCCTAAGAGAAGGTGAGCCCTGTGGGCCAAACCATGACAGGAGTGGGAAGCTCTGGTTACCATTTTGTTAGAATCTGTTAACACTTCCAGGTATGTTGAAATTAAACAAGGGGGAAAAAATGTCACCACCCTTTTGTCATGTGTCCTGTGTGTCTCAAACTACAGTTCTGGTTGAGTCACTCTACAGAACCCCCGGCAAGCAGTGGGTGTGATTAGCATTTCCTCTTCCTTTTAACATCACTCCCAGTTGGGGTAGGGAGAAGTACAATAGTAGTAAAGAAAAGAGGAAAGAGAGCTGTCACGCTGCATCTGGGATTTCCTGTTTCGAGTAATATACAAATGACAGAGCAAGCCACATTACGCATCAGGACGACCCATGTGAAAAACCTTACTCCACTTTTTGATGCGGTGATGGTGACATGCTTTGGCCTCAGACTCCAGGATGCCCATTTGTCCAGCATCCTTGTCCTTGATCCACCCCAGGGCCCTCCCCTCACCCCACCCCCATCCCGTAGATGAATGACTGTAGCCACAGTCACTCATCTCCTGGCTTCTAACATGTTTTATTCCCAACATAGCTGAAGCATGCCTTCTGCCTTCACATCTCTGTACACACTTCTTGGACCAGTCTTGGTGTCCAAGTTATGATCACCCCATGTTCAGCTTTGGATTTTTTCCCTTTGTGGATTTGGGGTGGCATGTCTTCATTTAGTCTCATTTTCTTTGGATAAATGTCCTAAATGGCTCCTTCTACTCTAATATTTAAATTTTTTGTCAACTATCTGCCATCTGGAAGAAGAGGGCAAAATCCTTAGTGCAACCATTTTTTTCCCCCATAGTCAAACAGGAGGGTGTCAGTAAGGATCTCTTAATTTGTGGGTGGGATTGTTATGAATCTTTCATACTATCCCTACTGGCTAAAAGTCATTTTCTTACAATAGTCTCTATCTTTTAAAAGATTGTATTTTTCCTGTGTGTATCTTATTCAAACCCTACCCTAAGTCTGTTTCCACCTCAAAGCCTCTGTATTTGCTCTTCTCTTTGCCTGGAACATTTCCCTAGATCTGGAATGGTTGTATATTGTGGATAGGTCAGGCATCATCTCAAATGTCACTTTCTCGGAGGCTGTTTCTGATCACCTTATTTAATGTCTTTTCCTTTCCAATCAGTGTCATGGACTTTGTGTTCTCTTCTCCATGTTCACTGTTCACTGCAAAATTATCCCAGCTCCTTATTATTCATTGTCCTGACTGAGCTGATGCTCTCTTTGGAACAGGGATTTAAATTTTGTTTACTGCTGTGCCTCTCATGCCTGCACCATGCCTGGCACATAATTAACTTTCAACAAATGGTTGTGAGCAAATAAAACACATTCCAGGTCACAATTGTTTATTCCATATACTCTCAGTTAATGCATTTTCCCTGCAGTACAAAGAACGAACACCCCACCCTCAAACTCCCAAATCTCAGATCATAAGAAGTCATTCAGGCCAATCTGGAGAGGATTGCTCCCTAATCAATACTTATTTTAAGGTATTGGATAGGGATGGTAGATGGTGACACAGGTGTATTTCTGACACACATTAAGGACGATTCAAGATCCCTCTACTCCTCCAGTCTTAGAAGAGTTGGAATGAAATTATCTACATTGGTTAAGTATGCAGAAAATCCAGCCAAGAAATAAATCATACTAGGCTAGGAGCGCCTGTAATCCTAGCACTTTGGGGGGCAGATCAGATTTTTTGGCAGATCACTTGAGCTCAAGAGTTTGAGACCAGACTGGCCAACATGGTAAAACTCCATCTCTCCAAAAAAATATTTAAAAATTAGCCATGGCTTGTAGCATGAGCCTTTAGTCTCAACTACTTGGGGGACTGAGGTGGGAGATGGCTTGAGCCCAGGAGATGAAGGTTGCAGTGAGCTTAGATTGTGCCACTGCACTCCAGCCTGGACAACAAAGCCAGACCCTGTCAAAAAAGAAAGAAAGAAGGAAGGAAGGAAGGAAGAAGGAAAGAAAGATCAATCTGTTACCTTGGGTTTCTGGAAATCTAAGGACAATAAAGGAAATTATCTTTGCTTTTAGGCCTGGAGAACTATTTTGTGTGTGTGTGTGCAATGATAAGATATAAATTGGAATTACAAGCTTTAAAAAAAATCTGCCTTCATTAATTTGTATTTAATTGATTTCTGTGTTCTCTTGCATGTATGGGCTCATTCTATGGTGATAGAAAGCTAATTAAAAAGGAAACCAGCATCTTCAAGTTCTTACACCCAATTAGTTAACACATTTCTTCCATACTAGGAATTTCCTACTCTCTCCTAGAGACTGTGTCAAAAGTCTTTACAACTTGTAATGATTCCAAAGGTCCCTGTCTGTGTGTTATTTAGGAGGCCGTATATGAAAGTTTTGCTTTTTGAGCTGGGCTTTCCATTTCTAACTTAGCCTCAAAGTTATTTTTCCTACATTCCTGTGACCCTCAACTTAGGAGACCTCTCTCTGAGTCCCTGACTACATAGTCAGTATTTGTAGACAAACCCGGAAGTAATAACAAAAGGTCAACATGACATTACAAACCATTCGTATCCTGAGCATACCTGGAAAAATCTGATAACCTTTTCCTTTCTATGCTGTGAACGTGAATCAGATGTGTGTTCTGTTGAAAGGTCCTTCACTCAATTTCCTCACAGCCCTGGGATGAAGCGTTTTTCAAAAATCTTTCCTTAAACTAGTTTACTTTTCTGTATCACAAGTAGTTTTCTTCTGCTAGGGAAATGAGAGACGACATGATTTGAGACAATGATTCTGTTTCACAAAACTCAGTCACAGAAAAGCATCATATGGAAAAGGCCCAGTAGACTGTCCCCAAGAGAACTTATTCTCAGCTACCCAAGCTATTTAAAATGATTGAACAATCCAAGGGGTCAACATTCAGATCTAAGATAAAAATCTGTGGTCATATTTCCCATCTAAAAAAAAATTTTTTTTTAAATGAGCTGAGAGGAGAAATTCTAAAAACACTCTAAGGAAATAAGAGGCAATTAGTACTTTTCAATTTTATAATTACTGAGATAATTCAGAGGTGGCCAGATACCAAAATTGGTATGTAGAAAGTTAATAGTTTTCCTATATTTTATACAAATAACTAATTTAGAAGTCATGAAAAAGATACTATCCACAATAGTATATATAAGAATAAATGCGTAAAACCTATATTTTAAAAGTTCAGACCTGAACCATGTAAGAAGACTAGAAAAATGTAAAGACATACCTGAAATCAAGGGTTCTAGCTCCTTGAATGTATCTATATATTTAATGCAACCCTAATAAAGACTTTCTTAAAAACGAAAATGCTAATTCTAAAGTTCATCCTGAAAAATAAAACTTAACAAAGAATCAAACAATTCTGAAAAAGCATAAGAATTGGATAGGTGGCAGAGAAGTAATCATTACCAAATTTAAATACTTACTATAGAGCTATAGGAGTTTTCTGGCCGGGCGAGGTGCTCACACCTGTAATCCTAGTACTTTGGGAGATAGAGGCAGGTGAATCACCTGAGATCACGAGTTCAAGACCAGCCTGGCCAACATGATGAAACCTTATCTCTACTAAAAATACAAAAATTAGCCAGGCATGGTGGCATGTGCCTATAATCTCAGCTACTCAGAAGGCTGAGGCAGGAGAACTGCTAGAACCCAGGAGGCAGAGGTTGCAGTGAGTGGAGATCACGCCACTGCACTCCAGCCTGGGCAACAGAGCCAGACTCTGTCTCAAAAAGAAAAAAAAAAAAAGAGCTATAGGAGTTTTCTATTGGTCATGAATAGACAAATCTATTTTACAAAATCACCCTGAGACACGCCTAGTAGATGCTATTATCATGTACTAAATTGCATTTCAAATCAAAATAGATTGTTTTTCACTTACAGTAAATGTACTGAGACAACTGGCTAGCTATTCAGAAAGAATACATTAAGCTGACTACTCTCTCACTCCTACAACAAAAAAAGTTGAAGGTAGGTCAAAGACTTAAGTATAAAGCAATGAAAACCATAAGAAGAAGAGTTGGGGTGAAAAGGCATGAAGAAATTTTCTCTTATAATTTGGCATGGGGAAGACTCAAGACAGACCTCATACCTAAAATCTATAAATAGAAATGTTGTTAAGTTTGGTTATATAAAAACACAAATTTCCCCTGCAGAAAAGACACCAGAGACAAAGAGAAAAGCTAAATTGGGAAAAGTATCAAACCCCTCAGACAGGCTGAGAGCTCATTTCTTTAATAAGGAACCCAGGCATCAACGAAAAACAAAATACAATCCAGTAAAACAAAGGCAGAGAGCATGTCCTAAAGTCCACAGCAAAACAAACAAGTTACTTAAAATTAGGGCAAGACATTCAGCTTTGCTTCTAGTTCTTAAGAGTGCAAATTTAAATGACATGTCCTTTCCCCATGCATCAGATTCCAGTGGTGAAATCGTTCATTGTGGAAACGGACATTTGGTGCTGTCTCTTAGAGCTAAGTCCCCATTGCCCTCTACCACAGCATAAAATGTGTGTCCTTTTACCTAGTAATTCTACTATCAATTTATCTTGTAGAAAGACATTGGCTCAATAAACTGCATCACAAATGACATGTAAAGTACAGGGTAAGAATGTTGGCTCAGATTACTCGGGCTCAAGCTCTGCTTGGTTATTTTCTTTGCGACCTGGGGCAGATAATTTAATCCTCTGTGGTTTCTCGTTTATAAAATCACAATAATGGTATCTCCCTTCTAAAGCTATCACCACGATTGAGAGAGTTAATGGATGTATAAAGTGCTCAGAACCATGCCCGTCACGTAGGTTTGTGAATTAACTATTATATTTATCATCATTAAAGCTATAGAACTGTTTCTAATCCAGAAGTCTAGGAAAGCCTTCCTTGACAGGAGAATAATGAAACCAATTACAGTACTTCCACACAATGGAATTCTGGGCGGGCATTTTTAAAAAGAAAGTTGATTTGTAGGTACCGACATGAAAAGAGCTCATGATGTACCGCCAGAGAGAGAGAAAGAAAACAATATTTGGACAGTGTGTACATTATCTTCTCAGTTGCAATGAATTATCTGTGCATTTATGTTTCTGAAAAGATCACCCTCATAGAAAAAGAGGGGCGAGCTTGGGTGCAGTGGCTCACGCCCATAATCCCAGTATTTTGGGAGGCTGAGGTAGGTGCAGTGCTTGAGCCCAGGAGTTCAAGACGAGTCTGGGGAACACGGTGAGGCCCTGACTGTACAAAAAGTACAAAACTTAGCCTGATGTGGTGGTGTCTGCCTGTAGTCCCAGCTACTTGAGAGTTGGAGGTGGGAGGTCACTTGAGGTCTAGGCTGTGGTGAGCTGTAATTGCCCTACTGCACTCCAGCCGGGGCAACAGAGCAAGACCCTGTCTCAGAAAGAAAATATAAAACAAGAAGAAGACAGATGGAAGAGGAGACATCATAACTGGATTCCTTGAAAGTCTTGGCTACTCCTTCATTCATTCAAAAGCTATTGGAGGGCCTGGCTATAAATGTGGTGTTTTTCCAGGTGCTGTGGTTGTAGCAGGGAAAAGCCTGCCCTCATGAAACTGCATTATCATGGGGAGTTTGACAACAAGCCTGAGAAATACCTAGATTATAAGGTATTATGGAACAATAAAAACCTCAACAACAAGAGCAGGGAAAGAGAATTGGGGGTACAGCAGGGGGATTATTATTTTTTTTTTTTTTTGAGACAGAGTCAGGCTGTGTTGCCCAGGCTGGAGTGCAGTGGCACCACTTCGGCTCACTGCAACCTCCACCTCTTGGGTTCAAACAAGTCTCATACCTCAGCCTCCAAAGTAGCTTGGATTACAGGTGCCCACCACCTTGCCCGGCTAATTTTTGTATTTTTAGTAGAGACAGGGTTTTGCCATGTTGGCCAGGCTGGTCTTGAACTCCTGGTCTCAAGTGATCCACCTGCCTCAGCCTCCTAAAGTGCTAGGATTATAGGCATGAGCCACCGTGCCTGGCTGGGGGATGAATTTTAATTAGGGGGGTTTAGAATAGTCTCACTGAGAAGGTAACATTTGCTTTGTATTATTTCCTCTGAAATACACATGCTTAAAAAAAAATGAAAGACAAAATGAATTGCTCCATTTTAGAAAAGTACTACAGCTCCATTTTAGAAACGTTTTACCAACTTGGTTGGTAGCGTTTCACGTGAGTGCTCCTAAGCATGCACCTCAGCTTTGTTTCTGCAAGCGTGACTCTCCTACTACCAAAATTACATTTGACACACAGCCTCTTCCAAGTCCTCATGTTGTGTAAAATGCTTCTCAGCCACCGTGTAATCTGGCCAGACAGCAGCTCTGGGGGTGGAAACCTTTTTCATCATTTTTCTAGTTGATAAGAAACCAGAGCAAAGGTGGAAACTGTCACAGGGCCAGATGGGCTCTGAAAGTGTGTCTTTCAATATTTATTCCAAGTAGCTGAGAAGGAAGAATGGTCTGAGATCCTGACCTATAGCATGCTGATAACTTCTCAGACACTCACCAGTACCTGAATACTCAGGCCACTGTCTTACAATAGCCATGGCCCAAGGTGGTTGGGAAGGGCCTTATTATACCTATTTATGTATTTATTTTGGGACAGAGTCTCACTTTGTTGTTCAGGCTGGAATGCAGTGGCGTTATCACAGTTCACTGCAGCCCCAACCTCCCAGTCTCAGCTCACTGCAGCCTTGACTTCGCAGGCGTAAATGAT
This sequence comes from Saimiri boliviensis, assembly GCF_048565385.1. Taxonomy (NCBI): domain Eukaryota; kingdom Metazoa; phylum Chordata; class Mammalia; order Primates; family Cebidae; genus Saimiri; species Saimiri boliviensis. The sequence continues at coordinate 96,877,826 of NC_133460.1, read as the reverse complement.
CCTCCCACCTCAGCCTTCCAAGTATTTGAGGCCACAGGTGTGCACCACCACACTTAGCTAATTTTTAAGTTTTTTGTAGAGATGGGGTCTCCCTAAGTTGCCCAGGCTGGCATTGAACTCCTGGGCTCAAATAATGCACCTGCCTCAGACTCCTAAATTTCTGGGGTTACAGGCATGAGCCATGGCACCCAGCAGGGAAGTTCCTTCTTACCATCTCCGCAGAGATGTGGTGTACAGAGCAGGGAAACAGCATTACCAAAGGGAGCCCTATTGAAACACCAGGTGGTGGCTAAGTAGTAGTTTCCACATCATGGAAAGATTCGATTCGATCGCTTAAATAATTTTTTAAAGGTAAGTGATAATAACCTCTCATATCTCTCTTCCAAGCCCAATTGCTAGACTGCATCTGAGAGCCCCAATGCATAAGACAGCTGGCAGAGAAAGGGTAAGAGTCTAGGCTTGAGACAGATGTCTGGAACCACAGGCAAGCCATACCATAAATAAATCATTGGGGCATTCGAAGCACATCCACTGGTGAAATCTTTGCTGCTGAATTGTACAGCAAAAGCTGCCGGAGCCAGAGCTCAGAAGGGTTATGAGAGGTGGAGTAGAATTAGTCCTTTCCTCGGGTTTGGGTCCCAGTGAGGCTTCCTGTGACTCAGCGGACATCTGTGTGTCAACAGGCCTCCCTATGCTGTGAGCACTTCTGCACGGAGTGACCATCTGAACCTGTGGATTCCACTACACCTAGCGAGGCACCTGAGACACTGTGGGAAGCTGCTGTTACCAAGCCACCTTTGCCTTTTGCTCATCGTCGGCAAGATTTGAGAGAAAGGTAATTAGCGAGAGTCTGCTGAAGGAAAATGTGCAGTGTTCAATCCCACAAGGAACAGAACGTGCTCCTATGCACAGGGTGGGACAGGGTCAGCGAAATCTTCCTCAGCCGAGCCACAGCCAGGGGCTTCATGCCACGAGCAGAGCAATGCTAAGCAGCCCAACCTGAGTGAGGTCAAGTTTCCCTCATCATGAGTGCATTTGGGTATTCACGCACCTACTATGTGCTAGGCAGTGTGTTTAGTGCAGAAAAGCATGCTCAGAGCTTCTGGTCCAGTAGAGGATAAAGCCAGTTCCCCAGGTAGTCAGGATGCTTTTGAGAGTGTTACTCTATGGTACGTACCCCAGCTTTGGTAGCACTTGGTGAGCTGAAGAAGTGTGTGTGTGGAAGAGAGACATTTATCCTCAGTACTTTTAACTTATCTATACATTTCTTTTTTTTTTTTTTGAGACAGAGTCTCACTCTGTCACCCAGCCTGGAGTGCAGTGGCATGATCTCAGCTCACTGCAATCTCCACCTCCCAGGCTCAAATGATCCTCCTGCCTCAGCCTCCTGAATAGCTGGGATTACAACAAGTGTGCATTGTCACATCTGGCTAATTTTTGTATTTTTAGTAGAGGGGGATTTCACCATGTTGGCCAGGCTGGTCTCGAACTCCAACCCCAAGTGATCCACCTGCCTCAGCCTCCCAAAGTGCTGGGATTATAGATGTGAGCTATGGTACTCAGCCTATACGTATACTCTCAGTAAAGAAAACAAAGATTGTGAAACTGCATGTTCAGCTCTGTGCCATGTGCTGAGGGACAAACACTTGGCAGATACAGTTCCTGCTATCTGGGTATTTATGAGTCTACCAGATCTTAGAAACTCTTACAGAATGCTTTAGTGTGTGCAGTGAGCTCGTGAGTTTGAAGGAGGAAGGCGGCAGTGCAGACTGGAGCACATTTAGATGGCTGTATGGAACATTAGGGCCTCGAAGATGTGTGATCCTCGATACCCTGGCTTTATTGCCAAATTGTCTCTTTTCCAGGGGCACAGATAATGGTCTGGCACAGACATGATGGCCCATCCCTATAATCTCAGCACTTTTGGAGGCTGAGGCTGGAGGATCGTTTGAGGTCAGGAGTTCGAGACTAGCCTGGGAAACATAGTGGGGCCCCATCTTTACAAAAAATAAAAAATTTAGCTGGGCATGCCTGTTGTCCCACCTACTCAGGACAATGAGGTGAGTGGATTGCTTGAGCTTGGGAGGTCGAGGTTGTAGTGAGCCATGATCCTGCTACTGCACTCCAGCCTGGGTGTGCAGAGTGGCAAAGACTCCGTCTTAAAAAAAAAAAAAAGGATGACAATTATACCAATGATGTCTAGTAAGACCTCAACTATGATTCCAGCCAGTGGCCCTGCCACCAACCATCTTTCTCAACTGTTGTCTGTGTCTCTCTATCTACTTTCTTCATGGAGAGACCAATCATCGCATTAGATGGGATGGAGTCAAGTGGAAGGAGAGAAGGGGAATGCCCAGGTGTGCTAGAGGCAGTAAAGTGGGACAAATGGGATATTTAGGGGAGGGAAATGGTGAAGAGGGATTTCTGCTGGAGGTGGAGGGTCTATCTTTAGTTAAAAGGGGAAAAAGAAAGAAAAAAGTCTCCAAGGATGAATGAGATGGTATGTGGGGTCCAGTGCTGAGACTGCCCCACTGGAGTCATTTCCTTCACACACTCCATCAAGCCTGGGTAGGGCCGGGCCTTGGCCAGTTGAACTGAGCAGCATTTATCAGAAGAACTTATGTTAAGTCAAATACCAAGGGCCTCTGAAGTGGGTTTATTCAGATAGTGTAGGATAGTTGAGTCACCCACAGGGTGTGACCCCAGAAATGACAAATCTCACAGGAGCTCAGGTTGATAGAATCAACCTTGATTCACCACTGGGCTTTAAGCAAGTCACAGTCCAAATCCCGACCCTGGGACAACTTTTGTCAGTAACAGCCCCAAAGGGTATCCCAGGCCTGCTGCTGACCAAGTGAATTATGAGAGCAAGAGGAAGCAGTATCAGAAGTCTGCTGCATCTGATAACGGGGTCTGTAGAAAGATAGGCCGGACAAAGTGCTCGGACCCTGTCACCTGTGCCAGGGTGAGGTGAGGTTGGGAAAGAGGCCTTCCTGCCTCGGTTCTCTGAAGACTCAGCCCTTGCACTGCTGTCCCAACCAGGGGTCAACAGGTTCAGAGCACAGACCATGAGCTTTATTGCCAATGGTATCATTTCCAGGGACAAACCTTCAAGGCCACGCCCCTCCAGGTATCACAGCAACAGTTCCTCACTACGTGTGTGGCCCTGGGGCAGTTACTTAAAGCCACTGAGCATCAGTTCCCACCACTGCACACAGAAGCAGCAGGTGCAAAATGCTACTTAAAGGGATGCTGTGTGTAGAACTGCCGGTATTCTGTCAGGCACATGGGAAGTCCTCAATCAAGTCTAGTTCCCTTTTCCTCAGTTTTCACATCCCTGCCAATATCAGATTCTATTATGAGACATCCCAAAAGAGAAGAGATGATCACGGTCTTGTGTGATTACTGCCCCTCCACTTCTGGGCAAAGGTCTTAACAAGCTGTCATTTTTATTTTTCTTTCTTTCTTTTTTTTTTTTTTTTCGAGATGGAGTTTTACTCTTGTTGCCCAGGCTGGAGTGCAGTGGCACGATCTCAGCTCACTGCAACCTCTGCCTCCCAGGTTCAAGTGATTCTCATGCCTCAGCCTCTCCAGTAGCTGGGATTACAGGGGGCTGTCACCACGCCCAGTGAATTTCTGTATTTTTAGTAGAGATGCAGTTTCACCATGTTGGCAAGGCTGGTTTCAGTCTCCTGACCTCAGGTGATCTGCCTGTCTCAGCCTCCCCAAGTGCTGGGATTACAGGCGTGAGCCACTGCTCTTGGCCAACAAGCCCTCATTTCTATTTAAACAGAATGCTTCTAGTTGTAGGAGCCATGGCCTGTCTCTGACCTTGTTGTCCCCCAGCCCCCACATCCTCAACTTCAGCCACTCACAATCTCACAACTCTTAGAATAGAATGACCCATGAAGACTGGGTAATCTACCAGCTCCCCTAAAGAAAGCTGATATATTATAACCTGAGCACAGCAGTGCATGGGCTGTCTGACCTTCTAAACACCAAATCTCATATATTTATTCAAACAGTGAGTTGAGAATCTAGGAAGGGTCAGGGCCCTGTGCCAGGGGGAAGAGCTGGTGAGAGAGTTCCTTTCTGACCTCAGGATGTGTGGACATACAGGGGAGAAACAGACCCAGATACATTTCCAGCAGAACGTGATAAGCAATGGTGGCTGCACTCGCGGCTGCTGGGGTTGCCTCACTCTTGCCAAGTGCTGCCAGGCACAAGAGTCAGCTCTGGCTGCACTCCACCTGAGGGTCTGCTCATCCACTGAGGAGAGATGGACAGGAGCAGACACTGTATTTCTGGCTTCTAAGAAGCTGGCAAATCCTGTAGGCCAGGTGCGCTGGCTCATACCTGTAATCCCAGCACTTTGGGAGGCCCAGGCAGGCAGATCACTTGAGGTCAGGAGTTCTAGACCAGATCACCTTGGCCAACATGGTGAAACTCTGTCTCTACTAAAAATACAAAAATCAGTCGGGCGGGGTGGCGCATGCCTGTAATCCCAGCTACTTGGGAGGCTAAGGCAGGAGAATCACTTGAACCAGGAAGGCGAAGGTTGCAGTGAGTTGCGATCTCGCCACTACACTTCAGCCTGGGAGCCTGGGTTACAGAGCAAGACTTCTTCTCCAAAAAAAAAAAAAGAGTACCTACTATTTGCAGGATCTTCCCTCTTTCCATTAATTCCTCTCTCCTTCCTCCACCTCCAGTCTCCTTGCAGTATCTGTGGTCTCACTGTATGTGGGACGCTTAGGTATGTAATGACACACAGATATTGTTGTGGGTGTCTTTGCCCTCAAGAAATTATAATATAGCCTGGGAGAGACTATTTTAGGCCAGGATCTAGCCAAATGCTTGGCTGAACCATTCTATTTGGTCTGGATTAAAAGGTGGGTTTTTTTGTGTGGTTTTTGAGACGGAGTTTTGCTCTGTCACCTAGGCTGGAGTGTGGTGGTGCGATCTCGGCTCGCTGCAACCTCCACCTCCCAGGTTCAAGCAATTCACCTGCCTGAGCCTCCTGAGTAGCTGGGACTACAGGCCTGTACCGCCACGCTGGCTAAGTTTTATATTTTTAGTAGAGATGGGATTTCACCACGTTGGCCAGATGGTCTTTATCTTTTGACTTCGTGGTCTGCATGGCTGGGCTTCCCAAAGTGCTGGGATTACAGGTCTGAGCCACCGAGGCTGGCCATGTGGTTTTTTAAAAAAATAATTAAATTTGAATGCATTTACCTGGGGTATGCCTACTCTGAATTTTTCTAAATTAACATCTTATCACACACCATCTACTTTACTTCCCTATATTACCTGCCTGTTCTATAAGCATTTCCACTTATACTTCTTGTTTTATTTAGGTTTTCGTTCCTTTTATTATGCCAAATACACAAGAGCTGCCCACAAAATTTACACCATGTCTCTTTCAAGACATGTCCTGTGTGTACCTTGAATACTGATCAATCAGAGGGGACCACCACAGTGTGACTCCATATCAGAATATGGAGGGAGAAATAAACAAAACAATTACTCCAGCTGGGTGTGGTGGTTCACACCTGTAATCCCAGCACTTTGGGAGGTAGAGGCCAGCAGATCACAAGATCAAGGGATCTAAACCATCCTGGCCACCATGGTGAAACCCCATCTCTATTAACAATATAAAAATTAGCTGGGCATGGTGGCGCGTGCCTGTAATCCCAGCTACTCAGGTTGCTGAGGCAGGAGAATCACTTGAACCTGGAGGCAGAGGTTGCAGTGAGCCAAGATCACGCCACTACACTCCAGCCTGAGTGACAGAGTGAGACTCCGTATTAAAAAAAAATAAAAAAACCAAAAAAGCAAAACCCAATTACTCCCTTGATTTTTTTTTTAAGCTAATTTTTAATTGTTGTTTGTTGTTTTTGAGACAAAGTCTCACTCTGTTGCCCAGGCTGGAGTGCAGTGGCATGATCTCAGCTCACTGCAACCTCTGCCTCCCAGGTTCAAGCAACTCTCCTGCCTCAGCTTCCTGAGTTCCTGGGATTACAGGCATGCACTACCACGCCTGGCTAATTTTTGTATTTTTAATAGAGACGGGTACCACATTGGCCAGGATGGTCTCTAACTCCTGACTTTAGGTGATCCACCTGCCTTGGCCTCCTAGAGTGCTGAGATTACAGGCATGAGCCACTGCGGCCTGCCTTAATGTCATTTTTTAAGATCCTGCCTCTGATATAGAATACCAATCCCCTGCACATTGAAGCTGTAGATTCAATTCTACCTTTCAGACCACCAAAAAATGGTCAATATCTCAGAAGGCACCAAGCCCCAGCAGTAAAGTCCCATTCTAGTACTGACTCCCTGAGGGTCTTTGAAGTTTACCTTAGGACCCTCAGGGAGGGGGCACTGGGAAGGAAGTACTTAGGAATTAAGCAGCACCTGAGGCTTAACCAGTGGCCCTACTCCCTAAAATACATCCAGCTCATTCACCTGTCTCTCCCACCCCATCGGTTTCATTCATCAGTCTTGTCCAATATAAAAATTGAGGGCAAACCCCCAGCCCATCTCAGGGGAGCTCAGACCCATAAAAAGAGGTCTCTGTTGTAGTTCACCTCCCTCAAGAGAGGCAGGAGAAGTGTGGCCCATGCGTGCCCCATATCCCTCCTTCCCATTGCCCCTCCTGACACGGGGTCTGAAGGCAAGCCGGAGACCAGCAGGGAGAGAGCATGGTGTGCCCATGGAACACAGCCAGCCCTTGATTCTAAATTACTTCACAGAGGTCGGGGGTCAGGATGCCCCCAAGACCTCCTTGCTGAATAACACCCCCGGATGGTTCCCTTACCCTGGGAGGGGGCCGCATCTCTCAGTGCTTCTAGAGAACGGGGGCTTCCTGGCTCCGGGTTCTTCCTGGCACACGACTCCCCGCCCTTCTTCCCTCACTCCCAGTTCCTCCAGAGACAGGGTGGCTTCGGAGCGTCCATGAAGGCAGAAGGGCGGTCCAGAGCGTCCCCAGTTCTGCCCTGCTCTGAGCTGTCCCGATCAGGCCATGTCAGGCTTTCTAACGTGCTCGGGGACTTCACTTCCTGGTTTGCTTTTTTTTTTTTTTTTTTTCCCACAACTGAAAGTGGAAGTGTTCTGAGCAGAAGGGGAGAAGCCGCCAAAGCTACCCGAGCTCAGTGTCAAAGCCTTTTACCCCAGCCCCTAAGGGCCGATCGGAGAGCCAGCTTCATTCACACAATTCACCCCATCCTCCTGTGGCCAACCACCTTTCAACTAAGACGAAAGAAAAAACAAACTGAAATGACTGAGAGGCCTCCCAGATCAGCAGCATCACAGAGTCAGAGGCGACGCTGTTCCCTGCTGGACTGATTCGGAGGACAGGCATGTCTGGCTAGAGGGCACCTCAGCCCTCAGATCCACCCAAAGACCTTCTACCCCTCTTTCCAGCCCCCAGAGCTGCCTGACTCCATCCCTGAAGCAGTTCTGACAAAGCCAAGAACACAAACAAGCCAGTCAGTAACGACAGGACAGTGAGCCGATGGATTGGCACGATTCCTTTCCCTCTGACACATTCACTCTTCAAAACTTAACTTAAAAATCGATTCTGCCACCTGGGTCACCCCCAGTGTTACCAGGACCTGTGTTAGTCTCATTTGATCTGCCTAAGGCTGTGGCCACAGAGGGGCCTTGGAGCTGCCATTCTCAGATCAGGAAACAGAAGTAATAAATTTTCCCACCCCTTCCCCACCTCACAGATTCCTCAGAATTAAGTGGCACTTTCCCCAGCCTCAATCCCTCACCGGAGCTCACAGGAAGTTTAGCCTGAGCCTGGCTCCTTCCTGGAGCTAGATTAGGGTTTGTTCTTTCTACAGAGCAGGTCTTAAAAGCCTTCAGCTAAGGAAGCCAGGGTGAGCCTTGCCACAATCTCGGAGAATACAGAGTTGAGCCCTTGGCCAAGGGGGAGCCACCTTAGAACATGGGGGAAAGATGGACTGGAAGACACAGGGGAGTCTGCGGTGTTCCATCCTTTGGCCCATCTCATGGCGGGATGAGCACTTGGCTTTTGCTTAGTTTCAGGAGCTCAGCTCCCCAAGAGGCAATTTCCTCCAGAGGAGAGCAGAGGATGGCAGAGTGGGTGTCGCATCTCAGCCACACTCACGTCCCTGGGCCATTCACTGGGCGCTATTTACCTTCAGGGCTCAGGGTTAGGAGAAGATGAGGCTTTATTTTTTTTAACTGGTCTCTTCCAGTAAAAATGCTCAAGTTCAGGAAGGTTGGGTCATTCTAAAGGTCCATCAGAGTTGTATTCCTATCAATCCTCTGTGTACATGAATGACACCCTCAGGATTTCGGGGGGTAACTGGAAGTTGTGGCAACCCACAAGAATTCTGCATTGTTGAGCAGGCTGTGGAAACTGACCGATCAAGACTCAGATTCTAGCCACACCACTTCCAAGCTATGTAGCTTAGGCCATGCTGTTTGATAGCCTGGAGATGCACTATGCATCTGTGAAATGGGAATGACACCACCTGCCTCAGAGGATGAGCTACGCCAATGAAGTAGCAAACATCATCTACCCAGAACAGCCCCCAGCACCTAACTGAGTATCTGCTGATTCCCTTCCCCTTCTCTCTTCCAAATGGAACTCTCTGCCCTCAGCAGCTGATGGATGGTCCTTGGAACTACACCAAGACAGAGATTTCTTAATGGAAGATGAAGGAGACTCACATCCTGGCTTTGTGTGCTTTAGTACACTTAGTGAAATCGGTGTTCCCTTCCAATTCCATCCCCAGCTCCTATGTCTCCACTCCCTTTCTGAATGATTTTTTTTTTCTTTGCCTCCCACACAAGTCAGCTGAGATTATTATTCAACTAAATGTAATTTCATCTTCTAAAAGAGCCTTAGGCTGAGCATAACACATCTCACCTTCTTTCCCAATACCACCCCATCCCCACTATCTCACAGATACATTCAATATAGAGCAGGTAGTATGATCACAGCTTACCTTGGAAGAAAGCTCTTACTTCCTGGGTCCAGGAAGTGCTCCCCTCGCAGCTGACTGTATTAGTTCAGCAGCATTCAGGCACTTCTACTCTTTCTGCAACTCCTGGGACTGGGACACACCTGAAGCTACTGAGTACTGTCCTGAGAGTGGCCAACACGTTCCCCTGGAACCTTTGAACCTGTCGCAATAGAAGTTCAAAGGTAGACGTTACCTGTTCAAACACTCGTAGTAACCTCTGACAGTGAGAAATGCAGTGTTCAACAAAAGATTAAAACAAGAGATTGTTATGCAATGGGCTTAAGAGGAAAAAAAAAAATAGACAGCCCTCAGCTCAGAAAGTGAATGCTTAACAAGAGAAACCTTTGATAAAGCTCTGCCTCAGGGGAAGGGGAAGGGGCAGGGGCAGACAGGGCTTTGCATCTTCCATTGGGACACAATCCTTGAGATTGTGATAAGAAGAGAAAGGTCTAGATCACTAGAGGAAAAAGGGCTCCTTGGGGTCAGAGTGAGAGAAAAATGAGAAGCCACTTCAATTGGCTCAAGTTAGAACCTCAAGATTCAGACTAAGCAGAGGTGTGCGTTTGGGAATCAGCTGTCTTCTAGAAGGGACCACTGTCCCCTTCAGAATTGGAACATCTCCAAGAGAACCAAATAAGCCAAATCAGTCTACAGTGTAGAGTCTAGGCTGAGACACTAGTCTAGGAGGGTTGTATTCAAGATTCAGGATCCTGAACACAGTCTGCAGCACACACGGTCTAGCAAGGCACTCGAACAAGAAGCATTGCTACTGCATCGCAGCTCAGCCAAATTCTACTCTCTGTTTCCAGTTTTTTTTTTTTTTTTTTTTTGGAGATGGAGTCTTACTCTGTCACCCAGGCTGGAGTGCAGTAGTGGAATCTCAGCTCACCTCAACCTCTGCTTTCCGGGTTCAAGCAATTCTCCTGCCGCAGCCTCCCGAGTAGCTGGGATTATAGGCATACGTCATGATGCCTGGCTAATTTTTTAAAAAAAATTTTTTTTAGCAGAGACAGGGTATTGTCATGTTGGCCAGACTGGTTTCGAACTCCTGACTTCAAGTGATCTGCCTGCTTCGGACTTCCAAAGTGCTGGGATTATGGACGTGAGCCACTGTACCCGGCCTCTCTTTCCATTTTGAAGTTCTCTAGTCACCATTCTCGATTCCAAGATCATTAGGACTGCAAGGTATCATTACTAAACAAAAACAATGGGTAGAAATGAAAGAAGCCCTGAGACTGTGTGTGACCTCTATTGTATAGGGGAGGCCAAGGAGGCCTTTTCAGGTGCAAGAAGGTTCCTGGAATCATACAATCACTTGGTCAAGACAGCACCAGACTCAAAGTCATGAGAAATCCCTGCAGTGCCTTGGCCCTTATGCTGTCCCATTGATCTGTGTATGTTTAGCTACCAGCAGACCTTAGATCCTTGAAAGCTTTCTGTGCATCCAGCTTGCAGAAATTCAGGGAAATGCTGCATTAGGTTTCTTCTTCCAGTATTTGGTCAGGTGGCCAATATAAAAATCAGAAGCTAATACCACTTCCTGTTGATTCTTGTGTGGAGGAGAGACTAGCATATTAACAGAAATCTTCTTAGGTCAGAGTCTCATGGGCATTAACTTTTTTTTTTTGAGACAGTCTCACTCTGTTGCATAGGCTGGAGTGCAGTGGTTTGATCTCGGCTCGCTGCAACCTCTGCTTCCCAGGTTTAAGCGATTTTCCTTCCTTAATCTTATAGCAAGGACTACAGGCGTGTGTCACCATGCCCGGCTAATTTTTGCATTGTAGTAGACGTGGGGTTTCACCATGTTGGCCAGGCTAGTTTTGAACTTCTGACCTCAAGTGATCCACCCACCTTAGCCTCCCAAAGTGCTGGAGTTACAGGTGTGAGCCATTGCACCTGGCCTTTTTATTTATTTATTTTTTATGACAGGGTCTCACTCTTGTCACTCAGGCTGGAGTGCAGTGGCAACATCATGGCTCACTGCAGCCTTGACTTCTTGGGCTCAGGTAATCCTCCTACCTCAGCCTCCTGAGCAGCTGGGACTAGGGGTCAGTGCCACCACATCATTTAGTTGACAGTCTTCTCTCTAGCCACCCACCTTTGCTGAGTCACAGTGGCCTGGATTCTTCAACACACAGAATATTTCTTTTTCCGAGACAGGGTCTTGCTCTGTCACCCAGGCTAGATTAGAGTGCAGTGGCACGATCTCAGCTCACTGCAACTTTCACCTTCAGGGCTCAATAATTTTTAAAGTTTTAGTAGAGATGGGTTTTGCCATGTTGCCCAGGCTGGTCTCTAGCTCTTGGGCTCAAGTCATCCACGCACCACGGCCTCTCAAAATGCTAGGATTACAGGCATGGGCCTTTGCACCCAATTTGTTTTATTAACTCTTTTTTTTTTTGAGAGATGCAGTTTTGTTCTGTCCCCCAAGCTGGAGTGCAGTGGTGTGATCTCGGCTCACTACAACCTCCAACAGCTGGGTTCAAGTGATTCTCCTGCCTCAGCCTCCTGAGTAGCTGGGACTACAGGAGTGTGCCACCATGCCTGGCTAAGTTTTGTATTTTTTTAGTAGTGATAGGATTTCACTATATGATGGCCAGGCATGGTGGCACATGGTCAGGTCTCAAATTCCTGACTTCAGGTGATCTGCCTGCTTTGGCCTCCCAAGGTGCTGTGATTACAGGTGTGAGCCACGGCACTCAGCCTGTTCATTAGCTCTTGAAGGTCACTTTTTTTTTTTTTTTTTTTTTTTTGCTACAGAGTCTTAGTTCCTCGTTAGTACATGAAAGAAAAGGACTTCTAAGAAGTGGCTAAAGAAGACACAGTTCAATGGGGACTGAGGGTATGAGTACGACTTGATTGGACTAGTGCCCGCTGTGTGAAGTAGCAAACCACTGAACTCCTTTGACACCACACTTACCAGAGAGCAAGACACTCCAAGCCAGTGGTTCCTAAACGTCAGCATCACAATCCCCATGGAGGGCTTGTTAGTTACAACATAGATTTCTGGCTAGAATTTCTGATTCCATAGGTCTGATCTGGGGCCCAAGAATCTGCATTTCTAACAATTCCAGGTGATGTGGATGCTGCTTGTCTGGAGACCACACTTGGACCACATTAGGAGCATCTCTGCTTCAAGCAGCTATCCTGGCTTCCAAGGGCTCAGCTACTGAAATGTCACAAGGGACTGCATTTGCGGTAATCCTGGCCATGGTGAGCCTGGAGCTGTGGGGAAAACTTGACACAGAATGGAACTCAGCACGTTCCGGGAGAGAGGCAGTCTTCAAGAGCAGCCTGCAGGCCAAGTCTCAGAGCAGGCTCTGGCCACAGCAGGAGGTGTCGGCAGTCACGGTCACACTTCTTTAGGTAAATATAAAGCAAAGCTGGACAGCACAGGTGAGTGTCAGCGTGGATGTGTGGGGGACATCAGCTGATCTAACAACAGTCATTTTACTTGTGAGGGTACCTGAAATGCCAAAAAGTGAAGCAGCTGGCTAAGGTTATGCAGTGACTAATGAAAAAGATAAGCCCAGAAACCAGGTCTCCAGTGCCCAAGCAGGCTACAACATCTCTTGACAAACCATTGCTTCCTACAGCCTCTCTCTTCAAAAACATGTTAGATAAGCTTTTTTGAAACATGTTCAATCACTCCCTCCCCTCCTTACAGCCATACCCATTTAAGCTTGGGCACCCTGCAGCCCCTAAAAAGCACAGACTTTCACTTTTAAGGTCATTCATAGGCAAGGTCTCAGGGTGAGGAGTCTGCCCCACAGCTACAATGCTGACATACTCACCCAACGCTGTTGGATCTGTTTGTATACACTCCCGCCCTGTTCCTAGGGCCAAAGGAACCACACATGTACAACAGTTCTGGAATACTAGAGTCCAACATTCCAGAGTTTTGTAGCACAGCCTGGAAACAGCCATTGTATCTTTAATGGCAGAGGCTGGCAACTCTTCAGAAACAGAAACCAGGCTTTCTCTGTGTTTTATTTTATTTTATTTTATTTTTGAGATGAAGTCTTACTCTGTTGCCCAGTCTAGAGTGCAATGGCATGATCTTGGCTCACTGTAACCTCCACCTTTCTGGTTCAAGCAATTCTTTCACCTCAGCCTCCTGAGTGGCTGGGACTACAGGCGCCTGCTACCACACCTGGCTAATTTATTTTTATTTTTAGTAGAGACGGGGTTTCACCATGTTGGCCAGGCTGGTCTCAAACTCCTGACCTCAAGTGATCAGCCCACCTTGGCTTCCCAAAGCGTTAGAATAACAGGTGGGAGCCACTGTGCCCGCCCTGCCCCCATGTCTTAGAAAGCAGAGAAAAACAGATAATATAAGCAGACTAACTTTACATAGTGCCATCATGTATTTACATAGCTCCTCCCACTTTTAAAAATGCTTCTAGCTTGCCTCTTAGCAAAAACCTATGAGGTCTGAGTGGGAACAATACTTTCAACAACCAAACTTCCAGTGGCTGTTGGGAGCCAGGTATTGTGACGAACACTTCATTTGACCCTTACAATACACCTGAAAGGTAGTTATAATTTGTACAGACGAGAAAAATAGAAGCTCAGATAAATGACATCTTTTCCTGAGATCCTATAGCTTGGTAACAGAGTGATGATGGTGGCGGTGGGGGTGGGGAGGGGATTGGGGAAAGGAGGCAAGTGTTATAGTTTGATAATTTCAGTTGATTTTGGGAAGCCAATTGATTTGCAGCTTGTCTCAGAAAAGCTGCCTTCAGGAAGCACAGCTGGTTAGCTGCAAAGCAGATTTTATAGCAGGTTGAGAGGAGTCAGGCAGGGCACCAAATGTTACTTTAAGGTCTAAGTGAATATATCCAGATCCCAGAGACCTCTGAACCTAATGAAGTCCTTATAAAGGAAAGTGGAATTGTTCCTTTTTTTTCTTTTTTTGAGACAGGGTCTTGCTCTGTTGCCCAGGCTGAAGTGCAGTGGCATGATCTTGGCTCACTGCAACCTCTGCCTTCTGGGTTCAAGCCATTCTCCTACCTCAGCCTTTTGAGTAGCTGGGATTACAGGCACCTGCTTTCACAGCTAGCTAGTTTTATTTTGTTGTTGTATTTTTAGGAGAGACGGGGTTTCACCATATTGGCCAGGCTGGTCTCGAACTCCTGACCTCAGGTGATCCACCTGCCTCGGCCTCCCAAAGTGCTGGGATTATGTATCTGAACCACCATGCCCAGACCCAGATTTCTCCTTTTAATATAACCTCTGACCTCAGAATCCAGAAGATTCATCTTAAGCCTCTAGATCTTTTGTTTTAGAATATTTCATTGGATTCAGATGATGGAACAGCCACAAAATAATGCTTACCATAAGCATTTTTGGTGAGGGCAAAGAAGAAATGTGAGGACCAGAGAGAAAAGGGAAAGCATGTGATATCTGCAGTAGCTGGGACATGTGAGGCATGGGAAACACTTATTTAGGAAGGATCTTAGCCTGTTTTGACCCCTACATCAAGTTTTTTTCAAGTCAAACAACATGACTCAAGAGGAAAGAGAAGCAAAGACCTAGAGCTATACAGGCTGAATCTATTCATGTTAACTTATCAATGATGAATCACAAAGAAAGAGGTGAGATGTCCCTTCCTAGAGTTAGCTGAATAGCAGAGCAGAGGTTGTGATGGCATGCAGTGGGCAGAAATAGAGCTGTAATGCACTGACCTTTAGTTTCCCACATGGCAGAGTTGACTCTGAAGTTTATCCTTGTACTGAGATATGAGGAGGAAGGAGTGAAGTCCCTTTACTCTTAACTAGGGTGTCATAATCAGTCATGGAATGTCATGCCCACCCTTTCCCCTGTTTATCTGATATTTCAAAAGGCTAATGGCACTCAAAGTCTCAAAGTACAGCTTACAGGGCAGGGATTTAGGTCTTTCATGCCAGGTCCTCTCAGAAGGCCTTCATGATGGTGGACATGACTGATCTCCTACCTCGTGGCAGCAGCACTGCATTTAAGAGCTTTGTCTGGGCTGGGTACAGTGGCTAATGTCTGCAATCCCAGCACTTTGGGAGGCCGAGGCAGGTAGATTGCCTGAGGTCAGGAGTTCGAGACCAGCCTGGCCAACACAGTGAAATCCGTCTCTACTAAAAATACAAAAAAATTAGCTAGGTATGGTGGCAGGTGCCTGTAATCTCAGCTACTTGGAAGGCTGAGGCAGGAGAATTGCTTGAACCCGGAAGGCAGAGGTTGCAGTGAGCTGAGATCATGCCATTATACTCCAGCCTGGGTGACAAGAACAAAACTCTGTCTCAAAAAAAAAAAAAAAAAAAAAAAAAAAAAAGAGCTTTGTCTGTACTATTTCATTTAATCACAGAGCAGCCCTATGGAAGTTTTTATGGCTATCTGGAAGGAGAGAAATGTCGGAGAGAGGCCAAGTAACTTGTCCAAGGTACACAGCTGACAGTTAGCTGAGTCTCGGAGTCAGATTTTGAGCTCAGGTGGTCTTGAGTCCAGAACCCAGGCACATAACTGTGAGTGCGTACCATCCGTTCCAAGACCCCCTAGCAAACTGGTGTGTTTATATATGCGTTTCTCTTGGGAATTTTTTCTGGTCTCTCAAAGAAAGACCAGGAAAACCAGACCCAAAACCAGACACGTAAACCTGATGCCAAGGTCGGAGCAACAGCTACCTTCCCCACTGAGAAGGGCTTCCTCGACTTCGACGTCCCGCCTGCTACAGAGCCCATTACCCACGCAGAGCCTCGCTTCACTCCCACGGAGGGGCCAATGCTCCACGTGTCCCAGCTGTGCGAACCCCCAGCTCTTTCTTCTTAGCCGTCTGCTCTGCCATGAGGGCTCACAGCTCCATTCTGAGCCCTGCGGTGAACCCTGCACCATGGGAGCTTCATAGGGCATGAGGAAGAAACTGACCCCACAGCTCAGCGATGGCGGCAACTCTTCCTTTTAACCGTAGCTGCTGATAGCAATTGCTTGGGCCTGCAGGCTCTTGAGAACACGTGCTCATTCTTTATGGGAAGGAAGTGTTACCCAAGTGTGAGCACTTGGCTGACAAGCATGGTGTTTGCCTAGATAACATAAAAAGCTCCCCGACCCCAGACATTCCTCCACTTTCCTGAACCACATACAGCAAGCAAATTGCCTTTCAGCCTTAGATCTGAGCTCCCCAATGGGTGGGGCGTGAGACATGGAAGGGCCAATAGACACTGATCCCCCTCAGCCCTCAGGGTGTGCTCATGAACAGCCCCATCTCAGGCTTTAAGTATGCTGAATAAATATTATTCTCAGTGTCATGATGTAGGCAGCTTGCTCCTTTATCAGCCAGTGCTTCCAAAGAGCATTAAAGAATCAGATCAGATGGACAGGGTCAAGGCCATTGAGAGAGGTGTCAAGATGAAATTCCCAGAACCTTCAACACTCCATAGAAAGCACTGCTATCTTCCAGGGGATTAGAAATGTGGCTTGGAGTGAAGGTTTAGACCTGCGCTATTCAATACTGTAACCACTAGCCACATATGGCTACTGAGCACTTGAAATGAGGCAAGTCTAAATTGAGATGTGTTTAAGTATAAAACACACACCAAATTTTACAGACGTGGTAGAAAGAAAGCTTTCTGACCTCTGCCATTTCCCCATTTCACAGATAAGGAAACTGAGGCTCAGGCAGGCTTATTGACTTGCTGAAGCCATTTCCAGGAACACATCAATAGGGGCTCCCTTTGCCCCGCCCAACATGATCACAGGCTCACTGCATTGCATTCCACTTAGGACAACCACCTTTTTCTGCCTCTCACCTTTTCCCTGGGGGAGAAGTAGAGCCCAGACATGCCAAACCTTTTCTTTCACCTAAACTTGATCAGACCACTGATTTATACATCCAGTTTTAAAATATGATGTCCATTTAAACAATATTGGTTGAAATTATAATATTTAGGACACTCTTGATAAGTAATCTTACCTGCTCTTTTTACCCTTTTAAACGTGTCCACGAGAAAATTTTAAATTATCGTTGCTCATGTTATTTTTTTGGAAACTAAAGGCCTTGGCCAGGCACTGTGGCTAATGCCTGTAATCACAGTGCTTTAGGAGGCCAAGTTGGGCAGATCACTTGAGGTCAGGAGTTTGTGAAAGTCTGGCCGGAGGCATGAGAATCACTTGAACTTGGGAGGTGGAGGCTGCAGTGAGCCAAGATCACACCACTGCACTCCAACCCGGGTGACAGAGTGAGACTCAGTCTCAAAACAAAACAAAACAAAACAAAAAAACTAAAGGCCCTTTGACTTCATGCCTATGGAATATAAGCAAAAGGTAGTGTTAATCCAGTGGCAGCATGAACATGTTGTAATTGTTCTGGCAGAATCCCCCCCACCCCAATAACCAGCCAGAGCTTCATCATTCCATGTAATGCTTGAAAACTAAATATATACGTGCACGTATACGTAAGCAATGATAAATGCAGATATCTCCAGAAACCTGTCAACACCACATCTTTTACCTGTTCCTCTGGTTTCTGCAGCAGCAGCAATTTGTTTCTTTGGGTCAACCCAGACTCCATCCAACAGAATATATGATCTTTTTCCCAAAGCAACAGACCTTTAATCATAAAACTGCACCACTTACTGGCTGTTGTTACATGCCAGGCACTATGCTGTGTATTTTACATCTATTGCTTCATTTAACCCTTGCATAAGGTTGTCAGCATAATTACGAATGAGGGAATTGGGTACAGATAACACATAACTTGTGCATGCCAGCTTTCCCTTATTCTAAAACCTGTGCTCACAACCATTCTGCAATACTGTCTTCTACAGGAGGGTGGAGGGAGAAGCCGGGGCTGCCATGCCCTGGAGGGATGCCAGCACTCACTCTTCTTCAAGCCTTTAACTTTGCAAGCTTCCCTTCCCTGGGATCACAGCTTAGGGAGAGCCACATCACGAGCCTGGCTCAAGAGCCTTTGCTAGGAGCAGAGAGGAAATGCCAGGAAGTAGGAGGTCTCCCGGTTTCTCCAGACAAGAAGCTGGAGAGGGTGGAGGGGTCAGGGACATCCTGCCTCACTTTAGATGGCTAGCCACCAGAAAGAAGCTGCCAGATACCAAGCCCAGAGCCACACAGGTCGCCAATTTGCACAGATGGAGAAACATTCTATGGGTCAAGAGTGTGTCATCACCAGATGGATTAAGACACCTTCTTTTTTATTTTTTTAGATGGAGTCTTGTTCTGTTGCCCAGGCTGCAGTGAAGTGGCAAGGTCTCTGCTCACTGCAACCTGTCTCCCAGGTTCAAGTGATTCTCCTGCCTCAGCCTCCCTAGTAGCTGGGATTACAGGCATCCACCACTATGCCTGACTAATTTTTGTATTTTTAGTAGAGATGCGGTTTTACCATGTTGTCCAGCCTGGACTCAAACTCCTGACCTCAGGTGATCTGCCTGCCTTGGCCTCCCAAAAATGCTGGGATTACAGGCGTGAGCCACTGTGCCCCGCCAGGGCACATTCTTTATTTGCTCAGTGTTTGGGACACTACGACAGCAAAGGTGTCTTGACAAACCTAAAATTTTATGGCAAGTGGCTTTGGGATTAATGACATCACTGTTAGTCATTCTGTATCTTTGAATACTGAGTACCTGGGGCAGGCATTGCTTCTCCTCCTCACGACCTCTGAAAGTTTTCGCTCTTCATGCCAAGGCACAATGAGGGCAGGAGGAGGAGCAGAGACCACAAAAGAAATATTCAGAAATCTGGCATTTCGGCCAGACTAG
Source organism: Saimiri boliviensis (assembly GCF_048565385.1). Taxonomy (NCBI): domain Eukaryota; kingdom Metazoa; phylum Chordata; class Mammalia; order Primates; family Cebidae; genus Saimiri; species Saimiri boliviensis. The sequence continues at coordinate 96,859,090 of NC_133460.1, read as the reverse complement.
CCCGCCACCCCCGAGATGTTAGTGATATCTGGGAGAAAACTTGGTTGTTTCAAATATTGCTTAAAGCCCCAAATATGCTCAGGTGCTGAAGACTCATTCCTTTAGGGAACAGGTATGAGAAAGTCGATTTCAGCCACATAGGATAAATAGCAGACGATTGAAGCACACAGGAGACAGGGAGGGCCCAGAAGGGAGGAATTTTCTTCTCTTTACACAAACGTTTTCAGGAACAAGACCAGAGTATTCTTGTCAGTCACCCAAGGCTGTGCCTCAACCTCAGCCTTCTAGGAGTTGCGTGTGCCTGTGTGTGTGGTTACCGACAGGATTTGTATCCTGGGGAATTTGCTGCAGCCCTAAGAACCATGATCTCCCAGTCTGATCTTAACTCTGCTTCCCTCTGGCTCCTCAAACTTTTGCTTAGTAGAAGCTGCATCTTCAGAACCCGCACCACAGCTGTGTGTAAGAGCTGAGAACGCAACAGGGAAGTTGGAAGTCCACACCCTGACAGGTCACAGCCCCGATTGTTTGTGGAATGGTGAGTACAGGGTGTGCTCTACCTTCAGGAATGTTCCCGTTAGGAACCTGTAAGCCCAAACTGAAGAGAAACTTGCTGCCATCACCCAGCATGCCCCCAAGGAATACTGTCTTTCATTAGTTAGGAATCCACCGGAGGCTTGGTATCTTAGGGCAGGAAGCTGGTAAGGTCAGAGGTCTCTGCTCTCTGCCATTTCCCCATTTCACAGATAAGGAAACTGAGGCTCAGGTAGGCTTATTGACTTGCAGAAGCCTTTTCTGGAAACACACCGTTAGGGGCTCCCTTTGCCCTCCCCCAGTGTGATCACAGGCTCATTGCATTGCATTCCACTTAGGCCAACCACCTTTTTCTGCCTCTCACCTTTCCTCTGGGGGAGAACAAGAGCCCAGACATGCCAAACCTTTTCTTTCACCTAAACTTGATCAGACCACTGATTTATAAACTAAAGGGAGGCAGGGAGAAAGGGGGAGCTGGAGAAAGGGCAGCTAGACACTTGCTAGAGGTTTGACTAAGACGCTACCATCCTGGATACAGCTAATCTTATCTGATCTTGGGCGCTGAACAGCTGGCTTTGTGTCTATTTTATGGACTAGGCTGGTCAGTATTGAGGAAGACATAAATCAGGCAGAAAGAACCCTCCCTCGGTAATAGTCTCTTCAGGAAGCAAAGATGGGACAAAGTAGCAAGGAATCAAAGAGTTACCCCAGGCAGAAGGGGTTGCACTTTGAACCTCTGCTGGCTAAGAGCAGACAACTTCTGTTCCAAAGCACCATCCGGTGAAATAACGTGACCTCTCCCAATCCTACGGTAACTTCTAGGCCTAAAGAAGGAAGGAAGGAGGAGGAGGAAGGAAGGAGGACTGGGAAGCAAAGTAGAGGACAGCGTGTCCCCTCCAGCAGCCACAGTCCTTACAACACCCACCGCCCCCCCACCCTGGTTTTAACCTCAGGCTTTTCCATTCCAGCCAATTAAATGCATCACACAAATTAGGCTGGTAACTATGGCAACGATCTTCCAGCTCATGATGGCCATTACCTGGACCACTTCATCTCGGTCTCTGATGGCAATGGAGAAATGGAAGGGGCTGAGCTCAGCAGAGAATAATTAGGGCCTACAGAGGTAAGCCAGGTGTCTGTAAGTGTGGGGTGTGCCTGACCTGAGGGATTAAGGCAGCCCGAGTTTAACCTGTGTTGATCCTCCAGCAGTACAACTCTGTGGGGTTTATTTTTAATTAAGATGTTCACTTTTCTTTTTATTGCAAAGGCATTAAAACAAAAAATGAAAATTAATGTAAACGAAGCAAGGACAAACCACCCATAATTCCTGTCACAGAGAGCGAGCCTCTTTTCGTGATTTGTTGTATGTAATCTTTCCTTAAAAAAAAAAAAGCTGAATACTATATATATTGTTGTATAGTGCACTTCATCAATTAGCAATATACTGTGGCTATCTTTCTCAGAGAATAAATACATATAAAATACTTTGAGTGATTGCATGCCACTCAGTCATATGGATTCACTGCATGTTATTTATCCTGGTCCTTACTGTTGGACAATGAACCCTGTGTCTAAATTTTGACTGTTAGAAACAACACTCTGGTTCAATCTGATCATATAAATTTGTTTTTCTGGCAATAAATCCCCCAAATTAGAATTTTGAGTCCAATATGCACACATTCTTTTTTTTTTTTTAAGACGGGGTTTCACTATGTTGGTCAGGCTGGTCTTGAACTCCCGACCCCAGGTGATCCGCCTGCCTTGGCCTCCAAAGTGCTTGGATTACAGGTATGAGCCACCATGCCCAGCCTATGCACACATTCTTAAGGCTTGGTGCGTACTGAAAATCTGCTGTTAATGAACTTCCTACCAGTCAGTCTATATCTGTTTCTAAAGCTCTCAACAACACTGAACATCATTGGTATTTTCTCCTGGTTTTGACCATGCCCACTTGTAAGCATTTAGGAATACAAAATGCTTATTATGATGAGTATTAATTTGCATGCCTAGAGGCCTAATACTGTGCTGAATGTTAGGATCCAAAAAAGGACACACAGAGTCACCTGGCTCAAAGATTCTCAGGACAAAGTCAATCTGTACACAAAAAATCGGAAATTACCCAGTGTGGGAATACAAATCAAAGAAAGTGGACATATGGAAGGGGGAGAGGGAACACAGAGGGCATAGAGAACATATTTTTCCCAGCGTCCTAGTTTTGAGATATGACGTATGCAATGACACATCCATTAACAGCATTCCTTTATTGCTTCCTAATAAATGTGTGGCACCATTCTAAGTAATTACACAATCTCGTAGTATCTTTATAACATCCTTTCAGGAGGGGTGTTACCGTGCTTATTTAGACATTCAGGAAGTTGAGGCACAGATTTAACTGACTTGTCCAAGGTCATGTACACTGGTTAGCATCTAACCCAAAAAAGATCCATGGGAGTCTGCTGAGGTTCCAGAGAGTTTTTGGACTCAGATGATTTTGCAAATTGACTCCAAGCTGTCGGAGCAGAGGAGAGAGAGGGACTGCACGTCAGTGAAGAGGCAGTTATGGTGAATTTGGTTTGGAAAAAAGCAATCCCCATAATCCATGGGTTCAGATAGAAATGGCCTTCTGAGACAGGCCAAAGCTAAGGCTCCTTAGTGCCACCCTGGGGGCCTGCTACTCAAGGAAGATAAGTAGAGAATAGCTATTGGCTATTCTTTCCCACTCCTCACTTCAGACTACCAGGGGTTCTTGTACTTTAGTGTACTGAGGGATATATGAGGCCCTGTTAAATGTGGATTCCCAGAGTAACCCCAAAACATTCTGGTTCAGTGGGTCTGGAGCGGGGCCCTGGAATCTGCATTTCTAACCATCAGGAGAGACTGATGTAGGTGTTTCTTAGATCAAGCATCAGGACTCATAGCAAGTCGACAGTGCTCACATAATCCTGAGATGAATGTGAGATGCCAGACCCTTCCCTGCCTGAGTAATCAGAAAGCAAGCCCGTAGGAGGTGGGAATTCAACCATATATACGCATGTGGATTTTCCTGGCTAATAGCTGGGCCGTCTTACCTGGGACTAGCAATGGCTTCCTATCATCATAAAGAGCTGCCCCCAGCTCCTTGCCCTGACCTATGGAGAGGGAGGATTACCATTCATGCATCAATAACCAATCTGTGGTGCCTTAAAGGCCTGACTGAGGGATACAGACTGTGCTAGCTTGTCAGTAAACCTTATAGCCTTAAGCTTACTTATTTCATAAAAATTTCCTCTAAGATGGATTCAGCAAGTGATCATTATTATTATTATTCCTGTGTTCATCATCATCATCATTATCATCAATGCTATTGTCAAATCAAACACTGACGGACTGGCTGTCTTTGCCTAGTATTTTGCCAAGAGCTAGTCTCGTATGATCTCTTTTCATCTTTACCATGTCACTTTGGGGAAAACCTCATTACGGTTTTATCCCTGTTTTACAGAACAAGAGATTAAGGCATAGAAAAGGGAAGTAATATGTCCTAGGTCACTCAACTAATATGTGATGGAGCCAGAATTCCAGCCCGGGCCATCTGACTACATTTGAATAGTTTTTATGGTTGTTATTTTACTGGTGGAGAGGGACAGAGGGGTCATGTGACTTGCCCCGGGAATGTGAAGTTTGTCAGGGATGTCACTGGATCCTGCTGACTAGCTGCCTTGGCCTCCTGCAAGGTTGCTCCTTCTAGATTGTATTAAGACAGGCTCTGAAAAGGTAGAGTTTCTGTTAATTAATGGCACTGAATAGAAAGCAAGCTGTGATTCTGAGGGAATTCTGCACTGTCATATAAGTTCCTGGCATGAGTAGTCAGGAGGCTGAGCCTCTCACAGTTCTGCAGTGATACAGGTATTAGATGCCATCCATGGCTCTCAAGCCATGTCTTGAGGCTCCAATTGAATCTGGGCTCTGTTCAGGGGTTGAATGCCATGCTGACTGCCCAACACTAGTTCTGATGCTCTTTGCCAGTATGCTGGTGACTTGTCTTGAGGCTGCTAAACTCACTGTAGTCTTCCAGGCCTCCTGGAACATCTCCCATCCATTCAGCGTGCGAAGGCTGGGTGCAGGCCTCCAGATTGCCATGGACGAGGTCAACTCAGAGCTAGTGGACCTTGGAAATTTCAGCTGGGAGTTCACTTACACCAAGTCAGCCTGCAGCACCAAGGGATCTCTTGCTATTTTCAACAACCAGTTCCAGAGAGAATAGATTTCTGCCCTGTTTGGACCAGCATGCCCAGATGCAGCTGATGTAGAGTATATATAACGTCTGGAAACTTTGACTGAGTTTCCATTGGAAGGGGTGGCCTTAAAGATGATGGTACAGATTTTAATAATCTCGTGACAAGGATCACATTATTATAACAATAACCATGTAGATCTTGAATACCATTTTTGAGATGCAATTAGACTACATAATTAGAAGAGTTAACATTCTCTTTAAATAAAGCCTTTCTTTTTTTTTTTTTTTTTTTTTTTTTGAGGCGAAGTATCGCTCTGTTGTCCAGGCTGGAGTGCAGTGGCACAGTCTCGACTCACTGCAGCCTCTGCCTTCCAAGTCCAAGCCATTTCTTCTACCTCAGCTTCCTGAGTAGCTGGGATTACAGGCATACCTGACCATGTCCAGCTAATTTTTGTATTTTAAATAGAGACAGGATTTCACCATGTTGGCCAGGCTGGTCTCGAACTCCTGACCAGCCTGGCTGATCAGGTGATCCACCCATCTCAGTCTCCCAAAGTGCTGGGATTATAGGCATGAGCCGCCATATCTGGCCAGAAAGCCTTTCAAATCAATAATTGTTCATTCAGCTACCCTGTTCCTCCTCTTGTTGATTGTTTGAACTTGATACTGTTGTGTGTAGACTCTTATTTTTCACTCTCATGTTGTCAGCTGCAAGGCTCAGGAAAATTAAGAAGAAACAAATGCTTGGTTTTAAATAGAAAACTATCAATTGTTTGAGTAGGCTTTGGTGTGTATGATAAATTAATCGGTGATGGTGAAAGTAAGTGAGAAAGAATCAAGTATGGCAGACTACATTACCTACAGCAAGAAAATGAGGGAAATGAATGACTAATGTTTGTTTGGCTGTTGGGATGAGCTTTGTTGATGTCCTTGGGTATCACGTCAAAAGTGTTGATGTAAAAGATAAACAGAAAGGAGCAGCACAGGTCTCCTCTCAACAACACTGCAGAACTATTGTAAGTTGGAGCCGCAGGATTAAGTTCACATTTAAATTTCAGTCAATCTCTCCTGGAATTCCCCATCTGACACATTTCTATGTGTTCAAAGGCTACCTGTCTCAGAGTTAATATCAAATATCATGGAACCTTTCTTTATCCCTCCAGCCCTGCCTCCATACCCCTAATTCCCCAATCAAAAGTAATCATTGACTTCTCTAAATTGCTATAGATCTGTTATCTATAAATCTTAAAGAACACATTTAACTTTAGAGCTATTTTTTAAATATACTTTGGTTCTTATAATAAACCATGAGCTTCTTTAAGAGCAAGGTCTCCAAAGTTTTTTGTATGTGATAGGCCCCTCATTAAAATGAATGAAAAATGAATCAGGGAGAAATTAAGAAAGAAAGAGAGAATGAGTAGCTATGAGTGGGGGTCATGGAACCATATTTCCTGAATTCCAATCCTGCTTCGCTATTTGCTAGCTATGCAACTCACATCTCTGTGTCTTCCTGTTGTATCTTACAAAGGGGGTAATAATAATAAATGTTGTGAAAGTTGAAATGATATATGTTAGCTCTTATTGGCAAATAGTAAGTGCTCAATAAATGCTTGCTTTTGTTATCTTTGTTCTCTGAGGCCTTGCCTCTGCAAGTTGGATTCAAGGCAGTGTCATCAACATTACAAAAGTGAGGGCCCAGTATGACCCATAGACTCACAGAATCGGAGGTTTATGCAGATGCCTTATGCTGGGGTTTTCATGTATATAAACTCAATTATGCAAAGACATCCTTTGGGTTATTTTCAAGGTTATCGGTTTGCTAGCCTCTGAGTGGAACATCCCCATGTTTGACTTTGTTGGACAAAACACAAGACTGTGTGACACCTGTGTGAAACCTGTGTCACCTAAGCCGGACATTGGTGACGTGCTCCCGAAAAAGTCTCCAGTACCTGGGCTGGAAACACATTAGGATGTCTGGAGGCTACTCTGGGGCTTCCTCCTGGAATGAAGTGGATAAATTGTGGAGGGTTGCGGAGAATGAACTCAAATCCCATTTTATCATCAGGGCCAGCATGAGATACACCAACAGTAATCTGGCCCTTCTTCAAGAGCATCTTTGGAGCATATCATCAATTGCCAGGGGTAAGTAGAAGAGTCTTCTGTTGCTTTTATTTGGAGAGAAAAATGGGACAAGCAGATTATTTGAAAAAAAAAAAAAAGACAACCTTCACTTTTCTATGAGTGTAAAAAGCAGATAGAAACAAGGCAGAAAATTAATAATATAGAGGCTGGGCATGGTGGTTTATGCCTGTAATCCCAGCACTTTGGGAGGCTCAGGTGGGCAGATCACTTGAGGCCAGGAGCTGGAGACCAGTCTGGTCAACATGGTGAAATGCTCTGTCTACTAAAAATACAAAAATTAGCTAGGTGTGGTGGTGCATGCTTGTAATCCTAGCTATTTGGGAGGCTGAGACATGAGAATTGCTTGAACTCGGGCGGCAGAGGTTGCAGTGAGCTGAGATCGTGCCACTGTACTCTATTCAGCCCGGCCAAAAGAGTGAGACTCTATCTCAAAAATAAACAAATCACAAATAAAAAATAAAACCCACTACTTCATTTATATATTCTCAAAATGAATGGTGATGTGATTAAATGGCAGAGACGTGCCATGGCCTACTCCTGCCCACTGCCAGCATCACGCGGAAGGTCCAAACGCACTTGAGTCTAGGTCCTCTGTGAGGTCCTCTTAACTGATGTGTGGCTGACAAGTCACAAGCCAGGCCTGCTGTTCTAACTTTTGAGCCAAAAACAAGACAAAACAAAACAAAACAAAACAAAACAAAACAAAACAAAACAAAACAACCTAGAGCACAGAAGTGATCTCAAACTTTTTTGACTTGTACACTGTGGGGAGGCTGCAGCAAAGACCTCAATGCTATAGCTACTAGTTTGTACATGGCATGCTTTGGGAAACATGAATGCCTAAACTAGTCCCTGAGTTTTTAAAGAAGTAAAAACTTTAAGTAAAAGCTGGTCTTCCAGACTGAGCCTTTCAGACTCTGAGCTCACCCCACACAGCTCTGCCTTCTGGAGGGTTTATGGAGTGCTGGACCCCACTGTGAGTACTTAATATACTAAAGCTTATTTCAGCTCTCAACCACCCTGTGGGGTAGATGTTTTTATCATCCTCACTTTACTGAAGAAGAAACTGAGGTTCAGAGAGGTGCAAAAACTTGCCCAAGGCCATCCAACTGGTGTGAGGGAGAGTAAGCATTCAAACCCAGGTGGGCTGGGCTCCTTTTCTACTTCTCATCAAGGGCACTGATGCATGGAAAAACTTTTCGCTTCTTTAAAAACTCGGGGACTAGTTTAGGCATTCCTGTTTCCCAAAGTGTACCCAAGGAAAGAAAAAGCTCATGTCTCATTTGGAGTGGCTCTAGGCTAGATTCAGAGAGAGAGAGAGAGAGAGAGAGAGAGAGCATGCGTGAGAGCGCGCGCGCGCACACACACACACACACACACGAGCATGTGCAACTGGCCTACTCTGCTTTTCATTCTTATAGTTATCATCTTAATCTGCAGCTCAGAGGATGCAAAAATTATTCTGCTGCCTGCAGAGAACCTAGGACTCAATGCTGGAGAATTTGTTTTCATCATTTTGCGGCAGTTGGAGGTGGGTACTATTGACACTCTATGGCTCTGGTAGTAAGAGGTAGCAAGCATGGAGCACTTGGCTATGACTCGGATGTATTAGTTCACCGAGTACTGACTACAACCCTAGGAGGTAGGCACTCTTGCATCCCCATCTTAAAACTGGGAGACTCAGACTGAGCTATAAGAACTTACCCAGAGTTCTTCTGCTAGTGAAAGACTGAAACAGGCCTTGAACTAGGCCAGCTGGCTTGAGGGCCTGGTCCGCTGTACTCCATGTCGGCAAACACTGGTTGAGGAAGAACTATCATTTCTACCAGGTAGCTGAGACCTTCCCCAGGGACTCTCAGACACAGGTGGCTCTCACTTCTTTCTTCCACAGCCACCTCCCTGTGTCCCTGTGGAAACTCTAACAAAAGGCTGGGAAGACTAACATACTAATCCAATGAGGCACTTCTTAGGTGGTCTGATTCTTTTGATAATGATGAGAACGGCTAAAAATATCATGTGCTTACTATGAGGACCAAGTTACACATTTTACATACATGATTGCACTTAATATTCTCAATGGCTTTGCGAGCCAGTTATTACATGCATTATTTATATGCCTGTAAATTTTGTACTTGGTATTTCCAGCAGCCTTGGAAGGTAGATATTATCAGCATTCCAATGTACACATAGGAAAGCCAAGGCTTAAATAACTAAGGTAACTTGCCTAAGATCTCAGAGCTCCCAAGTGGCATAGCTGGTCTTCTAGACTGGGCCTTTCAGACTCTGAGCTCACCTCACACAGCTCTGCCTTCTGGAGGGTTTATGGAGTGCTGGACCCCACTGTGAGTACTTAATACATTAAAGCTTATTTCAGCTCTCAACCACCCTATGAGGTAGATGCTTTTATCATCCTCACTTTACTGAAGAGGAAACTGAGGTTCAGAGGGTACAAAAACTTGCCCAAGGCCATCCAACTGGTGTGAGGGAGAGTTAGCATTCAAACCCAGGTGGGCTGGGTTCCTTTTCTACTTCTCATCAAGGGCACTGATGCATGGAAATAATACGTGTGGTGTCTGCCTCACGGGCTACTGTATCTGTGCTTGTAAGCATATTACACAGCAGGCATCTGCAAAAGCCACCTGCCTTTTCCTATGGTCACACTGCATTATTTTTCTAGCAGTTTTATCTTTCTAAAATGAACTTTTAAAAAATATGATCACAGGAAGCTGAAACAGGACAAAAGCGAGTGAAGGAAGATATATAGTAATGTCCCAGATTTTTCTTTCTTCACAATGAAGTCTTTCAGATCCACAAAAGCGTCTCAGATTTCTTTGGCTGGTCAGCTGGAATTCTAAATGCATACCAGACTTTCCAGAACACTCTCTTACCTTAGATTTCTATTGTAACCACCTGCCTCTCTCTTCACCTTTCCCCTCGTCTCTGCCTTCAGGCAGATGAGGAGAGGAGAGGATGGACTACATTCAATATTGGCAGGGAAACTTTTCAGCTCCCTGTGGCTTTCTCCCCACACCTTGATGATCCAGTTCCAACTGGCGTGTAGTGGCAGAAAGAAGATAGAACTAAGAATATAGCAGCGTCCATGAGATTGAATTCATGCTGCTTTACGAAAGAATAGCATAAATCTATTTTACAAAAGTATTCCCAGTATAGGTTTAGGTGGAAAAAATTCAAGCTGCAGAACATTATGGTATGATATCACCATATATATATATATATATATATATATATATATATATATATATATGTGTGTGTGTGTGTGTGTGTGTGTGTGAGTGTGTGTGTGTGATATCATTGTATGTATGTATACATGCACACACACATATGTATGAGTATATACTATTCATAATAGTAATAATATAGATTATGATGATGATAACAATACTTAAGCCACAAGTTAAAAAAAAAAGCAAGAATCTTTTCAAATCCCTATCTCTTCAACTTTTTGCAATCATTGATAATAGGTAAGCTTTCTGGATCTTAGCTGCTGTATGCATCAGGTACATTTTAATTTTTTTTATTTGTGGCTTTCCTTCTACTGTTTCTATGCCAGCTAGAGAATGTGGACCTTGTATTGCAGGCCTTCTGGAATCACTCTGTTTCCAAGGATTAGAATGTAGTGGTTCTTGAATTTAATCAATATTAGGCACTATACTCTGGAGGAAATTGTTGGGAAATTTTGAGGGATGGACATAGAAGGGGAGGAAGTCACTGGCCATTTTGAGGTGCTTCCGTTATTGGTCTGGGTAATTAGCCATCTCTTTCTGATTGTGCCTAGTATATCCTAGGCAGTTTGTTTCTATGCAAAAGAATTTTATATGAAATTTTCATTGATTTGCAAAAAACTTGTTCCTTCTTTCAGTTCATGACATCATCCATGCTAAAGTCTGAGTCATCTGCTTCCACTTTCGTCATTTCCCACATCCAGTCTCCAGCTAAGTCCTGTCAGTTCTACCAGATCTTTCACATCTTTCTTCCTCACCTATGTAATCACAGTAGCCGCTCAGCTTCACTTAACCCCTTCTTTCTCCAGCCTACTTTATACCCAATGTTCAATTCATCTTACTGAAACATAGCTCTGACCATGTATCCCACGTATGTGCTTTCTCTCCACAATTAGACTGTAAGCTCCTTATGGGCAGGATCTGTGTCTGAGTCATCTTTGTATCTTGCCTAGCACCTACTAATAAATACTTCTTGAATGAAAAAACATAGAATGTAGTGGTGCAAATTAAACATTGCCTTACATGCAGTTCCCTTGCCAAGGCATTTCGTATGGAATAACAACATGTATTCCATTACTTTTTAGGACCGTTTTTGGAAGGAAGTACCGACAAATCAGAAAATGACACGCTTCCCCAGGGTGTATGGGTCAGTGCTTCTCGTTGCCCTCAGTGCCTACGGAAAAGGCCGCGGAGACGAAGGCTTTTGGAAACAAGTCTACCGAACATGGAGAGGCCACCCTTCCGCAGCACCATCTCCTTGGAGGAGCAGGTCTGATGCTGAGTCTTCCAGCTCAGGCTCCCACCTCCCCTTCTTTGATCACATTTGTGCTTAGCTTTTGTATTTTTCTCTCTTATTTCTCCCCATCTCCCCCTACCCCCTTGACACACATGCAGGTGCACACACACATGCATTTCCTCATCTTCCACGCCCAAAATAAACAGCAATTTTATGCTCTCTTGTGAAATGTATGCTGTCTTGTGAAATTCACCCAGAGGTGACTGGGTGAAAGGCCATTGGTCTTTGGAGCAGAGGCTATACTCCCATCCTACTGCTGCTGTTTGCTAACTGACCTTGTAGTGAATGGCTTCACCTCCTTACACCTCGGTCTTCTTCATCTGTGAACTGGGACTGATAATGGCATCTACCTTCCAGGCCAGGCTGTTTTACTGTGTATTTAGTAACACTGTGCGTGGAAGTAGCGAAGCAGAGACTTTCTTCTTTTGAGGGAAGGTCTTGTGCTGTTACCCAGGTTAGAGTGTAGTGGTGCAATTGCACTCACTGCGTCCTCTTCCTGGGCTCAAGCAATCCTCCCACTTCAGCCTTCCAAGTAGCTGGAAACACAGACACATGCCACCACAAATTTTTTTTTTTTTTTTTTTTTTTTTTGTAGAGATGATAATTAAAACAAATGTTTTGTTTTGTTTTGTTTTGTTTTTGTAGAGATGTGATTTCCCTATTTTGTCAAGGCAGCTCTTGAACTCCTGGGCTCAAGGAATCCTTCTGCTTTGGTCTTCCAAAATGCTAGAATTACAGGCGTGAGCCATTGTGCCTGGTGCAGAACAGATATTAATGAGTACCCAGACCATGACAATTTCCTTTCCCAGGAGGATGCCAGGACCTTGACCCAGGATGGAGTGGTCAGAGATGTGTGGCTAGGACAGGTCAGGGCCAGATGGGCTGGAACAGGGAGGAGATGGTCAGGAGAGAGGGTCCACCTGTGCTCATCCCAGTATGTGTGTGATGAGGAGGCAGAGTATCTGGCTCTCACAGAGAATTTTTTGAAGGCGGACTTTTGTCCAGAGCTGGAGCTACTTCCAGTGTGGGGCCAAGCTGAAGCCCTCAGGTGACCACAGGCTACTGAAGACAAGGAGCTTGATTAGAAATCAGGGGGCCGATTGTGGATACCAACATACAAGACAAGATAATCAAATGGAAGAATATTTGATCTACTAAGTGTCGGCTTTGAACCTGGTACTGTGGGAGAACAGTACCTGGCACTTAATAGGCACTTGTATGTTCCTTGACTGACCAATAGAAGGTCTTCCTGAGACTGCAATGGATAGTTTACCTATTATGCCTCACTTAATTATTGTCACATTCAACCAGACAGCTGTTTTATCCGCATTTTTTTTTTTTTTTTTTTTAGACAGAATCTTGCTCTGTTGCCTAGGCTGCAGTATAGTAGCACAATCTCGGCTCACTGCAACCTCCACCTCCTGGCTTCAAGCGATTCTCCTGCTCAGCCTCCTGAGTAGCTGGGGCTACAGGTACCCGCCACCATTCCTGGCTAATATTTGTATTTTTAGTGGAGACAGGGTTTCCCTATGTTGGACAGGCTGGTCTCGAACTGTGACCTTGTGATCTGCCCGCCTTGGCTTCCCCAAATGCTGGGATTATAGGTGTGAGCCACTGCTCCTGGCCTATCACCATTTTATAAACAAATGAGCTGAGATTCCGAGAGTCTATAGAAATTACCCCGGGACTCATAGCCAGTAGGAAGCTGAGCTGGTCTAGTTTCAAAATGTACCCTCTTTCCCTGAAACCATACTCCCTCCCACCTGAAGAGCGTTCCTGAAGGATCAGGAGATCTAAGTGGGAAACAAGGCATTCAGAGGGACAATGAGGCCTGTGATGTCTGGGTATCATAGCACAGGTCAGGCATGTGCTGGGGCCTCTGCTCCGTGGGATGAAGGAAGAACGTGCTGTGTGCCATCGTCAGATGGATGAAGAGAGATTCCTCCTAACTCAGTGCTGGATGGTGACTCAAGACGCCATGAATCTCTTGAGACCCAGCTTTGCTTGTCTTATTGAAGGGGAGCCCATTCTCTGCCTACCTTCACGACACCGTCCTGCTCTATGCTGAGACTGTGAAGCAGATGATAAAGGCTGGAGGCGACTTCCAGGATGGGTGGCAGCTGGTGAACCCTCTGAAGGGTTCCAGTCAGATCATGGTGCAGGGTAGGTGGCTTACTGCTGGGGGGTGTTCTAAACCCAGACCTGTGGCTCTGGCCTGTGGGAGCTTTGAGATCTTGGACGTGTATTTAAAAGCCTCTTTTAGGGCCTGCCTTGCACTGAACTCCAGAATTCATCTTTCTGGTGCAGATTCCAGTCTTCCTTCCTTAAGGGTGGTTGAGGTTAAGACCTCCCAGCTCCCACAGCTCACTTATCCTTCTGCCCAGAGCCTGCCCAGACCAGGAGAAGAGGCTGCTGGGCACCTTATCCCCTTTCCCCCTGGGAAGTCTCCACCGCAATGCCATTCACTGAGTCCATCAAGGATAAAACTCAGGAATATGAGATGCGCCTCCCGGGGTCACTTCCCATCCGCAGCCTCTGTGATGGGGGCCCTGGCACCACAGACTTCTAAAGATGGGTTGTAGACTCACTCTTGCTTTCCTGGTGGGGATGAGTATAGGCTGGGGAGTGAACTGCTTTGAAATCACCCTCAGAGCTGACCAACTGCTTTGATCTTTCTTGTTTTAGATTTCTCACTTGTAAGATAGGGATAACACATGCTACCACATACAGAAATAATAATAGCTGCATCTAAGATCACAAAGTTATTAGGTGGTGAAGCCAGGATTCAAAATAAAGCTTGCCTTCTCCAGGGCTCATGTTCTTTGCTGTCCTGTAACATAGGAGTAATGAGAATATGACATGCACCTAGCACATAGTATTTGCTCACTAAATAGTAGCTTCTTCTTTTTATTCCTCTTCCTCTTCTTCTTCTTCTTTTCTTCTCCATTTTGTTTGGGGGGACAGGTTCTTGCTCTGTCACCCAGATTGGTCTTGAACTCCTGGGCTCAAGGGTGCCTTCCACCTTGGTGCTGGGATTATAGATGTGAGCCACTGTGCCTGGCCAAATGGTCAATATTTTTATCCTTGCTTTGGCTTATCACTCAATAAATGATACTTAAAATTTGTCTGAAAATTTAAAGACAGCAGTCAAGGCCTGCTCTTTGGAGTTTTCATAGAAGCAGGTCATGTTTACCCTATTAATACCTTTTGTAAGTAGAAATATTCACCTCCTTCTACCTCTCCTTTCAGACCCTAAAGCATTTGCTTAAAAAAGGTAGGGGTTCCAAGGGGAGGATCCTTCTTTCTGCTCTCAGGTTAATCCCCTCTGCCAGATGAATTCATTTCCTCTTCCCTGTTGTTTTAGGAATTCTTCATGCTGGAATGAGGGGAGGGTGTGAAGAGCAGTGAGGCCCTTTATGAGCCTGAGTCATCCCACTTTGGTTCTGGGGCTCGTGGACCCCTTTCAGGGACTCGTGACCAAAGGGCCCTCCTCACCCCTTCCCAATTGGCTTCTGTTCCCTTATGGGCTGCAGGGCAGACCTTGGCAGAATTGGAGTATTTGCCTCTGCTTCCGGTGTTCCTTTCTGCCACATGGTGGCATCCATTCCACTGGCCAGTACTGAAGGGCTTTTGCACCATTTCAGAAGGAGAGCGTCCTCCAGGAGGCCAAGTTAGGGAGCAGACCCCCTACCCCCACCAGCTTTGGCTCAGTGAACACAATGCACACTGAAAGCAGTGGTCCTGGTTGTTGCAGGAACTCTGGCCTTTCCTGGGCAAACCTCAGGACGGTGCTGTACTTAATACCCACATACGGGATGCCCACACCTGTGTACGCAGAAAGACAGTGTGGCCTGCTGGAAAGAACATAGCACTTGCGGCCTGATAGACCTGGGTTTGAGTACCAGCTGCGCCTCTTCCTGGCCCTCGAAGGAAGAATTGAAGAGTTCATGCCTCCAAGCTTTGCCTGTTGGGAGCAGATTATGGTGCCCCCTCTGAAGGGAATTGGGATTAGACATGGGAAGTCAATACCACCTGCAGTGCCTGGCACTTATTAGGTGCCCTATAAGCAGTAATTTTGTGTCCTGTCCCCAGTGGGACAAAATCAGCAACAGGTCCTCTGTCAGAGCCTCTGCACTAGCTTGGGGTGTGAAGCAGCCGTGCTTCCAAGATCTCTGACGCATTCCTTCAGGAGTGGAGTTAAGCACATACTAAGAAAGAACAAAGAGCACAGCAGGCCAGGACTGAGCACCCGGCAAAGCCTCTGCACCAAGACCAGGAGGGAAGGGGCTGCCCTGAGAACAGAGATTGCAAACTTGTGTCCTAGCGCCTGGCAGCATGAAGACATGAGGTGGGTGGGATCAGGGGAGAAAGATGGCAGGAACTGCAGGAAGCAGCTGTCCCTCAGCCCCAGACAACTGCTGCCATGATGTCACATCTGATTGTTCAAGGGAAGCACAAATCTGAGGTTTTAAGTGAAATTAACTGGAAACAAACTTTTTTTTTTTTTTTTAAGTGCTGGATGGGCTTCCCCAGTGTGGACTTAAGGAAATACATCTGCCTGCTCACTGTGGCCCTTTAGCCCTACCAGGATGCCATCTCTGAACTATCTTCTTCCCTTTACTCATCCCCGTTGACCCTGTCTCAGAGTCCCTGAAATGGCAAAAACCCTGTCTGGTTTTTCACGGCTGCTGGGGAAGGGGATTCTGCTGATTTGGGTTGAGGCAGGCTGGCATTTTGAGCCACGCGTTCCTCTCCGTCTCCTGACCTTGTACAATCTCTTCTTTCTAGGAATCACCAGCCCTGTGTTTGTGGATGCCTAGGGAGAAAGCCACACGGACTACTCTGCCTATGCCCTACAGAAATCTGAAAACGAGGCCCTTTTTCTTCCTTTTCTTCGTTACGACAGTTATCAGAAAGTAATCAGGTACCGGCAGGACATTTCTGCAAGTGTAGATTACACTACAGAAAGAGATGTAGGAAGAGGAGGGCCCTGGGAAGGCCAGTTTGGGATCCAGTCCCTAGGATCCCCCAAGTAGTCTGGTGCTCTGGGAACTCATAAAGATAGACTTTGGGCCTTTAAGATGACTTTTTTCCCTTGACTAAGGATATGGCTTGATGGTGTCAGATTTCAGTGTAGAGCAGAGAGCCCACTAACTGTGCCTCCACCAGGGTCCGGTTCTCCTCTGATGTTCCAACCAGTGGCCCCATTGGCCATGGTCTAGGGGAGAGGCCCTGGGCCCTGAGGGGGTGGTGGAGCACAGTATCCCGTACAGGGATGGGTTTGCAGTCCCTGAAATGGCTCACCTAGACAGCCTGACTCCCAGGCACATGTGGACACCAGCAACCAGAACCCAGGAATACCTGCGAAATTAAAAAAACAAAAACAAACAAACCAAAAAACTCTTTGTTTTTCTTCTTTCAGCTATAAATCAATGAGAAAACTGAAAGGAAACCTAAAATGTAATTCAATTTCCACTCACTCCCACTACACTACCTCCAATCCAGATTCACCTTGAGGCTTTTTATTTTTATTTTTAGACCGTCTCGCTCTGTCACCCCAGCTGGAGTGCAATGGTACAATCTCGGCTCACTGCAACCACCACCACCTGAGTTCAAGCGATTCTCCTGCCTCAGCCTCCTGAGTAGCGGGTATTATAGGCGTGCACCACTGACCCCGGCTAATTTTTGTATTTTTAGTAGAGACAGGGTTTTACTATGTTGGCCAGGCTGGTCTTGAACTCCTGACCTCACCTGATCCACCCACCTCGGCCTCCCAAAGTGCTGGGATTACAGGCATGAGCCATCACACCTGGCCAACTTGAGGCTTTTTTCTCACCTTCTCTTATGGAATCTTAATGGACCAAAATGGGCCAGGAAACAAAGTAACCATGGCAAACTGGGTCCTCAGTATTGTAGAAACAAACACATTCCACACAGGAGGAGATGTTTTCTGGTGTGAAATGTCAAACTGCTATATAGTAAGATTTGTCTACGTCAAACACGGGCGAAAGTCCCAGCAACATTGACTTAGCATGTCATCTTTTAAACCAAAAGAGACATGGTTTCAGTCGAAAGATTGAGGAAGCTGTTTTAATGACAAAAAGACATTGCCTTCCTTGAATGAGGTTATCTGAAGGCTGGATTTGAAGAGTCTAGATAAATTGGGCAAAGTGGACAGGTCTGTAGACGTTTGAATTGAGATACCAAAGCTTGAGTTTTGCAAATAACATGAATTTTTTGGTCGTCTCTGCTGTACATGAGGTAGAGTCAAATAGAATAAATGCAGCTGACACTGACCTTTATTTTCTTTTAAAGACCCACAAGGTATTTCTCCAATATTACTTGGCCCCATGGCTCCCTTCCTGAAGACAGACCTGGCTGTGGATTTTATAATGAGCTCTGTGAAACTGAGCCTGCTTTTACAGGTAAGTATGGCTGCTTGGAAAAGGTAGCAGAAAAAGACTCTCTATAGGAAGGGCTCTCCATGGCAGGCAGCACTACTGACATTTTGGGCCAGATGATTTTTATATATGGGGAGGCTGGTGTTTTGAGCTATGTGTTCCTGTATATTATAAGATGTTTAGCAGCATCCATGGCCTCTACCTTTAGATACCTGTAGCAACCCTCTATTTACAACAATGAAAAATGTCTCCAGACATTGCCAAATATCCCCCAGGAGCCAACATTACCTGCCTCCCCTGTGGAGAACCACTGCTCTAAGGGAAACTGGCTCCTGAGATTTGAGTCTCAGGAACTTCATCTCTAGGGAGGTTGAAAGAGTCTGAGCAGGGGAGTGTCCCCCAGTGGTGAGGAGCCCAGCCCCGGAGTTAGATTGGTTCATGCCTGGAGAACAATCCTAAGTAGAACACACTGTTAAATGTTTAATAAACACTAGTGGTAGAGTTAGAAGCCATCATTATTATTTCTCTGCAGTGGAAGTTTCTATACACAGGGGGAGGTGAATTGCAATGAGAACTAAGGTGGTAGTCAGGGAAGAATTCCTGGAAAAGACAAGTCAGAGTGGATTTCGTGTGTCCTACCCCAGACCTACGGGAGGAGAGCCTTCAAGGAGCCTGCCTGGCAGGGCCCGGCTGGGCAGGGATGTACTTGCTACTGCTCTTGGGCAAGGTCTGGGTAATATGCCTCTACCCTCCAGGCATGCCTGCTGTGGCTCTCACAATGATGATCCTGATTCCTGTCTTGGGAGCTGCCATCGTAGGTCTGATTTTAAGGATACAGAGGGGAAAACTGTAGAGGCAAAACAAGACATCTGGTGGCAAATCAGCTTTGACGAGATCACCATTCTTCCCCCAGAACAAGGTGAGACCACGTGTAACCGAGATGTCCGTTTTCCTGGTTACTGCTGGAGATTTGTGGAAGGAACCTCATCTAGAAGCTTCTAAGAGCAAGAAGCTGATGAATTTATAAAGTGGGCACTTCATGAAGAGTCTCCAGGCCTGAGTTCTGGTTCTAGGCCTCCCACTTGCTTGCTGAATCTGAGAATGACATTTTACCTCCCCAAGACTCAGTTTCTAAATACTCACAAATGATTGACAGTCTCTAAAGTTCCCTTTGCGTAAAAACTATAGATGCTGTTCAGATATTAAAGTTGTCTCCTTGGGAGGATTTATTTTATTTTTTATTTTTATTTTTTTGAGAAGCAGTTTTGCTCTTGTCGCCCCGGCTGGAGTGCAATGGCATGATCTCAGCTCACTGCAGTCTGCCTCCCAAGTTCAAGTGATTCTTCTGCCTCAGTCCCCTGGAAGCTGATATTACAGGTGCCCGCCACCAGGCCCTCTTTTTAGTAGAGATGAGGTTTCACCATGTTGGTCAGGCTGGTCTTGAACTCCTGACCTCAGGTGATTCACCCACCTCAGTCTCCCAAAGTGCTGGAATTACAGGTGTGAGCCATTGCACCCAGCCGGATTTAGTTATTTTCAAAACCACATTAATTCATTTAATCAATTGATGACTAATACAATAGTGTCCATTTGCTGGACAAGCACCTGACTATCAACTACAGGCCAAGCATCATACAAGGCATGGGGATATCCTTCAAATGACATGCCTCCAGAGGGAGGCAAGTGTCAGAGGTGTCTCCACAGTGAGACAAAAGCCCTGCAGATGGAGGGACTGAAGGTCTCAGCATCTGGAAGGCTTTGGAGAGGAGGTGACATTTGAAAAAGTATAGATTTGCAAGTGGTGAAAAAGACTGAAGTCACACAGGATGTAATGAGTTGTGGGATGCTCGGGGCTGGGAAGCTTGGCTGGTACCAAGTCAGGGAGGCTTCAACATGCTAAGAGCAGGTGACTGGAATTCATTAGTAACTCGGCTCCAAACGTCCCTGGGGATTCGGAATTTTACTCTTCCCTCTTCCACCAAAGCAGCTCTGCTTTGATCTACCTCATTTCTACATTAGGGTTCCAGGTAAGATTCTCCTTGAAAACAGGATTCCTGTCCTTAGAAGGTGCTCTCTAGGTGTCGAGAGGCACTGAGGATATGAAACAGAGACAACCTGGTTAGACGTTCTTTAAGAAAATGACTCTAACCCCAGGCTACACACCTAATTCAGTGCCACAGCCAGATCTTGAATCTGGGCAGTCTGACCTCAGAGCCTTCTCTCTTAACCTTTACCTCCGTGGTGGTACAGATGCCATACGGAGTGTGGATGATGGGGCAGTGCCATCCTAGAGTGATGCATGTAGCAGGTCAGAAAGATCAGGGTCCAAATACTGACTCTCTTATTAACTGTCTGACCTCGGCACTCAGCTTCCTCATCTTTAGAATGAATTCCCTTCAGTACTTAGCCTGCTACTGGGAGTGACCAAATCATTTTCTGTTTTATAGCCATCCCAGAGAGGCACACCCATGTCAAGAGGCAGCAACAGTAACTCACCTAGTGTGATGATTTCCGCGTACCTCAGTTCTTTTGTCAAGAGCCAACAGCGGGAAGAGCTCTTCTATGCCCCAGCAGGGCTTTATCAGGTATTTCTGAGGCCAGGTGGCAGCCCGTAGGTCTTAGTGTGTATCTCTGTCCTGTTCTCTGCATCCTTTCTGCCAGGCAGGGCATTCTGAATAGGATAACATTCTCCAAGCAAAAGCCAGGGCGGTCTTGTGACTCCAGACTGGCGCTTCTCAAACTTTAACGTGCGTACGGATCACTTGGGGCTCTTGTTAAAATGTAGATTCTGGGTCAGTAGGTCTGGTGTGGATCCCAAGAGCCTGCATTTTAAAGAATATTCGATGTGATTCCCAAGCTGGCTTCTAGTTTAGCCTTAGCTCTGTCCAATACAACCTTCTGTGATGACGGAAATGTTGCAAATCTGCACCGTCCCATAAGGTGGCCACCAGCTTCCTGTGGCTACTAAACGTTACTATGCCTGGGCAACTGAATTTTAAATTTTATTTCATTTTAATTAATTATAATTTAAATAGCCCCATGTAGCTAGTGGCTCCTTTAATGGGCAGCGCAGTCCTAGAGTGGGGATGATTTCATCTTTGCTACTTTGGCGTGAATGAATCAGTAGTGGGGGCTGGTGCTTCTGCCGTGTAGACAGTGGCTGCTTCTGCAGCCTGGAACAGAATTCCCGATTGTTCTCTCTCATCCTCCCTCCCACACCAAGACCATGATTGCTGCCTGCACTTAGCAGCCCTTCCCAAATTCAAGTCCCCTTGGGGGAAAAGTACTCACAAAATTGTGTTTATTCTTTAAAACGGGGGTCCCAGAGAGTAAGGGCAGAAAGCTCTGAGCAAGGGAAGAATTGTTCATTGCTCTAAATTGGGGTTAGAAAAGACTAGAGCAACATCATTCGCTATGCAACAAAACTTGATTTTTTAAATGTTTGCTTACTTGAGTTTTCAAACTACAAAAACCTCCCGGGATATGACCAAATACCTTAGAGACCACCATCCATACAAAACTCTATGTGGTGGTCACCGGCCACTTAAAGAAAGAAGTAACAACATTGTAGAATGTCACTGTCTGATTGACCCTCCGAAAATGTCTCCTTTCTCCTCTGTCAAACACCATCGAGGGATTTCTCAGTTCTGTTGCCTGCATGATAATGCCCACACTCTTTAATAAGGGCTCACATTTCTTGACTCCCTAGTCCCTACCTATTTTTCTAATCATTTTCCCTCTGGCTTAAATCTTGTGCTCATTCAGTTGGTCTTGCCAATTTTGTCACGTGTATTTCACCTTCCGACAATGTCACCCCTTCCACCCAACAACCCATGTGAAATCTTATCCTTCTTGGTTCAGCTTAAACATCACCTCTCCCAAGAATCCTTTTCTTCATCCCACAGGCATTCCTTCCCCCACGGCACTCCCATGACAGCCCTGAGTCCTTTGCAATTGCCCTCATACTAAACGTGAAAGGTCTTGGGTTTGTATTTACTTCTCTTGTGTCCAGATTCTATGTCTTCTCTCCAGTTCTTACCACATTATGATACGTTTTCATGGTGACTAAGTGACTCTCTAAAAGCAGACTCCATAGACAATACAAATAAAATATGCCATTTACTGAAAATTTAATATGTGCCAGACCTTGAGTTACCAGTGGTCAGTATTTTAACTAATTAATTTAATGCTCAGAACAACCTTATGAGATTGGTGGGTTAAAAAAAAAACAAAAAAAAACAACTTTTATTTTAGGTTGGTGTTATTTTTAATCCCATTTTACAGATGAGAAAATAAAGGATTGGAGAAGTTAAAAACAACTCAAGGTTGTTCAGGTAGTAAGTGATAGCACTGGGCTTCGAATAAGGCAGCTGACTCCAAACCTACGCTTATTACTGTAACTCATGATTTCCTCTGAATGTAACGGACCATTATTGTATAATAGAAAGCATACAGTCTTGGAGTCAAATTTTCAAGCTCTGGCTGTACTACCTATAAATGTGCAACTTGGGCAAGTTACATAACTTCAAAAATCTCATCTGGAAATGGTCTAATCATACTGACCTCGCAGGGCTGTGATGCCAGTTAAAGGAGATCTTGCATGTTGAGCAGCTAGCTCAGTGCCTGGCCACGCACAGAGCCACCCAAGGGGTTGATTTGGATAGTGAGGGGCTTGCTGGTCGGCTCCTTGGTAGATTTCTTCCCAGTCTTCTTGCTCCCCTCCCTAGCCCTAAGTGGAGCTTTTTCCAGTTCATTCTGAATTAGGAACATTTTACTTTTTCTCCGATTTCAGGGAAACTACGTGGCCATCCACGTAGTTTCTTCTCCATTCCAAAGGAGAAGAGATGGGAGGCTGCTTCCCTTAACGTGACCCACCTCTTCCCCTGGCTTGACAGCCCAGGCTTTGAGTCTCAGACCACTGGCCTCTTCCTCTCCTACCTCTGTTTTTTACTCCTTCATTCTTCCTGGCCTTTATTCTGGCCCTTCATCTTCTGTGTCTGTGATGGCTGCTTGCCTACCTACCAACCTTGAACCTGGCCCTTGGAGGGAGTCAGGTTCATGAGTCTGACTTCCTGCTCCTTCTCTGTGACCTGTTGTGGGCCCCACACTGGCACTGACAGCTGTAAGCAGGGAAGCAGGGCTGAGTCCATTTACTGTGATGTGATTGAGTTAATCCTCATGGCTGAGGTTAGACATTGATCATTCCTCTGATTTATTTGCTGGAGGCAGACTTCCTGGGTTTACCTCCCAGCTCTGCCACTTTTTTTTTTTTTTTTTTTTTTCTTTGAGATGGAGTCTTGCTCTGTTGCCTGGCTGGAGTGCAGTGGCATGATCTCGGCTCACTGCAACTTCTGTCTCTCTGCTTCAGCCTCCTGAGTAGCTGGGAGTACAGGTGCATGCCACCATGCCCAGCTAATTTTTGTATTTTTAGTAGAGACAGCATGTCACCATATTGGCCAGGCCGGTCTTGAACTCCTGACCTTATGATACGCCTGCCTCAGCCTCCCAGAGTGCTGGGATTACAGATGTGAGCCACTGTGCTTAGCTAGCCACTGCGCTTAGCCCCAGCTCCACCACTTATAGGCATGATCTTCAAGTTACTTTACCTTATCTTTCAGCACCAGTTCCTTCATCTGTAAAATGATATCTGTAGCAATTCTTATCTCACAAGGTCTTTGCAGGAATAGACTGAAAATATGCAAAGCACATAGCATGGTCCCGGGCATAGAGACATGCTCTATACATGAGCTGTTGTAACCATGATTATTTCCAGATGTGTGAATTAAGGCACGAGAACAGTGTTTCCTTCTTTGGTATTTGCTCCGAACCACCTAACATCTGCATTGTCACCCAGTATTACAAAAAAGGAAGTCTTAAGGTAAGCAAAACAGTATAATGCACCTTCGGTTTGATTACTGATAGATAATAAGGAAGTTTCTCTGTCCCCTCTGCTATTCATCCAAGCACAGTTCCTCTCTGGTCTAATTGCAGGACCTAAATTACCTTGTCAGGCTACCTTCTGTGAATCAAATTAGCCAAGTGTCTGGTTTATTTTGTTTTGGGGGGAAACTGAGCTTGGTTTCTTCTCTTAAGATGTCATGGCTACTCTTGAACTGTGTTCCTGGGCCCATCCTACTACGGAATGTAGTGACAGCTTTATGTCAGGAACAAGGAAGCGTTTGCAAAACTCAAGACTGCATGAATTCTCAATATTGAGTCAGGTTATGGCATATCCTTGGAATATTTCCCGTTATTAGGTTTAATGTCTCCTACCTTACATTGTATTAGTACTGGCCAAAAATATAAGCTGTATTAGAGTCAAATCTGTTCAATCATTAAAGCTCACTGTGTTTCAGGTTCAGTCACTAGGAATCTTCTGAATAACTGTGTTTTCAGGATGTTTTGAGAAACTCGGATTATGAAATGGATTGGATATTCAAACTCTCATTTGCATATGACATAGTCAATGTGAGTATAGCATAAACTTATCAAAAAATAAATATGATAGTGTTTTTGAGTTGCTCTGTCTCTAATTAAATTAAACTGCAATTTTTCTTGAAGATGTTGGCCCTCTTCAGATCTCCTCTTCAAAGTGATTCCAGCTCTAAAATCTATCACTTCTATTTGATTTTCCTTTCTTTTCCTTTTCCCTGATTGCAAATAAATATATAGAGAGGAAAGTATTTTACACTAAAGTTGGAATGGATGCTAAGCTTACCCAATGAGAAAAGAGCAGAGTATTTACATTGTAGTGTAGTACTTTCTATCACAAAGAGGATCTCATTACTAGATTGTAAATTGGACTGGGGAAGACAATTCCTGATATTCTTTTCTGCTCTCTAGCCTCAGATATGTTTCCCCAGGAAATGCGGATGACACATTAACCACAAAGCTGCTGACCTAAAAGGTGGGCCAGAGATGTTGATCTGAGGAGGTAGAATCTTTGCTTTGGCACAGGGGGCCATGGTGGCTACGAAAAGAAGAAAATAATAGTAACAGCTAAAATATATATAGTGCCTACTTTGGGCCAGACACTTTCCAGTATTGTGTAGATATTAATTTATTGAATTCTCACAAAAACAGGGTAGATCTATTGTTATTTCTATTTTACAGATTAAAAAAACACAAAGCGCAGAAAGTTCACATGATCTTCCTGAAGTCTCACAGCTATGAAATAGTAGAGTCAGGATTCAAACCCAGCCATTTTCAAGTCCTACACCCTTAACCACGTTCCATTCGGCCTCTCAGTGGGAAGCACTAGAGCTTCCTTTTGTGTTTTGCCACAGGGAGAAGTCAGTCAGTCTCACATCTAGAAGCCCGTTAGGGGCTGGGGAGGGGTCATTCAGAGGGAGTTAAAGAGAGACCGATTCCTGCCTGTTGCCAGGAAGGCAATGGAAATGCTGAGAGGTGGCAGCTGGATCCAAAGCCCAAGATGACACTGTCTTGAAGGGCCATGCCCTAGGCATGCAGCTGGTGATGAGGGATGGAGTGGGTGGGCATGGGAGGAGACTAGCTGCGGGGCGAGCCATGTCAGTATGGACCAGCATCCTGAGGCTGCCCTCTCCCACCTGCGCTGAATCCAGCTGTTCTTTCCTAAGCTTGCTGTTTATACTTTTACCACCAGAAGGGACAAAGCCAATGACCTAGGTGTGAGTTGGGTGAAGAAACCCCTCAGTCCTGGGCAGCACAGTGAAGGATGGTGATCTACTGCTAGTCAATAGCCCAACCATCAATCAACAGACAGATTCCTTTGAGGAAGACTCGCCTGGGTGCTGAGAGGACAAAAATGATGAAACACAAGCTCTGCCCTCCTGGAGTAATGGCCCATTGACTTATTGAGTGACTTTGCCAGGTCACTTCCCCTCTCTAGAACCTCAACGCCCACGTAGGTGGAATGAATGAGGTTGGTCCCGTTGAAGTCTGAGGACTTTCCTTCAATAAAGATTTTATTGCTTTTTTTGTTTCTAGGGAGCTGAGTCCCATAGCTCTGTGAGACTTTGATTTTCTAGGCTTTAGTAGGAAGCCAGCAGGTTGTTATCAAGCAAGGTCAATAAACAGAAGCGTCTCTGTGATTGGGTCTCCATGGGCAACCCTGGACCACCACTGTTATTATTTCATTAAAATTTTGTTGAGCATCTGTTAAGAGTGTTTCCTACTCTGGCCACTTTTGTAGGAAGATAGGACTTGTTTCTAGCTTTGAATGGCTTAAAAATCTAGCTAGAGAGAGAAAGAAAGAAAAAAAACAACAACAACAGTCTGGAGATGTACATATAAAAATCTTTAAGTGGCAGTGGTTGTAAACTGGGAGGATGTGACATGGTGTCTTTTTCTACCCTGGAATCTTCTCTCCTTCCCTTCACCCACTTTTCCCTTCCCTTCCCACCAAGCACAGAGAAGGATTCTGGACTCTAAGGATCTGCCTCCTGCCCCAATCAAAACAGCTGACATTATTTATATTGAAGTGAAGAGTAAGCTAGTCAGTAAGTTCTCATCAAGCCATGAATAACAGATTTGACCCTTTTAGTGTAGGCATCAGATTTCAAGAAGCATTAAGCCACAGGTTTCTCTGGAAAAACACTATGGCAGGTAAGCATGAGGCTTTGAAGGGGAAGAGCTCACTGGGGGTTGTCACCTACTCTAGCTCACTCAGTCTACCCTCTACTCTGTGCCAGGAGAACAGAGGACAGCTTGACATTTGGCTCTGGAAGGATCATTACCTCCCGAGACAGAGTGTGCACATTCTGGAATTATGTAGGGTCACTGATAACGCAATAGGCTAGGTCAAGGCACAGGTAGGTCTTCTGAGTTAATTGCTCTGCCAATGTTCTTTGAAAGAGAACTATGACTAGTGAGCATACACTGTCCTCTTAGAGCTTTGCCATGGGTCTGGGCATTGGGCCAAGCTCCTTGGGGGCAATTGTACTTTTGAAACAAGTCTCTTAATGTCTACTTGATCAGCACCTCCTCCATGTCAGGTACCAGAGAGACTCTGAAATGCCGTAGACATTTCCAGGCAAAAAACATATATTGACTGAGCACGTAATTTGGATCAGGGCCGATTCTGGGCTTAAGAGGTACAGACAAATGAGGCTTATTGTCCTTTCCCCAAAAAGTTCAACCAAGTTGGGCGAGCCTGGGAAGGAGAGTATAATACTCCTCTTGAGTTACAAATAGGCCTTCATGTCTAAGTAAGAGAAGTCTTGATGGATTAATAGGATGAAGGACAGCTCAGCATAGAAGTTGTCTTTGGGGTTTGAACCCTGACTCTGCCACCTACTGGCCAGGTGACCTTAACCACCCGGGGCCTCAGGGTGTGTAAAGATAACATCATTACCTGCCTCATAGGGTTGTATGAGGATAGTCCTCATGTATGTCAAATGCTTGGCGCCATGCCCTCCCTGTAACAGGCATCCAGTAAATGTTGATTGTTAGTAGTAGCAGTAGGATTACCACGATCACAGATAATCCTATTACTGGTACTAAAAGAAGTACATTTTTGGGCCAGGTGCAGTGGCTCACACCTGTAATCCCAGCACTCTGGGTGGCCAAGGCCGGTGGATCACAAGGTCAAGAGTTCAAGACTAGATTGGTCAACGTAGTGAAACCCTGTCTCTACTAAAGATGCAAAAAAGTAGCAGGGCGTGGTGGTGCGTGCCTGTAATCCCAGCTACTCAGGAGGCTGAAGCAGGAGAGTCGCTTGAACTCGGGAGGCAGAAGGTTGCAGTGAGCTGAGATTGCACCATTGCACTCCAGCCTGGGCGACAGGGAAAGACGCCATTTCAAAAAAAAAAAAAAAAAAAAAGTACATTTTCTTGCTTTAATTTCCTCAACACTTCTATGGGGTAAGTCTGCACTATCCGAATGTGATAGCCACCAGCCACATGCAGATAATGAGCACTGGAATTGTAGCTAATTCATTTTGAGAACTGCTATAAAGTTTATACTGGATTTTGTAAACTTAGCCAAAAAAAAAAAAACAAAAAACTTGCTAATATAGTCATGTCGATTATTTGCTGAAAAAAGATTTTTCAATACATTGGGTTAAATAAAACATTATAAAATACATTTCACCTGTTTGGTTTATAACACTGCTGCTAAAAGTTTAAAAATACTCATGTGGCTATTGGACAGCAAGCTCAATAATTAACAATTAACTTCATTATTAATTCATTTTTAACTTTAATAGTAGTAATATTGGAATAATATCATCTCCATTTCCAAGAGGAAAAATGTGAGGCTTAGTGAGGTGAAGTCACCTGCCCAGCTGGTAAGATACAGATTGGGAGCTGTATCCAGTCTGTCTCCGAAGACCGTGTTTGCTCTTCCGTGACATTTCCTCTGTGCTAACTACCAGGGAGTACAGATAGGGGGCCCAGCGGTGGGAGTCCTGTCTGCCACGCAGGAATTTCCAGTAGGGAAAGAAATGTAGCTAACAGACAGATGATTGAACTGATACTGGCGGGCTAGGGAAGTCCCCAGACGCTGGAGGGACCTCGATCCCAGCCATTGTGCAAGCCCTTAACACCGTCGTGAGAAGGAATTCAAGGATAAATCAGAAAATAGTTAAAGTATGGAGATTTACTGCAAGGTGAAAAGTACACACTTAAGATAGGGGAGTGCGGGCGTACTCGAGAGAGTCGAACAATGGAGTTTGGAGCTGCTTCTACCTTCATGGGTTTCTTTAACCAAGGGGTAGAATATTAGTGTGGATTCCTGGGAAAAGGTGGAGCTTTCTGGGAACTGCAGTGCTACCCATTTTTACACCAAATATGCTTATTCCCGGAACTGTGGTAGCACTGATGGGTGTGTGACATAGTATGTTAATGAGCTTATAATGAGAAATGAGCCACCACATCCCAGGTCAAATCCAGTACCATGTTGGGTCCAGTTGGTCTTAGCCTGCTTGGCTCACACCCTGTTCTTTCCAGGGTCTTATCGGCCCTGAAAATAACAGCTTGTGCAGCTATCTCAATTCCTTTTCGCTAGTCATGTGTAACTGCCCTGGAATTTTCTGTTCTCCTGTGTTATTCCTGCCTCAGAGCTGCAAAAAGTGCATAAAGTCTGGCACATAAATAATGAATCCTTTCACAGCTCTATTTGTTCTCTGACAATATACATAAAAATCATACATTTCCATCAAGATAGAAAATAAAAATAAGGACCTGCATGCCATCTCTTGGAGAAGATTGCACACCCAGGATTCCAAGCGTCCCGAAGCATGTTGTTTTCACCCTAATGGAAGGAGCTCTGCTAAAATCCTAGAATGTAAAATTGTTGACTGTAAAATATCTCATGCCAGGGGTAGGCCTGGCACCAGCAATGGCAGGGGGAAAGAAGAGTCTTGCGTGTTTCAGGGACAGTTCTGTCGAATGGAGAGGTCTTCTGCTGGAATCAGAGAGAACTCTGAATTAGACACAGATCTCACCCTCTTTCAAGCTTGGACCTTAGCCTGTTGGAGCCTCCCTGGGGAAGTCCCAGATGCAGTCCCAACCAGGCCCCTCCAGGTCCACTTGAGTTGAATTTCAAAATGAGATTCCACATTACCATCTAAAAACAAGGCGCTTTGAAAAAGAAACATGGGGTAGGGGGTGGAGAGTGATTGGGGCAGGGGTGGGGGTATGTATCCATTCTCCTGGATGTTTTCTGTATTATCCCATGTTTCATTTTTGTTGCTGTTATTTGTTTTTTTGAGATGGAGTCTCACTCTACTGCCCAGGTTGGAGTGCAGTGTCAAGATCTAGGCTCGCTGCAACTTGCGTTCAAGCGATTCTCGTGCCTTAGCCTCCCGTGTAGCTGGGATTACAGGCACCCGCCACCATGCCCAGCTAATTTTTGTATTTTTAGTAGAGACGGGGTTTCATCGTGTTGGCCAGCCTGGTTAAACTCCTGGCCTCAAGTGATCTGTCTGCCTCGGCCTCCCAGAATGCTGGGATTACAGGCATGAGCCACCATGCCCAGCCCCTGTCCCATATTTCACAAGCAATATTGTCCTCACGGCTCTGGCTCAGGTGGGATAGTGACTCGGCCTTGACAGCCCTGCTGGAGGAAGAGGGGCATCCCTGTGCTGGTGAAGCTGGTTGTCGTCTGGGGTGAATATGCCAAGGAAATCCGTCCTAACAAAAAGACAGTTTAGGAGCAGAGGTGTAACAGGCAAAACAAAAAGAAAGGAGAATAGCCCTCTCATAGAGAGAGGACCCCCCTATCCTACCCGCCCCATCCCAGGGGCTTCCTGCCCACAGTGATGTGCACCAGATTTTATAGACTAACTTGAGGAGGTGGTGTCTGATTTACATAGGGCCCAAAGATTGGTTGGACCAGGTGTGATGTTTACATAAGAATAAGGAAGCTGGCTGCCCCACCCTAATCTTCTGTTATTTAAATAGTGGCTTTGGCTGTCGGGTGCCATATTGCCTGCTCCTTACTGTACACGTGGTTTACAAAGAAAAGGGATGATGGAACTGCCATTTTGAACATCCCTAGTCCCAGGTGGCCTCTTTCCTATTAGCACAGCTGCAGGCATTCACCCATGCAAGCTTCTAGCTTGCCTTTTTAAAATGTAAATATCATATGGAAATCATTCCAAATCTAGCTTGCCTTTCTAAGTCTGCAGCTCGCTTTTACAGGCTGCTCTTTGTTAGAAAAGAAAATGATTGGGGGCTACTTTTTATTTAAAGGAAAACCTTACCGAGGACTCCCATACCGTCATTAACTGTCTAAATAATTTCTTTCTAACTTTTTTCTTTTTTTTGAGATGGAGTCTCGCTCTGTGGTCCAGGCTGGAGTGCAGTGGCGCGATCTCGGCTCACTGCAACCTCCCCCTCCCAGGTTCAAGGGATTCTCCTGCCTCGGCCTCCCAAGGGGCTTTTCCTCACCTATCACCCAGGAGGCCGCCACCACGCCCAGCTAATTTTTGTATTTTTAGTAAAGATGGGGTTTCGCCATATTGGTCAGGCTGGTCTTGAATTCCTGACAGGTGGACAGAAACACAGACAGGCCTGGGACAGGGGACGTGCCCGTCTCTGTGTTCATTTGTTCAGGAGCCACCAGTATAGCTCTTTATCTCTGCAGTGAACTGGGGCAGGGACACCCAAAATGGGGAAAACCATTTCCAGCTCCTTAGCGTGAAGCCAAGAAGACCAAAAAGTGATCCACCCACCTCGGCCTCCCAAAGTGCTGGGATCGTGGCGTGAGTCACAGTGCCCAGCCTCTTTCTAACTCTTACATCGCTGCTGCCCAAGAGGCCCAAGCCCCTGTCCCTGGGTGCACTCCTCTGTTCAGGATGTTCCCCCCACCTAATTCCTCCTTGGACCTCCTCATAGCCACTCCCACGCGGGACTTCACTGCCCTTCTCAGCTAGATTGTGTAACTGTAATTACACATTGGGGTTAATTGTGCTGGAGGAGTATGTGCTTTGACCCTCCTTCTTCCCTCTTCCCCTTTTCCTCTCCCATCACCCAGGGCACAGGAAACAGGAAAATCTAGAGGTTTAGAAGAAGCAGGGCTTCCAAGCCAATGCCACCTGGGTTTATATCTCAGCTCTGGTCCTGACTTCTTGGGAGTGATTTAACACTCCAGGTTTACTCCTTCTAGCCTGATCACTAGTACAGTATTTCTTTTAAGCTGGCTGGGTCTTCTTGGCTTCAAGCTAAGGAGCTGGAAATGGTTTTCCCCATTTTGGGTGTCCTGCCCCAGTTGACTCCAGGGACAAGGGGCTATACTGGTGGCTCCTGAACAGATGAACACAGAGATGGGCACATCCTCTGCCCCAGGCCTCTCTGTGTTTCTGTCCACCTGTCTCTCTGCCTCGGTTCCTTCTAGCAGTGTCCTCAGCACCTGCTCTGCCTCATTTGCTCATTGTCACCCTTGTGGGGCATACTGTTCCTCCACAGGAGCCCCCTGGGTTCCCATGGCAACCTGAAACCTTCCAACTGCCTGGAGGATGGTCAGCTGCAGGTGTCGGGATTCGGGCTGTGGGAACTCAAGTACAGCCGGACGCATAGAACACATGATGAGACAATGACCGACCACTCAGGTAACCTTTGGGTGATCTTGTACCCACTAGCTCTGGGCAGCAGAGTTAGAGGGTCCTTGCTCCATCTTTGCTTCCTGCTGCTCATCTGTACAGGTATCCACAGGTGGGCCTTCCTCTGGAGCTGATGATATACAGCTCTTCTTTTCACCTGAGGAGAATGAGAAAAAAAAGAAGTCTCTGCAAGATGGCTTGAGTTTGTGGGGTGATTTCCGGGTTTGGAGACTTGTTCTTGTCCTGGCTCAGCTGGGCCCCCTGGAGCAACTATTGCCCACTCTTTAGTTCTCCTTGTCCCTTCCCACATTCATCCTGTGTTCTCAGCTTAGAACATAGGCCTGCAGGCATTTTAGAGATAATCCAGTTCCATAGTTCTCTGTCTTTTAGGTGCCTGGTCCCACCAGTCCCAACCAACTCTCAACTGAATCAACATATCTGAAGGAGGGATGTTGGCGTCTACATTGGTTTTTAAATGCTCCCAAGTGATTCTGCCGCGCATCTGAAGACAAAACCACTGCCTCAAGGCCGATTTTTCTTCCACATGAGCCAAGTGGGGTTCGAAGACTCTTCCTACCTGCCCAATTAATTGACTGCTTTGGATTCTTATCTCTGCATGCATCCTGGGCTCTCTTGAGCCCAACATTTTCAGCCCCAATCCCCTTTTTGCTGGAACAGCATATCACCAGCAGCTTTTTTGTGTCAATTTGGGAGTTTTCTGTGACACAGAGTAGGATGATGTCTTATAGAAAGACAAGGGGGATGGAGTGGTGGCTTATGCCTGAAATCCCAGCACTTTGGGAGGCCAAGGTAGGAGGATTGCTTCAGTCCAGGAGTTTGCAACTAGCCTGGGCAACATAGTCAGACCACCCCCATCTATACTTACGTGAGGCTGAGGTGGGAGGATCACTTGAGCCTGGGACGTCGAGGCTGCAATGAGCTGTGGATTGTGCCACTGCACTCCAGCTTTTAGAGACCCTGTCTCAAAAACAAAAAAAAAAAAAAAAAAAAAAAAAAGAAAAAAAGAAGGGGAGAAATTTTGTTTTTATTAATTAATTAATTTTGAGACAGAGTCTCACTCAGTTGCCCAGGCTGGAGTGCAGTGGTGCAATCTTGGCTCATTGCAACCTGATGTAGCTGGGATTACAGGCATGCACCACCACGCCTGACTAATTTTTGTAATTTTAATAGAGACAGGGTTTCATCATGTTGGCCAGGCCGGTCTTGAACTCCTGACCTCAAGTGATTTACTCTCCTTGGCTTCCCAAAGTGTTGGGATTACAGGGGCGAGCCATCTCACCTGGCCAAGGAGAAATTTTGAAGACCTGCTAGCAGCTGTCCTGGTTCCCCTTCCACATCCTCTAATATATATATTTTCTTTTAATGATTATGACCAAAAATGACATAAGCCTATAGACTTTACTGCAGAAAAAGTAAATGTGTAAAATATCTAGAATAGATAGATAAATCTATAGAGACAGAATGCCCTACTGAGACAGGTGATGGAAATTTTTTCTTTATTTTTTAGGTTAACTGAGCTGTTTTGTGCTCAGAATCAACATTCCAGATTGATCATTTAGTGTCTTAGGAAATTAAAAAAATTTTTTTTTAAAGAAAAAAACTACGTAATTTCTACCAGGGCTATATTAGCAGTGAAACATTTTAAACTGCAGAAATTGTGGTTTTGGTTTAAAAGCAAGTTGTATATTTTTCACCCGATTATGGGAAAAAAAATCAGTTCTGTCTTTGCGGGTTACTCTGCTATGGAGATCAGCAGTTACTGTTACTGAGTTGGCCCATTCTGTTTAGAAATATATTTTAAACGTTTAGTAATTGAAAAAACAAAACAAAACAAAACAAAAACACTGGTGGTTACCAGGGTTTTCAGGTCGGGAGAACGGGGAGAAGGTGCTTACTGAGTAAGGAGTTTACTTCAGAGAGATGGAAATGTTTCAGAGCTAGATAGAGGTGGTGGTTGCACAACTAGCTTTGAAATGCTGGGTTCTTAATGTTTTATTAATTGCAATTGTGAATATGCTAACTGCCACCAAATTGTTCATTTTTAAATGGTTAATTTTTTTTTTTTTTGAGATGGAGTCTCACCCTGTTGCCCAGACTGGAGTGCAGTGGTGCAATCTTGGCTCACTGCAACCTCTGCCTTCTGGGTTCAAGGGATTCTCCTGCCTCAGCCTCCCAAGTATCTGGGATTATAGGCATTCACCACCACACCCAGCTAATTTTTGGATTTTGAGTAGAGACAGGGTTTCACCATGTTGGCCAGGTTGGTCTTGAACTCCTGACCTCAATCCATCCTCCTGCTTTGGCCTCCCAAAGTGCTGGGATTACAGGCGTGAACTGCGTCCGGTCTAAAATGGTTAATTTTATCTTCTATGAGTCATACCACAATTGTTTTTAAAAATAAAGGCAATACAGAGGAGGAACGTGAATGTGAAAACCAGCTATAATTTTACAGTCTCAAGTAAACCACCCGTAACATGTTAGTGCACATCCTTTCTGCTAATTTTCTCCATATTCACACACATGGATCCCTGTTTGCTCTTCAAATCACTGACGGCTTGGGGCTGGATGCCTTCCTTTCTCCTGTGCCCCTAAGGATGAAGGAGTGCCTTTTCCAGTTTTGCCCAGCAGCACCCTCACTCTGTGTGGACATCCCATTGCTTTGCAGAGCTCAACTGGATGGCCTCAGAGCTGCTGCGGCTCTCGGAGGTGCCCTGGGCAGGTACCACACAAGGATATGTTTACAGCTTCGCCATTCTGATGAGGGAGCTGATCCACCCCTGGGACCATGGGCCCTTTGATGACCTCCATGAGGCACTGGATGGTAAAGCAGGAGAGCCTGCCTGGGAGGTTTTGGTCGTGTGGGCTAGCTTTGAAATGCTGATTTTTAAAATTGTTTTATTAATTTACAATTTATGCCATTGTTTTTACTGAACATTCATGCTCTTTCCCTAGTAAGCAGATACAGAAAAAAAATTGAAGAAAAATAAAAAACCATAATCTTTTTTAAAATTAGAAAATGAATTGCATTTTGGTTACCAAAAAAATCCAGGGACCCCAAATTATATAACTTATTGTATTACAGCAGCCAGAGGGATCCTGTTAGAAAAGAAGGCAGATTATGTCACTTTTCTATCAGAATCCTCCCCTGGCTTCCCAGCTGGGGAGTAAAAACTGAGTCCTTCTCATGGCCGACAAGACCACTGAAGGCCTTGAAACCATGTAAACTCTGTGGCCTTCTGAATTAGTTTTCTAGGGGGCCATAACAGTGACCACAAGTTTGGTGGCTTGAAACACTGACGTTTATTCTCTGGCAGTTCTAGAGGTCAGATGCCTAAGGTCAGGGCGTTGTCCATGCTCTGCTCCCTCCAAAACCTCTAGGGAAAGTTCCACACTCTGTCTCTTCCTGCTGCTGGTGGCTGCCCCAGCATTCCTGGGTTTGTGGCCACATGGCCCCAGCCTCTGGCTCATCTTCACATTGCCTCCTCCTCTGTTTACTTATCCTGGCTGTGCCGCTTATGAGGACATTTGTCCTTGGACTTAGGGCCCACCCGTATAATTGCAGATGATCTCCTCAACCCGAGATCCTTAACTTAATTATATTTGCATATCTGGTATATATACCCATTCTTAAATAAGGAAACGTTTGTAGATTCTGGGGACATCTTCCTTAGGACCCACGATTCAGCCCACTGCACCCCCTAATGCCATCTCTTATGATTCACTCCTTTCGGTCACACTGGACGACTTCATGTGTCTCCAACATAGACAAATTCATAGAGACAGAATGCAGGTTGGCAGTAGTTACCAGTGGTTGGGGGTAGGGAGAACAGGGAGAAACTGCTTAATGAGTAAGGCGTTTACTTTTGACACATTTTTGGCTGGATGCGGTAGCTCACACTTGTAATCCCAGCACTTTGGGAGGCCGAAGTGGGCGGATCACGAGGTTAGGAGTTTGAGAACAGGTGGCCAATACAGTGAAATCCCATCTCTACTGAAAATACAAAAAAAATTTAGCCAGGCTTGGTGGCACGTTTGTAGTCCCAGCTACTTGGGAGGCTGAGGCGGAAGAATTGCTTGAACCCGGGAGTGGGAGGTTGCAGTGAACCGAGATTGTGCCACTGCACTCCAGCTTGGCCAACAGAGCCAGCATCTGTCTCCAAAAAAAAAAAAAAAAAAAAAAAGACAGATTTCTACCGCAGACCCTTTGTGTGTACTGTTCCCTTTGCCTGTGCACCTCTTACCTCATATTCCTACATACGTATTTGCCCCATTCTTTCTTAAGGGCTACAAAATTGTTCATTGTGAGAATATGCCATAAATGGTACCTTGATACACATTTTGGAAGGTGCTGCAATGCTCAGCTCTGTATCTTTGCACACGTGGGTGAATGTTTCTTCCGGCTCGATTTCTAGCCATTAAATTGAGGAGATAAATATGTTTAAAATTCATGATAAATGCTGTTCAGTTGTCCACTTACAAAGGTTATTTTCCAGCTTATTTGTTTTTGCTGCGTTGTCTCTTAATGGTGGATGCTTGGATCTCAGCCTGAGATTCTGATACCATTGGTTTGGGGTGCTGCCTCAGTGGCAGGGTTTCAAAGCTCCTGGGGTGATTGTAACATGTAGCAGCTCGGGCTGCTTGGAGAGAGGATACCAGCATGTGTGTGCAGGCACGTGAGTGTGAGTTTCAGTAAATTCAGCCCACTTTTGCTCTTCATTTTGTTTTCTTCCCTTGCCTACCATTTCCAGCCTCTCCCCAGTGGTGTATCTCATCTTTAGATCATTACGTTATTACCTGGAGACTTTTTGAGTCAGGAGCCTATTGTAAGGATATGCAATCGCTTTTAGACCAGATTCCAGTTTTAATTTCTGGCGAAATAAGACAGAGGTGAGATTAATCCAAAAAGGGTAACTCGAAATCTGAGTGCATCTGACTTTGGCATCAAGCAAATACACAAATATTCCCAGACTGAGCCCAGCCCACTGACAGTCCCTCAGCTCCATCACTGCCTCGTTTTTGACATGGCTTCAGAATCTTTTTCAAATCAGCATTCCAAGAGTTAAGCTAATCAATTTGGACTGGACTATGCGATACAAATTACTCACCACTCCTAGTAGGTATAACTTCAATTATGCAAGCCTCTCCAACAACTTTCTCAATAGCAGCTTCCTATACACCAGGATAATTGTATCATTTTTTAGTACACGAATATAGGAAGACATGACCATGTCAGAGGTAGCTTGAGTTGGTAGAAAGAGCCCCAGGCTGGGAGTCAGGTGTCTACTCTTTTATTTTTTTGAGATGAAGTCTTGCTCTATTGCCAGGCTGGAGTGCAGTGGTGCAGTCTTGGCTCACTGCAACCTCTGCCTCCTGGGTTCAAGTGATTCGCCAGCCTCAGCCTCCTGAGTAGCTAGGACTATGGGCATCCACAACCATGCCCAGCTAATTTTTACAATTTTAGTAGAGAGAGGTTTTCACATGTTGGCCAGGATGGTCTCGATCTCCTGACCTCGTGATCTGCCCACCTTGGCCTCCCAAAATGCTAGGATCACAGGTGTGAGCCCCTGTGCCTGGCAGATGTCTACTCTCAATTTGGACCTTCAGCTATGCTTTTTTTAAAAAAAATAAAAATTAAACAAAACAATTTTTTTTCAACACAGGGTCTTGCTCTGTTACCCAGGCTGGAGTGTAGTGGTGTGATCTTGGCTCACTGCAATCTCTGCCTCCCCGGTTCAAGTGATTCTCATGCCTCAGACTTCTGAGTAGCTAGGACTGCAGGTATGTGCCATTATTCCTGGCTAATTTTTGCATTTTTAGTAGAGACGGGGTTTTACCATGTTGACCAGGCTGGTCTTGAACTCCTGACCTCAAGTGATCTGCCTGCCTTAGCCTCCCAGAGTGCTGGGATTACAGGTGTGAGCCACCACACCTGGCCTCAGCTATGCATTCTTAACACAATAGCCCTGTGTTCTGCATTTCTCAGCTCAGACATTTAAAAATTTTTAAAAATTATTTTTAAAATTAACAAATGAGGCCGAGGCAGGTGGATCACCTGAGGTCAGGAGATTGAGACCAGCCTGACCAACACGGTAAAACTCTGTCTCTACTAAAAATACAGAAATTAGTCAGGCGTGATGGTGCATGTCTGTAATCCCAGCTACTTGGCAGGCTGAGACAGGAGAATCGCTTGAACCAGGGAGGTAGAGGTTGCAGTGAGCTGAGATTGTGTCACTGCACTCCAGCCTGGGCGGCAGAGCAAGACCCTGTCTCAAAAATACAATAAAATAAATAAAAATTAAAAAATAAAATTAATAAGTGAAACATTGTTTATATTTATGTTATACCATGTGATGTTTCAGCATATGTATACTGTGTGGAATGATTAAATCAAGGTAATTAACCTAATGGTACATCTTAAGTAAGCTTAAGATACATCCTGACTTTTTACTTAGAAAACATGACCTCAATGTTATGAGATCCATATGATTATCTTCATTTTCCAAATGAGTAAAGCAAGGCTCAGAGAAATGAAGGAGGCAGCTTAGGCTCAGAGGACTGGTGAAAGGCAGGCTCTGTCCTGTCATGTGGCTGTATTGCCATTGTCACTTCCCCAATGTCCATGGGCAACCCTTAACTAGGACACCTTAGAGGCAAGAGATGTTTTCCTGGAATCTGTAGTTGGAAGCTGCGTTCCACTGAGGCCTTAAGGGTCTTGGGAGAAAACATGAATGTCTGTTTGTTTTTTTTTAAAGCCATGTGAGCATACTGGCCAGTATGATGAGCAAGCTGGAAGTGTATGCCAATCACCTGGACGACGTGGTGCAGGAGAGGACCAGCCAGCTGACCGCAGAGAAGAGGAAGGTGGAGAAGCTTCTGTCCACGTTGGTGCCCAGGTATTTGGAAACACTGGGGCGTTGATGAAGCTGTATCGTTGCCATCTAAGCAGCCCCACAAAGGGGGATTATTTCCATGATTACTTTTCTAAGAGGAGGTCAGGTTCTTCTAAAACGGGTCCAGCATGTTTTGTGCAGTTTGGTACACCTGTAAAGGGAGATAGAGGCAAACTCTCCTGAATCCATAGGAGTCGAGGCTGTAAGTTCGTCTTTCACGTGGAAGGTGATGGTTGCAGCATCAGGAGAGCAGCCACTAGATGGCGCCCTCATTTCACGAGTCCGACTTCTTGCTACCTCTCCGGTATTTGTAGATTCAAAATCTCTGCACAGTATATAATATGTACCTGCGGCTTCACATTCAAATATTGCTCCATTTTTGGTTCTTTTTCTACATGTTCACTCCCTCAACACTTGGCAGAAGTATTTGCTGTTAAAATTCCCCTGCACTTCTTGCACAGAAGCGGGGGCAGGGATTTTTAATGAGATTGGTTGACTGAAATAAAATTGATTTGTGGATTGGTGAATGATTATATTCACTTCCACAATTTCACAGTCTTTATACCCTAACTTTATAACTTATATGCATAAAGAAAATCCTTTTTGTAAAGGCATTATGTGACCCTTTCCCCTAATTCCCCCACCATTTATACCCATCAATTAAAATATCTCTTTAGAGAGAATGCAAGTGGAGAAGCGGATGTTAAAAGAATTCCTCTAGATAATGAACGTTGTTAACCAAAAGCTTAGCCATTGAAGCAAGAGGACCAATGAGGACAACTTCGCAGGAGTCTGTAGGAGATGAGATAAATAAGATCCTATTCGAAAATGATCCTTTCTCTGGTTTCAGCTTCACTGGAGAACAGCTCCTAGCAGGCAGCTCCATGGGACAAGAACAGTTTGAGTCTGTGACAGTCTTTTTCTCTGACGTTGTTGGATTCACAAAGCGGTGTTGGCTCAGCTCCCCCCTTCCAAGCCATCAAGCTCCTCAGTGGCCTGTACAGCTGATTCAATCACAACTTATGATATGTATAAGGTGAGACTCCTCATCCTGGCTGTGAGGTCACAGTGCTCCTTGCCAGCTGTCTCCGGGGCATGACTGAGGATGGAACTGACCCCAGACATCAGCCAGGAGGAAGCTCTGTTTCTGCATATGTCACTTCATGGCAGAAACTCAATATTTTATTTCCTTTTGCTTTCTTGGAAGAGGTCTGGATTAGTCACAGATGTATGTGCTTGTCAAAGACCACCAGTTTCCTCTGTTTCCTTCCATTATTTTACCTCACAGTAGCACTTTTATTTTTTATTTATTTATTTATTTATTTATTTATTTTAGATGGAATTTTGCTCTTTGTTGCCCAGGCTGGAGTGCAGTGGTTCGATCTCAGGTGACTGCAACTTCCGCCTCCAGGGTTCAAGGGATTCCCCTGCCTCAGCCTCCCAAGTAGTTGGGATTACAGGTGCTTGCCACCATGCCTGGCTGATTTTTGTATTTTTAGTAGAGACAGGGCTTCACCATGTTGGCCAGGCTGGTCTTGAACTCCTGACCTCAGGTGATCTGCCCTCCCAAAGTGCTGGGATTATAGGCATGAGCCACCATGCCTAGCCACTTTTTTTTTTTTTTTTTTTTTTTTTTTTTTGAGATGGAGTCTCACTCTGTTGCCAGGCTGGAGTGCATTGGTGTGAGCGCAGCTCACTGCAACCTCTGCCTCCCAGGTTCAAGCAATTCTCTTGCCTTAGCCTCCCAAGTAGTGGGGACTACAGGGATGGGCCACCACGCCCAGCTAATTGTGGCTCCATTTTTGGTTCTCCATTTTGTATTTTTAGTAGAGGTTGGGTTTCACCATGTTGGCCAGGATGGTCTTGATCTCCTGACCTTGTGATCCCCCTGCCTTGGCCTCCCGAAGTGCTGGGATCACAAGTGTGAACCACTGTGCCCAATTTTTAAAAAGAGTCACTGACCTTCCACTGGCTAATTCCTTCCCATCTTTCCTGAATATATTTATTTCCTTCAGATGCTCTTGTTTACTCTCCCTCAAAGGTTGTCCTTGGATCTTGTGTGGGTCTCACTTCGTTGTCCTGATCCTTAGCAATTCAGAGTGAAGAAAGACTCCCAATTTTAGATTACCAGACTCGTGGCTAAAAGGGGGACACCAACAATTACCTATCTAATGATACTCTGGGAGCTAGAAGGACACGGTCACCTAGAATGAAAACCATTTTTGATAGGGAAAATCGAAAAAAAAAACAGTAGTAATCTGGCTGTTCAGGGCTGCTGGGTGGTGGTGGCGATGATGACCATTTTCTGTGTGTACTGACTCTTTAGATGGGGTCAGATCATGACTCCAGGGACAGCGCCGTGTGCCTGTCCTCATACATACCTGTGAGCAGCCACAAGTGCAGCAGCTCTGACCACAATCCCAGGGCCCTGCCTCTGTCTGTGGACCTGGGACAGCGAGGTTGGGGGACAGTGTGGTCAGATGGTCACATATCTCAGTGACGCATCTTCAACGTTTATCTCCACAAATGATGCCTCTGTTCAAGGATGAAAGAAAGGATGGTATAGATAACCTTTTTTTCTTCTTTTTTGAGGTGGAATCTTGCTTTTGTTGCCCAGGCTGGATTGCAGTGGCACAATCTTGGCTCACCGCAACCTCTACCTCCTAAGTTCAAGCAATTCTCCTGCCTCAGCCTCCCTAGTATCTGGGATTACAGGTGTCCACCACCACACCTGGCTAATTTTTTGTATTTTTAGTAGAGACGGGGGTCTCACCATGTTGGCCAGGCTGGTCTCGAACTCCTGACCTTGTAATTCACTCACCTCTGCCTCCCAAAGTGCTGGGATTACAGACATGAGCCACCACACCCAGCTGGTATAGATAACCTTTATGAGCAGATCACACACACCCAACAAAACCAGAACCTGTCCTGCTTAGGAGGATGTCTTCTGGGATTTTCCTCTTA
The DNA here is from genome assembly GCF_048565385.1 of Saimiri boliviensis. Classification (NCBI taxonomy): domain Eukaryota; kingdom Metazoa; phylum Chordata; class Mammalia; order Primates; family Cebidae; genus Saimiri; species Saimiri boliviensis. The sequence goes on along the minus strand of NC_133460.1, from coordinate 96,817,366 downwards.
TTACTTTCTCAGTTGTGTTTTAGTTGAGCTCATATTAAAACTTAGTTTATATTTCTAAAGGACATTATCACGGTGGGAAGAGGTAACCCAGAAGCAGGTGAGGCTTGTGGACTAGTTGATTTTGAGTAATTTTGGGGTTGCCAGGACAGAGGTATTCTTACCGTCTGGCTAATGCCTGACATTCAGTCTTTACCACATCATCTTTGGATTCTGTTAAAATGAAAATGTATCTGGAAAGGGCTATAACTTTAAGCTTCTACTTGTCATTTATTTCTCTATTGTGAATTACAGATCTGAAAGCTGATTTTATTAGGCGGATGGAGGGGGAAGAGGATAGACAGGCAGATACATACATTATATATATATATATATATATATATATATATATATATATATATATATATGTATGAATGAATACATTTTGTATAATGTGTAATGCATCCTCATGTATAAATGTGTAAGAGCCCTTGCGTGGGGTGAGAGCATTTCAGGTTGGGTGAGATGGTCTTCGCTTGACGAATCCTCCTCATCCTTCAAGGCTGACTCCATGAGCACACTGCTCTCTGTCTTGCTGGTTCTGAATTTGGGCTGAGGAAATAGCCACCATTACTACCGGATTTCAGAGGAGGAAGCAGTGACTGTGGGGAAGGAGGCTTGGGGAGGAAGATGAGAGGGGCTTTGTGGAAGAGCCTTGACGAGAACAGGAACTGAAGAAATGCTGGAATTTGCATGGGGTGGAGGTCAGGGAGCGGGATGCATCCAAACACTGGGCCTCAAGGCTGGGGACAAATGAGGGGCCTTAATTTCTGACCCCACCCCTACCTTGGCCTCCTTCGTGGAAAACAAAGGCCACTCCGTTGCTTTGTTTTCAGGTTGAGACCATTGGAGATGCATACATGGTGGCTAGTGGACTCGCTCTCCGCAGTGGAAGCCAGCAGGTGGCTGAGATTGCCACCACGTCCCTGCCATTCCTCAGTGACATCATCTGCTTCCAGATTGGCCACATACCCAAGGAGAAGCTCAAGCTTCAGACTGGCCTCCACACAGGTAGAAAAACTGATGGCCTCATGGGCCAGGGATGGTGGCAGGGAGGTCTGGGTTCCACCCCTAGATCCAAGGCTTTTGGGAACCTGGACATTGAAGGTAACATCTTTAGGGGAAACAAGCTATTAAACTGTCTCTCATGTGTGTTTCTATTTAGCCAGATTGCTTGGCAACAATAAAGACACACAATGGCTTCAAGCTGTTGAACCAAAAGTAAGGACTGGGAGCCATGGCTCACGCCTGAAATCCTAGCACTTGGGGAGGCTGAGATGCGCAGATTGCATGAGCTCAGGAATTTGAAACCAACCTGGGCAACATGGTGAAACCCTATCTCTAGTAAAATACAAAAAGCCAGCCGGGCGTGGTGGTGGGCACCTGTAATCCCAGCTACTTAGGAGGCTGATGCATGAGACATTGCTTGAACCTGGGAGGTGGAGGTTGCAGTGAGCCGACATCATGCCACTGCATTTCAGCCTGGGCAACAAAGCAAAACTCTGTCAAAAAAAAAAAAAAAAAAAAAAAAAAGAGACCAAAGCCCCAAATCCAGGAATATTTTTCCTCCATGCCTCAGCAGCAAATGCCCTTTGATGTGCTCTGTGTCTGTCAACTCATGGGCATGTGATCTGTGCAGAAGTGGTCCATGCTTGGTTTCACTCTCTTCTGACACTGTCTGGAAATTCTTAATAATCTTTGAACAAAGGGTCCCTTTTTTTCACACTGTACCTGTTCCAGGAAATTTTGTAGCCATTTTGCTACCTATCTTCCCAGGCTCAACAAAAATAAAACCTGATCCTCAGTCAGAATGAATTGCTCCCACTTTTGTGGTGCTGTTGGCTTTGTTTTCAGCTCTAGTTCATGAGTGACATGGTCATTTAATGACGATGTCACTTTCCAGAAGTCTGGGGGTTCCGTCAGTTTCCTTTTTGAAAACCCTAAGACCTACTTCCAAACTTTGCCCCAAGAGGGTGGATCACTGCATTTGTTGATTTGCCGAGCATTGTGGAGCCCGGCCTTGGGCAATGCAGAGTGGTTATGGTCTTTGGGTCTTCATTCTTCAGGTCCTGTGGTGGCTGGTGTGGTGGGAATTACCATGCCCAGATACTGTCTGTTCGGAGACGCAGCAGTTTGCGTGGGTATCACTGACGACACTTTGTAAATACAATCTCGTTATCCCTCCAGGCCCCGATCTTTGACCAGGGAATACTTTTAGAAGATGCATTTGGATTTTGCCTACTGTTTTCCATCTGGAGAATAAGATCATTATCCGCGTCAGACAACGCTGATCACACGCTTTATAGACAGGGTTTTGCACTGTGCTCTTGTTAGAACCATGCAAATACATGTGGCCTCCTCGCTTCTATGACTTTCCATTCTAAACAATCACATGCACATATGATAAAATCATTTAAATGAGGAGTAGCAGTTGGAAAACTTTTTTTTTTTTTTTTTTTTTTTTTTTGTGGTGAAGTCTCACCATGTCATCCAGGCAGGAGGGCAGTGGTGTGATTTCAGTTCACTGCAATCTCTGCCTCCTGGGTTCAAGCGATTCTCCTGCCTCAGTCTCCAGAGTAGTTGGGATTACAGGTGTGCACCACCACACCTGGCTAACTTTTGTGTGTGTGTGTATTTTTAGTAAGACTGGGTTTCACCATGTTGGTCAGGCTGGTCTTGAACTCCTGACCTCAAACGATCCAGCCACTTTGACTCCTTAAAGTGCTGGGATTACAGCCGTGAGCCACTGCACCTGGCCTGGAAAACCTTTTCTATATAGGGCCACACAGTAAATATTTCAGGCTTCAGGGGCCATAGGGTCTTTGTTGCAACTACTTAACTGCTCTCATAGCTCAAAAGCAGCAATAGACAATATGTCAATCAATGGGCACGGCCATCTTCCAATAAAACTTTATTTGCAAACACAAGTGGTAGGCTGCATTTGGCCCATAGATGGTAATCTGCCCTTTCCTGAGGTAGAGTGTATTCTTGGTGGTAAGGAGGAAATCTCTAGCCAGGACCTCCAGGGAATTTCACATTCTTTTGCTTTTAGTAATTTTATTGCAATGACCATTGACAGACTCTTGTATGCTGTTTATCAGTTTGAGACATGTTAAAAAAAGAATTACTCAGTGATGTAAGTTTCAAAAAAAAAATTAGATTAACATTGTTTTGAATTTGTAAATTTCCCATAATATATGAAAACACATTTGTTGTCTAAGTTAACAGAGTCTCAAATAAGAACTTTTTTTTTTTGAGATGGAGTTTTGTTTTCGTTGCCCAGGCTGGAGTGCAATGGCATCATCTTGGCTCACAGCAATCTCTGCCTTCCAAGTTAAGTGATTCTCTTGCCTCACCCTCCCCAGTAGCTGGGATTACACGCACCCACCACCATGCCCAGCTAATTTTTGTATTTTTAGTAGAGTCTGGGTTTCACCATGTTGGCCAGGCTAGTCCTGAACCCCTGACCTCAGGTGATCTGCCTGCCTCAGCCTCCCAAAGTGTTGGGATTACAGGCATGAGCCATCACATCTGGCCTTCAAACAAGAATTTTAAACCTCTCTCTTAGCTTGTAAGTACATGTTTTTAGGACAAACTTTGAAGGTAGAACTGCTTATAAAGGATCTAGATCTGATTCTAATTGGACTTCCGGTTACAAACACCGTTTTCAGTATAATGTCCTAGCTAAGGAGCCAGTAAACCACCCTCCATGGTGATTACCTTGTATGCTAAATAAGTTCTGCCTTCTGTTCCCTTCTGAACATACTAAGGTTTTGAGCAGGACTCAGCAGTGTCGGAGCAATGCCAGAATGGTTGAGAATTCCAGTCTCAGAGTTTCAGACTTCGGAGAAGTTGTCTGTAATTTGCTTAATGAAAAGTCCTGGTGATCAGAGAATTCGAGCCATGTAGCTTCCCTCTCCAAAGCAGCCCCTACCCCACTAACACTCCATTGACAAGCTGGTAACTAAGCAGTGACTGGTTTATGGCAGCTCTCCGGATTCACGGCTCTCAGAGCACTGCAAGCATGGGGAGGGTACAGCTTGTCAAAAAGAGGCACCATTCTGGTCAAGGTGAGACCAGGTCAACTCTGCCCCACCTGCCCTGTTTGGGTCTCTGATAGAGATGACGAGGAACTTAGTGGGATGGAAGCATCTCCATGGAGTGATCCATGGAGACCCCTAAGGTTTCTCTGGAGGCGCTCATGACTGCCAGATCTTCTTCCTTCTCTGAAGGAAGAAGTTCCCTCGAATGAGCAAATGTGGAATCTTCAACAGAGAGCATCTGAACTCCCACCTAAACCAACCCTTTAAGTGATGCTTTTCTTTTTCTTTTTCTTTTTCTTTCTTTCTTTCTTTTTTTTTTTTTTTTTTGTAACGAATGGTCCCCTAGTGTCCTCTTGAATGCCCCAGTCCAGATAAAGAAGTCGAAGGGAAGGCAGTGGCATCAACTCCCCAGTTTTGCTTAGCCTGGCCTTGGCATTCTGTATTCAATCAACTGACTTCAGTAACAGGAAGACTTTCCTAGAAGGCAGCATTTAAACATAGCTTGGACCTCATTCTTGCTACTGACCTGCTGCCTGAGTTTGAGGGCTTGTTTTTGTCATCTGCAAAATGGGGGTGGTGATAATACCGTCCTTGAAGGGTGGATGTGAGGAGTAAATGTGGACAGGTATGTGAGGTGCTTCGCTGGGTGCCCCACTCATACTGGGTGCAATAGCTTTTATTATTATTATTGAGACAGAGTTTTGATATCATTGCCCAGCACAGTGCTGCCATTTCGACTCACTGCAACCTCCACCTCCTGGGTTCAAGCAATTCTCTGCCTCAGCCTCCCGAGTGGCTGGGATTACAGGTGCCCACCACCCTGCCCAGCTAATTTTTGGAATTTTTAGTAGAGACAGAGTTTCACCATGTTGGTCACCTCAGGTGATCCGCCTGCCTTGGCCTCCCAAAGTGCTGGGATTATAGACGTCAGATATAGCACCTCGCCTTATTATTATTTTTAAAAGATTTTCTTTGCAACAAGCTTTAGTCTCCATGGACTGCCACCCCCTAGGATATTGCTGCCTGTCCATACAGGCTTATCAGCAAAGCCCAAAGTCCCAGCCAGCCAGCCAGACCTCAGACGTGTGCCCAGAGGCCCTGCATTGCAGGCAGCCCTCCAGCCCCACCCAACCCTGCCAGTGATGCCCCAGGGCCGCCTTCCGTCTCCCACAGGGCAAAGGAGAGAAAACAGCTTTCTGGTTAAAAGGTAAAGAAGGCTTCACTCTCCCACTCCCCGAATTTGCTGAGGAAGAAGCCAAAGTCCCAGAGATATTGTGAGGTGACTATTTTCTTTCAAGATGTTTGTGGAGTCACAGGAAAGTCTTTGCCGACCCTTCTTTGGGACGCAGTCAGTATCCCATTTAAGAGGGGTGTTTCCGGGGCATTGAAAGAGTCTCCCACTAGGGGGAGCCGTCTAGCCAGCCTCCTCTTCCAACCCCTGTGTTTGCTCCCAGCCTGTGCCTCCAGCAAATGCAGACTTGGAGGAGCTGAAGACGGTGAACTCATTTCCTGTAGCCTGTGGCTCCCAGCCCTGTGCGACTGCCCTAGCTGCCAGGTATTTACAGCCCATTAACTCATGAATTTGTAGTGACCCCCAGTTTCATTCTGCAGGAGGGGAAAGTGGAGAGGATGAGCCTGTCTTTCCTGTGCAAGGTGCCTGCTCTCTAAACCTTTGGTGCTTATTTTCCTTATCAGCTAATCAGCCTGCAAGGAGATAGGAGCCCCTATCTGAGAATGTGTTCTGGGAGAAAATGCTCTAAAGGCATGAACAGCCTCTGAAATCCAACAGGGCGGAGGCTATTGCTATTGCAAGCAGCTAGGCCCTCTGCAGTTATGGGAAAGCCTGGTTCTGAGCCCTGAGTTACTGTGAGCCAGGCAGCTCCCAAATGCATAACGTCCTCTTCCCAATGTATGGCCTAATTTCTTTCCTGCTCACTGAGCAAAAACTCCGGCAGGCAAGCCCTGAATTTTAAATAGAATTTCTCAGTCATTTGTGAAGAGTTTAATTTTAAAAAAGTTCCAGTAGACAAAGATGAACCCATCCATTCTGGTTATGATGGTTTTCCCTTCTACATAATGAATAGGATTCCATGTTGTTTGAGTGGATCTTTTAATAGATTTACTGAACCACTAATGCATTTATAGTACTTCTTTCTTCATCTCTTGTAACACCTCACATCCAGATATCTTTCGTGTGGCTGCTACTGAATCTGGCAGAGCCATTTGAATGAAATAATATGTTTGAGACCTTTTCCTGTTGAACTTCCCATGGTCATAGGAGCGAAAACAAATGAGACCGGGAATTGCTTCTTTCTTGCCAAGCCTCTGAGCTGCCTTTGTGGAGATAATTTTGAGACCTGTATGGGAAATAAACTACTTTTTGTTTTATTGAAGGCTTTTGACACAAATTATATAAAAGGTTTGGTGGAATTCTTGCCTTTCTTTAGGAAGAGGGACACAAAAGCATTTCCACTCCCAAATAATCCAGTCTTCATTGAGCTCCTAAGCATTTCCAGTAGCAGTATTTTCTTCTGCCTAGAGAGGGATGACTGAATTCTACATCTACCACAGGCTCCGTTTTCTATATGACAATTCTGTTTTCATTGTGGTAGGCTTCACTCCTCCCCAGAGGCCTTCAGCACTGAGGAGGACCAAAGGCTTTAGACCGATGCTTAGAAGGAGAGGAGGTAGAAGGCATTTATGTGAAGAGGAGGGGAAAGCTTTCTTCTGCTACTTTAACATGGAGATAGTAGGCCAAATTTATCTTCTCATTCCCCATAACTTCTTTTCTTGTTTGAAATAATGGCTCTGGATCCCAAACACCTTGTTCAACCATGAAGGAAAACAAGGCCACCTCTACTATGAGGCCTCCTAGGGAGCTGGGGTAGTCTCCATCCATCCATCCATCCATCTGTCCATCCGTCCGTCCATCCGTCCATCCGTCCCTCCATCCATCCGTCCGTCCATCTGTCCGTCCGTCTGTCCGTCTGTCCATCCATCCATCCGTCCGTCCGTCCGTCCGTCCGTCCGTCTGTCCGTCCGTCTGTCCGTCTGTCCATCCATCCATCCATCCATCCATCCGTTCGTCCGTCCGTCTGTCCATCCATCCGTCCATCCATCTGTCCATCCATTCTTCCATCCAGCCATTCATCTATTCACATGAACATTCCTTTAATCCAAGGAGTGCATTTATTAAGCACTTCCTCTGTGCCACTCTGGGGTACACAAGAGAATATGAACTTTCCCTTGATCTTTAGCTTGCAGTCTAGTCAGGGAGAAGAAAGCATAAATATTAGCAAAGCAGTATTAAGGACTAATAGAGCTATATACAAAATCATAGCAGTAACTAAGCGATTCGTTACTGTGACATTAAAAGAACATTAGAAAATAATACACAGATGAAGGAATGGAGCCAGATAAGGCAGTTGTCTATTATTATCATGTATTTGTAATGTGTGTGTGTGTGTGTGTGTGTGTGTATGTTTTTCTTCCAGCCTTAGCCCATGTGCTTACATAAGTTATGTTCAACAGATTTATTTGTTCTGCCTCTCTCATTGAACATGATAACATAAACATTTGGCCTCTAGACACACATACATCCAAAAACATACACACACATGTGCGCATACACAGACATCCACGTGCACATACATGCACATATATACATATATGTGCACACCCCCATACACACACACACACACACACACACACACATGTACCTGGTGAGAGAGAGAGAGAGAGAGAGGGAGGGAGCATGTCTTTATGGATCACAACTAAGAATTTTGATAAAAGCACTTTCCTTAATCTATATTCAGTACTTTTTCTATATCAACTAAGGATACCTAGGATAGAATGACATTTCTTCTTTTTCTTAATGTTCCTATTATGTTTAGAACTAATGAAAATTTACAAGAGATTGTTCTGTGAGTACTTTCTCTTATTTTCTCAAAGGAGAAGTTATGATACAAGAAGGGTAATGAAACATCATGAGGCTGTTAGACAAGTCGAAACACATCCAGTCGCTGTTGAGAGACATGAGGGCTTTATAGTCAGGGCTGACCCAAGAGTCCTTTTCCTCAAAAGGTTAATCATACAGACTGGCTTTACCTCCTTGCACCAGAAACCCAGTACTGGAGATTTTCACATGTAGATGTAGGATAGAATTATTAAAAGTCTGTGGCATATATGCAAGTCTGAGACGCTCAAGCTATAGAGAGCCCTGGGAGAATTGAGGAATTGGCTATCAACATGATGTATTAACACTGTAAACTGTGGTCATAGGTTATTTATTTGAAGGCATTTTATTTATTCCACAGCACCAGGTAGATGTACAAGATCATAAAACACCATGATAAAATACAGCAAAACTAATACCACATTGGTTTATTCTGACAGCCAAGGATTTGAATATGGCTATGCATATGCTATTTAAGAGTTTTCTACTAGAACCAATAAAATGTATCTTCTGTTTCTCCTGACTACAAAAACTCTAAATTTACAGAAAGAAGAGATTCTAAACTGGTTGGAACTCCAGCTTAGAGACCAAGTCTAGACTATATTGAGTCCTTTTACCGTAGCCTATTGCTAAACGAACATACACTTCATGTATCCGGAGATTTCATAACTAGTTTAATTTCTGAGTTCACTAAAACAAGTTGTAAAAGAATCATCAAACTGCAGATGGCAAAACTTCTCAAATATATTAAATACTGAGAGACAAACCGATGTGTTGTTTTCAAATCATAAGCTCACTAAATTAACTCTTTACATAACTAAGAAAAGAACTTAGAACTCTGCCTTTTCTGATCACAATCCAGCCCATTCTCTACCAGAATTGGTTGATACAGTTTTAATTTTGCTGACAATGTAAATCATTTATATGGGCATATTCTGGATCACTGAGGTGGCCAGTTACCAATATGTGCTGCTGCATAGTTTCATTGGCTGTTTTTGCATTTGCGTTTCTGATTGTGTGTGGGCTTCATTCCAATGATCATAAGTGAAAGAGACAAACGCAGATGTCAGCTTCCATGTTTAAGTAAAAGCTAAATGAGGTCAGACCATTTCTTATAAATGGAAACTTTGTAGTAAAGCAAACAGAGAAAAAATAGTGAGCATTGAGCGTCACAAGGCATTTATTTGTAGGACTGGGTCACCAAACTCATAGCACCTGTGTCATAGGAGTCACTTCATGGTCATGTTTCCAGCAGCAGTTTCACTGGGGCAATGCCACATTATTAGGTTAAATTAATGTGAGTCGTATTCTTCTTGTGGTTATTCTTTTTGCAAATATTCCTATTTAATTTGTGATTTCCTTCTGACTTTAGAAGTACATATCAGCTATAAAAACAAGGAGTTTATACCTATATTATACTTCTGTATTTAACAAACTGTATAATAGAAACACATTAGGTCAGTACTAGGGGCTTTCAAGAATCCATTTCCTTTTTATCATTAGGTTTGAGCAAAGCTAATGTATTTCACCGATTCCCATGTCATCTCCCACGTCATCAATCAAAAGGCTGGAACCCCCTGCCGGGGGACTCAGCTCTGGTCCTTAGGTAGAATGATACTGCCTCAATGACAAAGCCCCTTTGGAGGCAAAGTCGGCTATTAATGTGCGTTCTATATTTAGCATTGACTTTGTAGTTGCACCCTACATTCTCTTCAAAATGCTCAGCAGTACTTGGCTGGATCTGCTAACCTTTTAAAGTTAAAATAGCTTTCAAAGGAATTCACTGCAACCCTGACTTGAGTATAGAGAAAGGAGGCTCCTCCCCAGCTTTAGAAGGACTGTGGGAGCTAAGGGCCACAGGAAGTGGTCTCAGTTTTCCTTAGGAAGAGAAAACCATCACCGAATTCACAGAAATGATTGGAACGCATATTTGGCAAAGTGCTATTCTCTGCTCTTCTGTTTGTTCTTTTGGCAGCACAAGAAACGTGTTTGTCATTCGCTGAGGATGTTTGTGGGTGGAGGAGTGGAGCTGCCCGGCTAACTCCTATAACACAGCACAAATCCCCAACATCACGATGAGGTGGTGCAGAACAACTGTGGACCAGAAGGGGAGGGAGATGGCACTCAGAGACAGTTCTACAAGGGTAAAGCCAACTCAGCAAAAGAGTTAACGCAACAGGATCAACTCAGGGGTCTTCATAAAATTCCACACATTTTAGACAAAGTCAATTTTGTTGATCCCTTGGGGATTCTGTAGCTCACGTTTATCAGCATAAAGAACCTGACAGATAACCTAGGCGGTAAACCTCCAACAGATAGAAATAAGAACTTTCATAATACAGTGATGGTGCATTGCACTGTAGGGCTTTCACTGTAGAACTTAAAAAAGGTGAGAATCTGGGATCGGCGTTTTAAAAGTTGATTTGCACGATTTTCCTGTAATGATGAGAGCAAAATCTATGTCTGCGAGATTATTAATAAATTGAACTGTCTTACCCCATTTCCTTGTGTAGTTGCTTCCTTCTCATCATTCAGGTGAGATCTTGGGTCTTAGCTGAAATGTTTCTTCCTCTAAGGGGATTCCCTGGCTACTCTCTAAATCACATCTCCGATCGCTCCCAATACTTTACACGTATTAAGGAGCCTTGTCTGTCTTGCTCATGGCAGTACCCACAAGACCACTTCCTGGTACAGTCATCATAATCATGGCTCACGCTGACTGGGTGTTTGCTGGACATCGTTCAGTGCCCTTAGTTGAAATTAAATATCTATGCATTTTATTTTGTCGACAACGTAAATCTGGATCACTGGGGTGGCCAGTTACCAAGATGTGCTACTGTGTAATTTCATTGGCTGAGTTTGCATTTGCAAACACATTTGCCGTGTAGATAGGGACAATCATTAGCCCAATTTCACAGAGGGAACTGGGGTATGGAGGGGTGAGGTCATTGGCCAAGGTCACTCAGGTAATGAGAGACAGAACCATAATAAGAATTCAAATATTTGTTGAATGAACAGATCACTGAAAATCTTGTTCTCCAAATGTTAGAATCCAAGGGAAGCCATCTGGTGATGGCTTTACTGAGACTAGCGGAAGTGAGGTCCAGTTCTGCTTCGTCCAATTTACCTTCCGTTTCTCCCTCTCTTCTGAGTTCAGGGGCTGGTCAGAGGGAGACCTCTTGATCGCGCCCCGTCTGCCCCACTCAGGTGTGCTTTAAAGTATAATTTTCAATCCTTAAAAATTTTGCTGGGGCCAAAGTTAGGCTTCATTTAAAACACTCTCTGCCTTTTAGCAGCACAGTCCCACAAAATCTCAGAAGTGTCTCTTTTCCTTACCTGAGAAGCTATAGAGACTGGAAAATCCCTTGCCTGTAGTGAGGAAAGAGAGAGAACGGAGAAAGTTTAAGAAAAGATCGTGGAAAGGAAACGTCTCAGAGTGATGTTTCTAAAACACAAACCCTGGTTGGGTGTGGTGGCTCACCCGACCACCAGCACTTTGGGAGGCTGAGCACTTTGTAATCCCAGCACTTTGGGAGGCCGAGGTGGGTGAATCACTTGAGGTTGGGAGTTTGATACCAGCCTGGCCAACATGGTGAAACTCTGTCTCTACCAAAAATACAAAAATGAATGGGGTGTGGTGGCACGTGCCTGTAATCCCAGCTAATTGGTAGGCTGAGTCAAGAGACTTCTTTGAAGCTGAGATCATGCCGTTGTACTCCAACCTGGGTGACAGACTGAAACTCTGTCTCAATCAATCAATCAATCAATCAAAACGCAAAACCTAACCATAACCCTCCCCTGATTAAACCATCAGGTGCCCCATTGCCTTTCAGACAGTTTATACTGGGAGTTTACAAAGTTTCATCTCACAACACTTTCTCTCCAAGGCAGGGGTTGGTAAGCTTTCTGGAAAGAACCAGATAGTAAATATTATCAGCTTTGCAGGCCATCCCATCTCTGCTGCCACCAATCTACCCTGTAGTTGCAGTGCGCAGCTGTAGACAATATCTTCATGAATGAGTGTTGCTGTGTTCTAATAAAACTTTCTTTAAAGGCACTGAAATTTGAATTTTATATACTTTTTTTTTTGAGATGGAGTTTCATTCTTGTTGCCCAGGCTGGAGTGTAGTGGTGTGATCTCAGCTCACTGCAACCTCCACCTCCCAGGTTCAAGCAATTCTCTGGCCTCAGCCTCTCCAGTAGCTGGGACTACAGGTTCGCACCACCACTCCTGGCTACCTTTTGTATTTTTAGTAAGGACGGGGTTTCACCGTGTTGGCCAGGCTAGTCTTGAACTCCTGATCTCAGGAGATCCACTTACCTCGACCTCCCAAAGTTCTGGGATTAAAGGCGTGAGCCACTGCACCTGGCCCTGAATTTCATATAATTTTTATGTGTCATGAATATTGTTTTGATTCTTTTCTTGAACCACATAAAAATGTGAAAACTGTTCTTATTTTGCAGACCATAAAACCAGGAGTCACTGGGGCCTTGGCCCTTGGCCATAGCTTGGTGAGTGTCCTCTAAGATAGAGACGCTCTAGCTTCCCGCCTTCCCACAGGCTTTGGGTTTTCACATTAGTGATGATCAACTATACTCCCGTGGCACCAGCCCACTGTCACCCTGCTTCACAGTAATTTTCCTTTCCCTTACTGTCTTAACATCTCTCTCCTTGCTAGACAGTAATTCCCGTGAGGACAGGGCCTGCGTGGCTCACACTTATTCCTAGTGCCCTGCCCAGGCCAGACAGTGATGAATACTCAGTAAAGGTTTTTTGATTTGCACATGATATTCTCATGACATCTAATTTCCTTCCTTCCTTCCTTCCTCCCTCCCTCTCTCTCTTTCTCTATTTCTTTCTTTTTTTCTTCTTTCTCTTTCTCTTTCTTTCTTTCTTTCTTTCTTTCTTTCTTTCTTTCTTTCTTTCTTTCTTTTCTTTCTTTCCTCTCTCTTCTTCCTTCTTTCTTCTCTTCTTTTCTTTTCTTTCGATGGAGTTTTGCTCTTGTTGCCCAGGCTGGAGTACAATATGTGATCTTGGCTCACTGCAACCTCCACCTCCCAGGTTCCAGTGATTCTCCTGTCTTGGCCTCCCCAGTAGCTGGGATTACAGGCGTATCCCACCAAGCCAGGATAATTATATATTTTTAGTAGAGACGGTGTTTCCCATGTTGGTCAGGCAGGTCTCGAACTCTTGACCTCAAGTGATCTGCCCACCTAGGCCTCCCAAAGTGCTGGGATTATAGGCTTGAGCCACCACACCCAGCCCCATGACATCTCATTTTCTATTATTATTGTTCACCGCAAGTTCTGTTTGGAAGCTCAGCACTTTCTCATTCCTCGTGGGTATTTGAATTTAGGGTGCAGATAAAAATTGTAAAGTAAATAACAAACCTCAACTCCTTCATTTGGCTTGTGCTGTTCCCACTCCCGGCTGGAAGACTCCAGGAGCAGGTGAAGGTTGTGCCCACAGGCACAACTGGTTTGGCAATTCAGTGAAAATGCTCAAACCGGCTGTGCCTGTGGACGCAGCCTAGAGTGAACTCAACTATTTGGGAAACAGAGACGCTTACTCCGCAGGGAGAGCTCCACCACCAGGACTCCCCCGGTCTGGTCTCGCAGGAGGCGCTGCCGCTTATCGCAGGTCTGATGACCCAGAGAGGCAGAGGAAGAGGAGCGGGGAATGTGGGATGACGAGTGAGCAAAGGGGAGAAAAGAGAAAGGAAAGAGATGTTTAAAAGGTCACAAATGGGATGGAATCAAAATTCCACAATCAACAGATATTAGCTACCTTTAAAAAAAATAACCCAGAGACACACTGTTTTATCCCTTCTCCAACTTGAATACAAAAAGAAAGGTTTACTTTGTTAACTCTTCGAGCCAGAGGGAATCCTGCTGGAAGAGGTCGTTGAGTGTGGAAGGGATTGACTTGGTTTCCTTTGATAAGGCTTTTACTTACTATCACTCTCAGCACAGTAATTAGAGACTTGGACACTTGGAAATGTATTCTGGTTCATTTTCTTTTTCAACATGTGGCATCAATACTCATCCTTTGATCAACTGTACAGTGTCTCTCCCCTCCTCTCCCTGGCTCTGCACTCTCTGGGTTTTTTTCGTTTTTCTATTTGGGCTCATAAAGAACCATTTTCTGGCCAAATGAATCAATAGTCATGGAGATGATGACCTTATTTTTGTTGGTTACTATGGGCTATGTAGGTAGCAGCCTCTTTGGAAACACTGAGGTCTCCAGTTGAAAGAGACCAGAAAGGAGAACAGTTTGAGATTCGGTGCATCTAAGTTTAAGATTCAGCTTGAGTGAGCATCAGCTTTACTGATGGCTTGTTAAAGCACAGCCTTCCAGGCCTTCCTCTCACACGATCATATCAGCCACAGCCCAGTGTTGGGAATTTCTGCCGCAGCTCTCTGAAGTCACAGAGGTGAACCCTCAGGCTGTTCAGTCAAGACTAAAAACACCAACCTTTTGAGTTATGTTCACAGCCTGTCCCTGCCACTTAGACCTTGAATTTCCCTTGCCCTTTTCACTTCTTCAAAGTGTTTCCATGTCTGTGATCACTTTCATTTACCTACACTGCTCTTTGATAAGGGAAGGGACATCATTACTTATTACACCCTGCTTAAGGACGAGAAAAGCAGGTCCCAGCAGCTTAGATGACACTTGTGGGGGCAGGGCGGATAGGACCCGTAGTGTCTTTCCCAACAAGTGTCTGCCCTTATACCCACTGCCATCTCCTCCAGATGCTCTCAGCACGCAGCTGCACTGGCCTGGTTAATTTCCCCACTCAAACTACAGTGCCTCCAATACCGGGGCCCTTTGAGTAACATCGTCCTTCTGGAGAGAGGCGGCTCACCACTGGGCAGGAGAGTTTCTCGCTGTCGCAGATGAACGTCTCACAGTGTAACCACACCTTGGAGAGTTTGGGGATGTTCTGGAACCGGAAAGCATTAAATTGGAAGGTTGCCCTGTGATCTTTCCCATTCTCATGCACGAGGACGGTTTCATCCGTGGGGCAGCTGAGGCAGATGGGGAAAGAAGAGTGAGCTGTCACCTCCTTGAACTCCAGTAAAAGCTGCTGAGCAATTTACATACAAGGCTCCCCGAGGTTGCTATAACCTCCCCAGGCATTTGGATTAGCAGCACCTCACTTGACCCTCACAACTGTGAGGTCAGGTTGATGAGCTAGGAGATGGGTATGACTGTCCCCATTCTACAGACAAGGTACAGTGGGAGGGGAGCAACTTGTAAGGAGCCACATTTTTAGTAAGTTGCACCTCTGTCCCAGAGAAAGACACTCCCTAGGAGAGAAAGCCCTCCGAGGACTGGGATATGTCCAGCGCTTGAGGGACATGCAAGGTAGGGGCCATGGCACCCAGAGCAGCATTGCCAATGTTGCCACAGCTGCCTAAGCTCAAGACACACCCAACACATTTCTGTGTGTGTATTATGAGGTTTTGCCATCCGAAATTTGTATTTAAGAAATATTATTGTGGCCGGGCGTGGTGGCTCAAGCCTGTAATCCCAGCACTTTGGGAGGCTGAGGCGGGCGGATCATGAGGTCAAGAGATCGAGACCATCCTGGCCAACATGGTGAAACCTGGTCTCTACTAAAAATAAAAAAATTAGCTGGGTATGGTGGTGTGCGCCTGTAGTCCCAGCTACTTGGGAGGCTGAGGCAGAAGAATTGCTTGAACCCAGGAGGCGGAGGTTGCAATGAGCCAAGATTGTGCCACTGCACTCCAGCCTGGGGCCTGGCAACAGAGTGAGACTCTGTCTCAAAAAAAAAAAAAAAAAAAAAAGAAAGAAAGAAATATTACTTAAATTATATGTATCTACATAGTTACCTTTGTAAAAAACGTGGCCACACTTCTAATATAAGCGCAGAAAAAAACTGACTGAAGGATACAGTCTAAATATTAACACTGGCTGATACAAAGTGGCAAAATTATGGGCATTTTTGTTTTTTCTTTTAATTTTTATGTATTTTTCCAAATTCTCTATAATGAGAATACAATATTTGTATAAAATTCCAAAGTCTCGAAGGTAATAATTCAGTTAAAAAAATGACACTGGGCCAGGCGCGGTGGCTCATGTCTGTAATCTCAGCACTTTGGGAGGCAGACGGATCATGAGGTCAGGAGTTCGAGACTAGCCTGACCAACATGGTGAAACCCTGTCTCTACCAAAAATACAAAAATGAGTTGGGCGTGGTGGCATGTGCCTGTAATCCCAGCTACTCAAGAGACTGAGGCAGGAGAATTGCTTAAATCCCAGAGGCAGAGGTTGCAGTGAGGGGAGATCACACCACTGCACTCCAGCCTGGGAGACAGAGTGAGATTCCATCTCAAAAAGAAAAAAAGACACAGATGGTCATTTATCTAAGCTAGTGATTCTCACTTGGGGGTCCACTTTGTTCCCCAGGGGACATTTGGCACTGGTCATCCAGATTGGGGAAGTGTACTGGCCTCTAGTGAGTGGGCAGAGACCGGGGCTGTTGCTGAACACCCTGCAGTGCACAGCACAACCCCCACAGTGGAGAATGGTCCCACCCCACATGTCAAGGTGTCAACATTGAGAAACCCTGGTTTCAGCAAACATACTTTTTCACTGAACAAAGACTGATTACCTCAGTGCCATTCCTTGAACTAGGTGTTAGAAGCAGACACAGTCATTCTTGGGACTATACAGAGAGAACTATCGTAGGGGTTTGTTATCTGCAGGTAACAAAGTGTATCAGGGTCTGTCCCTCTGTGGGAAAAGGTCTATGTTTCAAAACCTTCAGACCCCTGAACAGCACCCCAGCAGGCCCCAGATTAATGCTACTCTGAGGCATCTCTCTTCCTGTACTGTAAACTCAGCACTCGTGCCAGCTAGTGATCCAGTTACCCCAGGGAACCTCCATGATGTTCTCTATCCTCCCCCCCATTCCCTCAGAAACAGACAGTGGGGGGCTCAGCTAACGGTAGGAGCTAAGGAAGTCAAGTGTGAGAGTGAGAGAGTGAAGTGAGGGAAGGCTGTGCCTTTGTATCTGGACAAGGGGTCAGAGCCAGTTCTGTGGGTGGTGGGCTCTGAACAGTGAGGAAACTGTGGCATTTTCCAAGTTGTGAAACAAGACTCCTGTAGGATCATTTGGTCAATAAACTCGAGAGCCTTGTATGAACTCCAGATGGGAGTTCTTAAAATAGCTCTTTGCAGCCAGAGTGCCTCAGGCCTGGTGTCAGCCTGTGGAAAATAATGTAAGCAGAGCTTTGTCAGGGGGTGGGGAGGAGGCAAAACATGGGCAGGTCTAGATGCCTTGGCACTGCTGCTTCTTGGCACCAGCTGCAGCACCCCCACTTGAGTGGCAGCTGCATCCAGATGGTGGAAGCCCACAGGAAGCTTTTATGCCCCCTCTGCAGGAGCCTCCTTTCCCACGTGGGATTGCTCTTTGAGATAAGAATGCTGCTTTAGGGGCATCTACGTGCATATCTCCCGTCGCCTCTCCTGTCATCTCTCCTGGCACTTTTGTAAGCTGGGTTTTTCAGAGGGTCCCAGTGTGTGCAAACATTACCTGGAGATTGTGGGAGTGGAATTTTCCATTCTCCCCTTTGGCACTGATCTTTGTGCATGTATCTCCAACCTCGAGATGCCATGTCAACAAGGAAGAATATAGAAATGTATCAGGATGTCTTACATCTGGCTGTGTTGAAATGCAGATTCCCTGGGTTTCCGCAGAGTCCTTCTGACCTGGCAGGTTTGCAGTGCACCTACATATGTAATAGGCAGTCTAGGCAGTTTGCATGTACACTAGAGCTTGAGGAAATTGTGCAGACCACCCAAAGCCACAGGCATCCCTTTTTCGGCCACATCGTATATCTGCTGGATGGGAACAACAGCACCAGACCTCCCTGCAGGGAGATGATGCCGGGGCGGCAGAAGCCTTTGCCTGGTGTGACCATTGCCTGAGGGAGGTTCCCAGTGCCAGATAGCAGTTTCAGGTCCCTATAGGTCAATAAGTTATTTCAGAATTCCTGAAGTCATTTGATTGCACCATTGCTAACAGAGGCTAAATAAAGGGAATCATTCAATGACAGATGTGAAGTAAACACTCAGATTAAGCTGTCATCTCTGCAGGAGGCTTTGCTGGGCTGAGTAGGTGTGCTTTGGCCAGCCTGTCCTGTGCAGGTCACTCAGGAGGCAACACGGACTGAGTCTGAATCCCACATCTTCTCCTTACTAGCTCCATAGCTGCAAGTTTTTGGATCTGTCTGTGCCTCAGTTTCCTCATCTATAAAATAATGATTATTATACTATCTATGTTATAGAGGGTTTAATGACATGTAAATAAATTAATGTTTGTAAAACACCTATCTAGAACAATGTTTGGTATGTTGTACGAGCTGTGTAAGTGTTTGTTAAATAAAAATAAAAGTCCAGAGTAGCTCCACTTTTGTTATCTAATTATCTTTATCCTTGGGATTAATTTTTTCTTGGCCTGATGGGTTCTGAGGATAACACAGGCTCATTGGTCTGTTAGGTACTTTGTTTAGAGAACGATCTCTTCTTTGTTTACTGCTAATTATGGAGATGATGTCCATGTCTCTTATCTAGCTCTACCTCTCCACTGATTTCCAAAGGTACAATTCTAAGTACTTCTGGACAATCATCATTTGATGCTTAACAAGTCCATTAGTAAACTCAGCTAGGATCCATATTTCCTCATCCAAAAGCCTCCTTCTCCAACAGCCAAATACACTCTCCATCAGCTTCGTAGACCACAGATTTAAGAACACAAAGCCATCTTTGTCCCCTATTCCCCAGATTTCTTGTGCTGTCCATTCCTCTACCTCCTATCTGATTTGTTCCTAAATTTTCTCATTTCTCTAGAAGCTTTTCCCTCCTTTTTATTACCTTTTTCCATTCACTTGGCACATGTCTTATCACCCTTGCACAAAGCTGCCAGGGTCTCTGATCTGGTCTTTCTACCTTCCATGCATGTTTCTAAATCATCCTGTGTGTGACTTCCAGAATTGCTTTTCTAGGGTGTGCTTCTAGTACTACTTCAGTGCTTTGCTCCAAATTTTAAAAGCTCCTGGTTACCACTTAATTAGTAACAAAAGCAATGATCTTATTTAAAATGATTGGACTATCTAGCAGGTACCATCTGTTAAGCTTTTGATATGGATTATTTAATTTAGTCATCATTACGATGGCTCTGTTGTCAGACTAACTGGATTTGAATTCAGCCTGCTCACTTCCCTTTTCACACATACACACATGCACACACATTCACGCATGCATGCACACACACATTTACTATGAGACCTTACCCTCTCGTGGGCCTCAGTATCCTCATCTGTAAAATGGGGATGATAGTAACACTACCTTCCTTGTTGTAAGGCTTAAAGGAGTTAATATAGGGTAAAACTCTCAGAACGGTATCTGGTTCCTAGAATGCACTATGTAATGTTTCTTAGTATTTGTCCTTTGCCTGGAACCACAGAGGATGTCGCTGATGTAACCCCAGCAGGCTTCACCTCTTTCTTCCAAGCTTTCCCAAGTCAGGGCAAAGTAGCCCACTAAATGCCCAACTCCACTGCTCAGCCCTGTCTCTGGATAGTGTACCTACCCCTTGTTGATCAGCTGCCACTGCAAGGGATACATGAAGTCAGCAGAGGGAGTGGCCCAGCAGCTGTTCAACACCACTTTAAACCTGGAAATAAAACAAAATGTCATCACTTTGAAACAGGATCTTATGCCTCGAAACATCTGATGATTAAGAAGTGTGTTAGCTAGTCTTTTTTTTGTGTCTCTGCATTTAAACATACACACATGGAGGAAATGTACTTACCTGATGCTTAACCCTTTGGCTTCTACTCCTGCAAACAGATCTGAACCGATTTCGGATGTCTCCAGGACAAAGGGAGCTTCTTTCTTGGTGGAGAACTTGGCATTCTTTGGAAGGAAATTGACACTGGGCATTATGATCTCTCAAATTGAGCAGCTGGGTCTGCCAGGAGCAGATGAATTGGGATGGGATGGGGATGAGAATCAACCCAAAAACATAAGCACATGAGGCCACAGAGTGATCCTCCAAGACCAGAGAAACTCTATTTCTTAGGACTCTATGCCATCTTAGAAGGGATGAGGACATCATATAATCATGTTATCTTCTAGATTTGCTCATCATGATGAGACACACACTGTATGTCTCATTTACTCCAGTGAGATTTGACTAATTAAAAACAAGTGAAATTCAGAGAGATACTGAGGCACTGTGTGATACGGAATCACCCAAGGACACAGGATCTGAGCACATACAACACCTCCCTCTGCCCTCACTCGTCTCTACTTTTTGCCTGAGCAGATTTCAGCATGGTTTGGGAAGTATAGGATTTGATTCCCAGTACAATCGTCAGCAACAATAACAATCACAGCCACAATATATTGATCAACTGCTGTGTGTTGAGCACTGTTCTATGTATTAGGATGGGCTCTATGTCAGGATATTGCTAGTGAACGAAGCAAAGATATCTGTCTCCAGCGATCTGGCATTCTAACGGGAGACAGACAGTAAGTAAGGAAACGATATAGTATGTTACCATAGACCATAGGACATTATCTGGAAAAGCCATAAAACATGTAGAGCAGGATAAGGAAGATCAGGAGTATGAGGAAGAGCAGGTTACAGTTTTAAATACAATGGTTGGGGAGGCCTCACTGAGGATGTGACATTTGAGCAAGCCTTGGAGACAGTGAGGAAGGGGGCCATGCAGCCACCCACAGAAGAATGCTTGAGTCAGGACAAAGGCCATGGGGTTGGAGTGTGGCCATGAGGCCAGTGTGGGTGCAGCAAGTAAGCGAGGCAGGAGGGTGGAGAGTGGGGAGCGAAGTGGGGGTGAGGTTAGAGAAGCTATGGGGGCTGATCAAGAAGACTGGAGCCAGCCAGGCATTGTGGCTCACACTTGTAGTCCCAGCACTTTGGGAGGCCAAGGTGGGCAGATCACTTGAGGCCACAAGTTCGAGATCAGACTGGCCAACATGGCGAAACCCCATCTCCATTAAAAATACAAAAATTAGCCAGTGCAGTGGCAGGTACCTGTAGGCCCTGTAGTCCTAGCTACTCTGGAGGCTAAGGCAGGTAGATCTCTTGAACCCGGGAGGTGGAGTTTGCAGTGGGCCATTGTACTCCAGCCTGGGTGAGAGAGTCAGACTCTGTTTCAAAACGAAACAAAACAAAAACAAACAAAACAAAAACAGCAACAACAACAAAAACTCAGAAAAAATAAACACGGGGTCTCATACTCTGATCACTCTGATCAGCAGGTTCTGATCACTGGTCTGGCACGTGTGATGTTTGCCTGCCTTTCTCATCAAGACATTCTGGGTAAGCTGTTAGAAGTAACAGCAGTGTTTCTGTCTGACTTATTCAAAGGAGGCTGATTTCTCCATGCTCTGAGTCTCGAGTTCATTCAACTCTAGGAACAATCTTGAACTGCTCTCTGGATTAGCTTCCAGAGACAAAAGCGTTACCATGGAAGGGCAAAGATCCTGGGCTAACCCGAGCTCTCACTGCTAACTTGGGACACACTATAGGCAAGTCAGCCTTTCAGGCCTGTTTCTTCCTGTGCAAAATGCACATAACCTTTGTGACTTTATGTAATAGAAAAGTAAAGCTTAGACCAAGTTATTCTTTGAAAGACTGAGTTTCATAGAGCTGGAGATTTGCAGAACTGCAAGAGGTAGACAGTGGCAGGAGAAAGGGATTTCAACACGGATGTCTAGTGAAAATGGACTTTATAGTATTCCACAGTGTATATGTACCACATTTTCTTTATCCACCTTATCACTGATGGGCATTTGGGTTGATTCCATGGCTTTGCTACTGTGAATAGCGTTGCAATGAACATATGCATGCATGTGTTTTTGTAATAGAATGATTTATATTCTATAGGTATATACCCAGTAATTTGCTGGGTGAAATGGTCTTTCTGGTCCTTTGCAAAGACATGGATGGAGCTCGAAGGCATTATCCTCAGCAAACTAACGCAGGAACAGAAAACCAAACGCTACATGTTCTCACTTATAAGTGGAAGCTGAATAATGAGAACACATGGACACAGGGAGGGGAACATCATACACTGTGGCCTATTGGTGGGTGGTGGTGGGGGACGGAGAGCATTAGGAAAAATAGCTAATGCACGCTGGGCTTAATACCTAGATGTTGGGTTGCTATGTGCAGCAAACCACCATGACACACATTTACCTATGTAACAAACCTACACATCCTGCACATGTACCCCAGAACTTAAAATAAAAATAACAAATCAACATAAAATAAAATAAAACGGACTTTACCCCTCAAATGTCAAACACACAGGCACTTTGCTGAGAGGATTCAGAATCTGTTTCATTTCCCAGCACCTCTGACATTATGTTACTGACGGGAAGCCCAGCAAGGGTTTCCTGATCCAGTCACCCAGAAGTCAGTTATTTCCTCCCATTTGCCAGCCCCTGCACCACTTAAATGGCTACAATAATTGGGTATTAATGTTCTTAGTAATAAGGGATCCACTGGCTTAATATGCAGGTTGAAGGGGCAGATTTACAGTGGTTTTTAATGTTCCTTGTTATTTTCTGAGATTTGTCATATTTCAAGGGGCCATTTTCAAATATGGGAACTCATATGGGGACCCTGATGTAGTCCCCAAATGTGTCAGAGGTATTACTCCCAACTCTTTCTGTCAGGGACCAGCCAGAAGAATGTTAGAATATTGGAATAACACTTCTCCTCATGGAAGAATCTGCCTGATTCTGTTACAAAGTGAAGAACAGAGCTCTCATCATTAATTTAATTTCTGAAATAGAACACTTCATGATTGGGTTCTCTATATTCTCAACCGACAGCTCAGGCAATGCTTGGAATAATTTTTCCTCTATTTCCTCTATAAAGTGAAAATTAGAAACCTATTCCAGATCTAGTAACCCCCCTTTATCCATAGGAGATATGTTTCAAGATCCCCAGTGGATGCCTGAAACTGCAGATGGTACCAAACCCTATATATAATCCTAAGATTATTTCATTTAATCCTATAACAAACCTATGGGGTAAGTGCTGCCTTTTTTGTTGTTGATCTGATAACATCGATGGCTATGGAGTGGATATTCTAGACAAAGGGATGATTTACATTTCAGGAACAGAGCTAGTGGTGCAAGATTTCATCACGCTACTCAGAATAGGTGTGCAATTTAAAACTTATGAATTGTTTATTTCCAGAATTTTCCATTTAATATTTTTGGACCACAGTTTACCACGGGTAACTGAAACCATGGAAAGCAAAACTGTGGGTAAGAAGGGACTACTTTACCAAAAGTTTGAGTCACAACTAACTGGTGTCCCAAGTTAAGGATGAGTACACCTGGCTTAACAATAGTTCATGTGGAAAAATCCCGGAGTTGCTTTTGCTTATAAGCTCCATGTGAGACAGTGGTGGAAAAAAAAAACCCAAACTGCCCTAAAGTTATTTTCCTAGGACACATTCCTAGAGTCTTCTAGAACCTAGAAGGTCACCTCTGACCCATCCTCGCCTGCACAGGTCTGACGAAGTCTATAATATAACATTTCAACTCTGGGCTTTATTTATTACAGGGGCACAGAGCAACTGGATCATATTAAGAGATGAGTGACTAGAGTGATGAATGAAGCACCAGCAGTGACACAATGTTTAGGCTGGAGAAGGTGGAGATATTTGAAGGGCTGTCAGCCCCCTAATTATATGGTATTATTTCAGAAGACAAAACCAGGACACATGGGCGAGAGTTCAGGGTGTCAGATATGATAGCTGATCTAAAACGAGAAGGCCCAAGTATCATTGTCTTTGGAAGAGGTGGGGAAGCCGCCCCACAGCAATCTTATAGAAGGGTTTTGGGCTTTGGGTGGAAAGTCAAGGTTCGCTACCTTCGAGGTTTGTTCTGACTCTTGGAGTCTATGATTTTGGCCTCTAATGCTTGCATTTTTTTTTTTTCTATCTTAAGCTTTTTCATTTTTCTCTCTCTAAGAGGAATGATCAGTACTGTTTTGATGGAATGAAAGTCAATATAACTTCACACTGACATCACTGTTCAGCCTTGTAAAGGTAACAATGCCAGAAGTCCTCAGAGTTTCCACTTTAAATAGGGCCAAAGTCTACAATGACGAGAATGGCTACTTTCTGGGGCACTTAACTTGTGCCAGGTACTGCGCTAAGTGCTTCTTAAAGATTATTTCATTTAATCCTATAACAAACCTTTGGGGTAAGTGCTATTAGTATCCCCGTTTAACAAATGCAAAGATAGAAGCCCAGAGAGCTTAAGTGACTTGCCCCAAATCACACAGCTAGTAAATGATAGAACAAGGCTTCAAACTTGTGGTCTGCTGAGATGACCCATTTTCCTAACTACAGCACTAGGATATTTCTGTAAGCCCACTACCTTCCTTTATTTTGCATTGGGGGTCAAAATAACTTTTCACTAGGAATACCAACCATGGGATATTGTCCAGAGTGAGTGGGAGGGGGATGGAGAGAAAAGAAAGAGGAAGTCTGCTGAGTAGAACTAGTGATTTTAGAGCCCAGCATTTGAAGCTTTCAGAATCCTAAGCAATTAGCAGTGCATGGATTCCATTGTGTTATCTAGGGCACAGCTCTCTTTCTGGTAATTTGATGGAAATATATGCAGGGAGCAGTTGTTGCTTCAGAAACACATAAGAATGCTCTCAAAGTGGAAGAGGAGAGGAGAAAAAAATACCAACCACATGGGTCAGGCATAGGGAACTGAGCCCATGGTGGGAATATTAATCAGTACCAACGTGTTAGGACAGCAGAGTCCCCTCTTTGCTGAGGTCCATTTGTCCTGGAAGGATCTTGGTGGGCCTCAGGGGAGGCTTGACCCTTACTTCTATATTTGTTAAAGGGAATGTCCTGTTATCTGTCTATCCAGCACAGAGGATGGCCTGGATGATGCTGAGGACATGTCTCTTAATTTTTTTTTTTTTTTTTTAAAGAAAAGAAACTCCTTTCAGTTCTAAGACTTGATGTTTTGTTTATGCCTCAAGCTCAGCTCTACATGGCTGATGGTGAGTGATGATTTTTGACAATCCTGATGTCTCTGTGTTGCCAGCTATTGTAAAACCTTCATGGGATCATATCTATAATTTTATCTGGTTAAAATAACAATTATCCACTTCCAGACAGGGACTCAATAGCAAAGGCAGCCTGTCATCAGGGAGTCCCCTGAGACTGCTGACAGTGTGTGGAAACCTATTTTCCTCTCCGGAGGGCTTTCATCAGTGACTGTAGTGGTTTCTTCACCTTTTCATCACCCTGGTGGCTCATGCTGGATTTATCCCCCTGATTATAGGTCAAGGGCTTTATGGATTCCTTTTCTTAGTAGTTAACCACCAGTGGTGTGTGGCTAGGGGCAGATTTTGTGGGATCTTGAAATTTCTACAATCTGGAAAGCCCTCTTTAATGAAAAGAATCAACTTTTTGAATACAGAATTGGACATAAGGCCTTGAAAGGGCCTTGAAATGAGTTTCATTCCCTTCTCAGTAAGTAAAATGGCCATATCTAGGAGATCTGTGTTCAAGACTGGCCACCGCTCTGAACTACCTGTGGGCTCTCAGGTTAATCCCTTCCTCCCTCTGGGCTTCTGGTCCTCATCTGTAAAATAGACTAGGTTGTTCTAGAATCCCTTTCAGCCCTCACCTTCTGAGTTCAGGAGGCCTAATAGCTTCCAGGTCCCAGGTTAAGCAAGTTTAAAGAGTTCAAAGTTAATGCAGTTACAGGTAGTACGATTTTTCTCCTTTGAGAAGTGAACAGGTTGGACATGATGTCCTTCCAAGGAGGTCCTCTGGCTCTAATGTTCTATGCAAAGGTTTGTTTTTCTACCCACATCTTCCTTTAGCCTGCTGGGACAGTGTCTCTGTGTGCATGTGTCCTCAATGGAAGCTGCAGGTTTGAAGAAACAAAGCACCCCTTCTAAAGAGGAGGGCAGCTGGGCAAATGGCCATTGCATATTTAGCTTCTCTGGAGCACTTTATTTTGAGGGAGACCAAAGTGTGCCTTTAACTTCTATGTCAACATAGGCAGCCTGCCCAAATTAGGCAAGGAGGAAACACTAATTGAAAGGCTTCAGAGACCAAAGAATTAGGGAGCGAAGGCCGACCCCAATCCTTCTCTTTAGCCCTGTTCTAGTCAGGAAGCTCAATACCTTGTACCAAATATTTTAAGGGCTAGATCTTAAATATAAACCTCTGGAGTGGGTCGTAATGAAAACTAAACTTGATTAAGAATCAGATATTGGCTATCTTATTGTCTGTTGACCTGGCCTCAATTTTCCCATCTGTAAAATAGGAAGATTGGTCTTATAGCTTTACAGAAGGTAGGTCTTATATGTTCTATCTTATACTTTTCAACTCTTCTATCCAGTCTATGAATCTGACTTTCTGTGATACTTTGTTTTTAAAGAGGTTCAATGCTAAACTGAAGCTTATGGTTCAATTTGAATTTAAGAATGGGGCTCTGCACAGAGCATGGGGGAAAGTGAATCCCAAGGAAGCATCCCATCATCTCCTAGAAAGGCCACAGGGAAGTCATGGGAACCTGGAGACTACTTACAGTGTAGAAGTTGAGAGACAATTGGCTTTCAAATGTGCCCATGCTCCCGTTCTTCACGTGAACAGTGGCCACTCTGAAAAGGGGAGAGAATTTTGCATAAGGACTGAAACACACTGATTGATAGGGACTGCAGCACACACACAAGGCAGTCAGCCCTCCATGCTGCACAACAACTTACCTCTGGTCAAAGGCAGCCTGGTTCACCAAGTAGGTGGAGTGGTAGGTGCAGGAGAAGGAGTAGTTGACAGGCTGGTTTTTCACAATCACTGTGCTGTCATTGGAAACGATGTGACTGTAGAAGTGGTAGATAGGTGGCTTGTACTGGACAAAGAAAGGAGACAGTGAGAATGAATCTGTGTCCCCGTGATGGGAATGAAGTTTCTGGAAAAAGTGGAAGAAGACGGCTCAGAAACAAGTCTAGTGGGGAGACATGAATGTCTTCCACTGACAGTGGCATCCACTCTTCTTGTTTGTGAGTGAGCTGATAATTTTGTAAAGGTTTCCTTAGTTTATTCAACTAAGAATGTTTAAAAATAATCTAGGTTGATGTTGCATGCTTAAAAATCTCTATGTGCCCACTGGGCTTCTGGCCAAAAAGAACTGGCTCAAGAATCTTTATTTCCCAAGATCGAGTTGGTCATCCATTTCTCCTGTCCAAGTATCCTAAATAAATGCTTCGCCCATCTCCAATTTCTAGAATGTTCCCTTCTGGTTCTTTGCACTTTCCTTCTTCCGACTATAAGCGTGATTTCTGAGACTCTTTCCTCTGATTTTTTGGGCTCTAAAATCACAGAATATTAGAGCTAGAGGGGATCTTGAACATCTACTGGAGAAGTGACCCACCTGAGACCACACAGATGATTTCTAGTTCACCAGGATATACTCAGAGACATGATGTTTTGTTAATCATGCTCATGACTCTTCCCAAGAAATCACTGAATCGTTGTGAAGTCTTTAGAAAGAGGAGCTGTTCCTGGAAGCTCTTTGCTCTCATCCTCTGAGATGGATAGATGCACAGCCTTCTGGCAGGTAGGGTAGTAGGAGTGCTAGACCTTGGTGGGAGGGTTGGGCACCTAACCTCCTTTCATGATTCATCCCTACAGGCACTGGGACCCTGAATGAGTGACTTTATTGGAAAGTCTGATTTCTCATCTGTCACATGATACTTGGTAAGAGGATGTCTGTTTCCTAATAATTACCTTATGATACCCCACCCTGGGCACTGCACAAGACCGAGTTAGAAATTGTGTTACACATTGGTCACTCCCTAAACTGCCCTTCTAAATGCTCTTTATCACCTCTTTGAAGTCTCAGGCAGAGAATGGCTCGTCCATCCACTCATCAAACCCAGGAAGGATGGCAGCCTGTGAGCACAGGCTTAGAACTTGAAGGTGGGAAGTACTTTGTTCTACGAGAAGGTAGCTTCGCTGGCTTTGGTAACAAATTACAAGGATAAGGATCAAGCCAAAAGAGTTATCTAAACTAGGCAGAAGAGAAGATTTTAAATAGCATGAACATTCCAGGGTATTTGGGAATCAGGATTAACCTTTAAAAGGAAACTGGTAAATTCTGAATACTTCCAAGGACGGATGGCAAACATCTCATTCTTGGGTCTAGTTGCCTTACCTTAAGCAACTCTACACTGTGTGGCGTGGTCTTACCTCAGACTGGGTTCCACAATAGGACTTGTTTTTAGGTGATAAATCTGGAATCACAAATTGGTAGTAACCTCCTTCGTGGACCCCATTGTAGCACAGGCCTCCGAGAGCCAGCTGATGAACTTCCCATCCATAGGGACACTCGGGGATCTTGGTGATGATGGTTTTGGGATAACAAAACACAAGAATGACATCTGGACAGAGTACACATACAGTTTAAAATTAGTTATGGTAATCACATTAATGTCTACATATAGAACAGTGGATTCTAGCCACACCTGAACATGCAAAAGCAGTTGATGAAAAACACCTTCCCTGGTATTCTTCAGCACCTGTGATGAAAGTTTTCCCCAAACTTCAGTTATTGAAGAGCCACTCCTACAGTTTTTGCTGCATCTATTTGATGACTACACTGCATTTAACACGGAATTAAAATTAGCCCATTTGAAAATTTATTTTAAGGAATATATCTGTGAAACCACAGATCGAATGTATAAGAGATATATAAATACATATTAAAATCTCCATAAAATGAGCCCATAACTTAAACACTTTAAATGGCAATTTCATGCATAATATTGTGAAATACTGATTTAGGGCACAGGATAGAAATTCAGTAGTCAAATGGAAAAAAAAGGGGGAGATGTTTCATATATATATAAATGGGACAAGGGAGAGAGCGAGTAAGTCAGAGAGTGAAATTGAGCAAGGATTCTCTAATTAAAAAAAAAAAAAAGTCCAAGTTTATCCAATACATTTTTGCTCCCTTTGGGAAAAGTCTGATTGGCATTGGGAGAATTCAAGTACTTTTCTACTTGGCTAAATTATTGTATTTTTACAACAAGTTAAGCATAGAGCACTGGGCTTTGTAAAAGAAAACTTCAGGAAACTTTCCTTCCAGGAAAATGGACTGTGCCGAGGGCATACCTGCTTTATTTGGCGTGCACGATTTCGCAGAGGCTTCTGCAAAGATGACCAGCAGGACAAAGGCCTTCATCACCGTTGCTTCTCAGAACCTGGTCTTTGCCAGGTGTCCAAACCAAGCTGGTCAAATGTTGGTCCTTTCAGGGCCTGAGCCTTGATCATTCTAAGTCGGAAACATGAATGAAAGGTTAAAATCAAGGGAAGAACAAAGCGGCACACACAGTCCTGGGGACATTCTCAAGGAAGATCAACGATGTTGTGTCGTTTCTAATTGTTTCTTCTTAGCGCTAAGAGGCGAACAGTGGGGCTCATACCGTTGGCAGTGTCAGTGGCACATGGAGTTGTTTATGTTCCCGACTGTTTCATGCTCTCCGGACTGTGGAGGCTGCCTGCTGGATGCTCCCCAGATCTGCTGCCCCAGTCCTAGTTTGACTTTATATAGCCCGAGGATGTAAAAGAAACCAGTTCCAGATAAGTCACAATGAGCATGCATTATCCACTGTGTGGGGGAATAAAAGGGGGGCTTGCACAGTAATCCGATGGGAAGCTCGGTTACTTGAGTCTAATTTCTTTTGCTTTACAGAGTTGGAAAAAGTTTTTTTTTTTAACCGTTTCAACCAAGATTGAAATGAAAGTTGTTTTTTCCCCCTTTTTACACACAGTAACTTTGATTGGAGGTAAACTATTTCTGCACAATTCCAGGTGATGACTTTAATTATTTTGTCTTGCTTTCTTATTTTGTATGTAGGTGCACTAAACTTTGAACTTAAGAAAACTCAAGTTTAACATTGTTGCACCTGATAACTAAATATATATATGCTATTTGTGTGAGTGTAAACATTTTAAAGGATTTTTTCCCTCTAATTAAAAAAAAATGCTAGTGTCTTGAACTTCATCCTGAAGAACAACTTTTAATTGCACACCCTTGAGCTGTCTAAAGCTTTATTAGTATCCCAGAACAACGGCATTGAAGAAGAATCTTAGAAATCCTCTCTTATAATTCAATCCTTAGTCACCTGACAAGATCCAACTGAAAACAACAGGTAACATGTGACTCCCATGAAGGTTCCAGATATATTATTGATAATGCTCATAATTTAATGTTTCAAAACATTGGGTGGTGTCTTATAAGCAACATGCATATATAATACAGTAAAATTTCCTTTTTACTTCAAAACCTATTCTTAAATTGATGGGATGGTTATAATGATGGTGTCAAAGAATGAAGGAAATAGCCATGCGGCAAGCCATTAACAATTTCTGTCACTCAGTTTCCTTCTCTGTAAAATGGTGGCTGTGGTTCTGGGCTGAACTTACAGAGTAGGGGGCAATGATGTGAAGGTTCTTGTAAACTGCAGATTACCTGAAAAGTCAACTAACATTTTCTGGTAACATGTATGTGTCCCATGAGTTACTTTTCCTTTCCTTAGATGATGCACCTCAAAGTGACTCATTGTAGATTTATGATTCATGTAACAGGAGGCAGATCTATACTGTCTAAGACATATGAAAAATATTTTATAGATGATGAACAAATGGGCTGAAAGAGAGAAGATAAAGAATATATTAAAAGAATTTTTTTAAACAGTAGGACCAAGTTTATTGTGGCCTGGAAACACTGGCATGTTTCTACTGTTCTCTATAGTTCAGTTCTGAGCAGAAAAAAGACAGTTTATTAGCTAGGCGTGGTGGTATGTGCCTGCAGTCCCAGCTACTTGGGAGGCTGAGGCAGGAGAATCACTTGCACCCAGGAGGCAGAGGTTGCAATGAGCCAAGATTGCACCACTGCTCTCCAGCCTGGGTAACAGAGCAAGACCCTGTCTCAAAAAAAAAAAAGACACTTGAATCTCGAAAATATATGTGAATTTTCTGAGTTCCTCTTTCCTGGAGCTTAGCACTGACTCTCTATGTTTCTTTCTCCCTCTTTTTTAGTAAACATTTATTGAGCCCCTGTGGTATACTGGACCAGGCCCTGGGAAGATGCATGCACTTCAGGTAGTTTTGTTCCCTGAGGAACGATGGGAGGAGAGTGCAGAGATGGAACTGTGAGATGGAGGGGAGGAAAAATGCATGATCAGAATGCTTGGCAGGTAAGTCAAGCCACAGAAGAGTGCAACAGCCCAACTGTATAAGGAAGGGCTTCGATGTGACATAAATGATTATTCATCACTGGCAATTCAGTATTGCTTGTTATTTGTTTATTTTTTAAAATTCGGACTGAGTCTCACTCTGTCACCCGGGCTGGAGTGCAGTGGTGTGATCTCAGTTCACAGCAACCTCTCCTTCCCAGGTTCAAGTGATTCTCCTGGCTCAACTTCCAGAGTAGCTGGGATTACAGGCACACACCACCACACCTGGCTAATTTTTGTAGTTTTGGTAGAGATGGGGTTTCATCATGTTGGCCAGGCTGGTCTCGAACTCCTGAGCTCAAGGGATCTGCCCGCCTCAGCTTCCCAAAGTGCTGGGATGATACACGTGAGCCACTGTATCCGGCCTCAGTATTGCCTTTTAACGTGGGTTGGAGTACTTGTTCCCGTTTCAAGAGGATTCTACAGATACATCTCTTTTCAACCAACTTTGGCCCAGGCAGGTCAACAGTGTCATCTTATCTCTGACTTAGCAGGGAAGGGGTCACTCATGGACAGGATTGCAGTGGATATAGACGTCTTTCTACTCTCCCAGCAGAACTGTCTGATGGGTGCTAGCAAGATACTGTGAGATGTGATAGGAGAAGCCTGGGCAGTTGGACTCTGCTGTCTGCCTGGAATCCAAAACCCACCTCGGTCATTACCAGTTGTGTGTTGTTGGGCAGATTTATTTAGCTTCTGGGAGTTTTAGTTTCCTCCTGTCCTGAAAGGATATACTAATATCTATGACACAGTGTTACTCAGAATATTAAATGAGATGTATATCTACTAGCATAGACATGGCTTATTTTCCCTGATCAGGGCAAAGTACCAGGAAAGCCTTTTGTTTCTATGCTCAGCTCTACTTGACAAATCCAAAGAGGAAAGGCTAGTAGGAATAGGTCACCCCTAGATAACATACATTATTGTCATCAGCCCTGGATTACATCAGATGTAACTAAGATCACAGGTTCTGAAATTAGAGGTCATGGCTCTGTCACATTTCCAATGGTGTTCTCTTGGGTTTGTAACTTGACCATTCTAAGCCTACAGTTTTCAAATCTGTAAAATGGGGCTTCTCATCACCTATGACTTTTGCAAAGATAGAATGAAATAAGGCATGCAAATTGCTCGGCACGGTGCCTGGACACAGTAAGTACTCTATGAAGACTTGCTGCCCTAAAGGGTATTCATTTGAGGTTGGTATCCTCAGGCTGGAAGGACATGTCCGTAGTGTTCTCATGTGAACTCTGAGTGTTTTCTAATGGTAATATTTCTCTCTTTAGAAGGCCACCTTAATAAAAGAGCAGGTGCTTTTGATTTCTAGAGAAGTCTGATAGCAATGAGATCCTGGGACAGAGAAAGAGCTGTCGCCTACAATTTCTTGGAGTGGGAATCCAGCTAACCATCAGGTACATGATACTCCTTTCAAGAACAAGATGAGTGAAATTGGGAAGCAGATTTAACTTTTGTGGCAGGCTGGTCTCTGGATGTTTAATTTGCATAAGAAACAGAATGGGACAAAATGTACTCGGGACAAACAGTATTTGATTCTTGCTCTGATGAAAGGCAGGAGGCTCCTATTTTTTTCTGCTAAGTAGCCCCCATCCCCCACACCAATGCCCCAGCCCATCCCTCCTCTGCTTTCCAACACTCTCTCTCCCTCAGATGAAGATGGAGTGGGAGGGGTGCCACTGGGAGATGGAATCCAAAAGCAAAGTCTCCCACTGAGATGCACACTGAAGTTTGCTATTTCTTTGAAAACACAGAAATTAAACGGAATGGAAGATCTTAACATTTGCAGGACCTTGAATGAGAGCCCAAGAAAGGGAATTTTATGGCAGACTTATCTGAAAGATGAACTTGTCTGTCCTGTATCTTTCTTTTGTGAATTGCCTAGCAATGGAAGCTACTTAATTCTATTCGAAGGCCCTGGATGATTTGTGAAAGCTGTGGCCAGACACAAAAGGGTTTCCATTTGCAAAATTCCAATCACTATTTTCATTCACAGCCAAGAAATCATACAGGCAATGAATCATATGATAAACACCACCAATAAACTCATATTGATGTAACAGATAAAACATCAGACATAATGCTAGCAAGCCTGCATTAAAGATTAAAAAGCTGCTTTATTGACTGATTTTTTAGAGTACTGTATTTTGAGTTCATTAAATGTTAAATGAACTCCATTGTTTCCTTAAAGCTCTGAATCAAGCCTTCTTCTACTTTGTGGGAGGCTCTGTTTGCCAATTTGCAAATGAGTGGGTGTTTCCATACAGGCTTCAATGGCTTAAACCTCACACTGCTCCCCAGGAATTAACAATTCCCCAGAGAAAGTGGTAGAAAAAGAGAAGTGAGAAAAAATTCACTGGTAATAGTGCATCAGGAATTAAGAGTAAGACACCCTGCTTCCCCCATCTCTCACCTGACCCTGAAGCTATCAGCTTCAGAAACCCACATTGCTCCTGGCAGATAAAGTGGCCCCTTCAGGATATCTTGGACTCTTTTCTGGCTAATCTCTAAGCAATGGCTTGATCTTTCCCTCAGAAGAGGGGGATCCACAGTCACATCTCTCATGACCCCATCAACCCCTCCCTTACCTGTCTCCCTCTTTCCCTCCTCGCCCCCACTGGCAATCATAAGGCTGGAGAATTAAAAATTGTTCCTCCTCAGATCAAATTTAGGGATCTCATTACTGGTCTAAAACATCCAAGGCAAACAATTTATTTTGTTCTTGAAACCTCCCGGATAATCATTCCTGTAATCTTTTATTTATTTACCCATTCATTCATCTAATATGTAATGAGTGTGTGTTATTACCGGGCAGTAATCAAATATCCATCTGTACCTGTGTCTTGGGGTAAATGTAAGTATATGGAGGAAGGACACAAGTGGGCTTCAGAGATAAAGAATAATGGGGCAGGCTGGGCGCATTATCTCACGCCTGTAATCCCAGCACTTTGGGAGGCCGAGGCGGGCAGATCACGAGGTCAGGAGATTGAGACCATCTTGGCCAACATGGTGAAATCCTGTTTCTACTAAAAATTAGCTGGCCTTGGTGGCATGTGCCTGTTATCCCAGCTACTTGAGAGGCTGAGGCAGGAGAATCGCTTGAACCCGGGAGTCAGAGGTTGTAGTGAGACTCTGTTGCAAAAAAAAAAAAAAAAAAGAAAAGAAAAAAAAAAGAAAAAGAAAAAAGAATAATGGGGCAGAGGGGAGTCATTGACACTTTAGATGGTCTAGTCAAGAAAATCTTTGAAGAGAGACTTAAAATGAGGCCTGAAGGCTGGAATGGGTGACAGTGGGATTTGTGCAGGTGTATATGCACATGTATGTGTGTGTGTGTGTGTGTGCATGAGTGCACGTATCTGTGGGGGCAGTGTATTCTAGGCAGCGGGTATGACGCTTAGGGAGGCTCTGATGCAGGGTGGAGACTCTCATTTATTGACTGTCACGTGTATGTATTTTAAAAGCTCTTTTCAGTGTTCAATTTTCCAGACATTCAATTTTGCCCATTAGAATTGAAGCATAATTCCTCTTGCCATATATTGCATACCATGAGGATGTTCATCTTCTTTGGATAATACCATTCTACATTTTCAGATGAGTGTCATTTTGGTTATGGATTTATAATTTAAGATGAGAGTAATTGTCTCATGGATCTGCAGAAAATAGATCTAACAGACTTACTCTCTAGGACTCCTGTCTGTTCTGGTTGACTGTTTTTTCTCCCCAGGAACTTCACGGAAAGCTATTTTCTTACCCAGGGAAGCACCCACCCCCTGGCTTCTGCCTCATGCCCAGTCAGAGGCTAACCAAGTCAGATATCATCATAATTATGCCAGACCTGGGATGAGTTCCACTTTCCTTCGTGTGTGTGACAGTTCATTGTAGAGGTTATGCCTAGTCCTCAGACAATCAGAAGATGTAGAGGGAAGAAGCAGCAGAAGAAAAGACCTATGGAAACATCTCGTGTGCCATCACTATGTGACTATGCAGTCGGAACCACACTTCTCTTCACTTTGCTCCCGGATGCCTACATGCTCTAAATGGATACCAGGCGTGTCAGATATGTGGCACACATCTTGCTGCTTCCTCCTTCTGTGTCCATGCCAGACCTCATTAATCAAGGCAGTCTACTTCTCTAGCTTCTTTTGTGACCTCAGAAACATTCTCACCACCGTAGTCCAAGCAGACATTATTAATCAATTGGTATTAGCATATGAGTTGAAAACCATTTGTGATCTCTAGTGTAAGCAACTGTACTGCTTCTAAGGCTGAGAGATATACCCTTATGGCACCATGGACTTCTCCTTCATAACGATTATCATAGCTTTGATAGTTGTGACTATTTTGCATGAAGTTCCTTTACTGGACTGAAAGCACCAGTAAGGCAAGCCTTCCATCTGGGTTTTTGTTCAGTATTAAAGAAATCCTTAGTTCTCAATGCAATACCTAGCACATAGTTGATTTAGCAAATGATTTACTGAATGTGTGAATGACATAAAAATGTTCTTTGGAAGAAGTCAAAATACTTTTCAAGTTGCAACACAACAGCCCCAAACACTACTATAACACTACTAGCTTCTGTTGAGGGCACGATTCTGTATCTCTTTTTGAAGTCAATTTGATTTTGGCCACTTAGCATATGGAGACCAAGACAGACTCCTTCCAAGTCCTGTCTGAATTTTCTTCAGCCAACTCCTTGCAGTCAATACTAATTCTCGATACTAGTTTTAATTACTACAGTTACTGTAGGCACTATCGTTTAAGTGTTTCTGAGGAGCAGACCATTTTCACATTGCACTAAAAAGGTTTCTGGGCCAGGCGCAGTGGCTCACTCCTGTAACCCTAGCACTTTGGGAGGCTGCAGTGGGTGGATCGCGTGAGGTCAGGAGTTTGAGATCAGCTGGCCAACATGGCGAAACCCCATCTCTAATAAAAATACAAAAATTAGGTGGGCATGGTGGTTGGTGCCTATAATCCCAACTACTCTGGAAGGCTGAGGCAGGAGAATTGCTTAAACATGGGAGGTGGAGGTTGCCGTGAGCCAAGATCAGTACTTTCTCTGCAAAATGCAAGCTTGACACTTTGAGTAAATGAGTTTTAAATGATTTATTGGACCAAATTCTGAGTACTTTCATTTTTCTGTTCTTCTTGTCCCTAAGTATGTGGTCTCATTTGCTTAATAAGCAGGGAGAATTATGCTAATTAAAGCTATTGAGCATTTCTGACCTTGGAGAATTGCAATGCCTATATTAAGCATTTTGAGGAAAGTTGAAAATGGGAAGTAACACAGGGAATTTCTACTATGGCACTCAACTGCTTCTAAAGATTAAAGGGCAATAGTTTTGATTACTGGAAGCAAAAGCGAGTTATAAATAATAGTGTATTTTCTATCATATTATCTATAATTCATTATTTGAGAGAGGAAAATATGAGCAGTAAGTTTATGTTGCAAACTTTCTTCACGTGATAATGATTAAAATACAAGGGATTGATAAACCTTCTGATTTCCGAAATGAAATTCTTTGTTTGTACAGCCTCAAGGTTTAACTAGAGGGAAATGGTAATTAAAATGGATTAATCAATCAATAGCTGCAAGAACGGCAAAAAGCTAGAGTCATATAAATATGTAATTACAGTTTCTTTTACCAACCATTTCCTTAAAGCCACAGACCCAAGGGTGTGATGGACCCATGGGAAAGGATACAAAAAATTCTGAAGCTGGAGGTTCTACCTTTCTAGCCAGAACTTCTGGAAATAGGGAGCAGAAATGTTAAGTGATTTCAGAAGTTGCCGATGATTGAAGGCCATTGCATGGAAACTAGGATCCAGATCACCCCGGAAATCAGAAGACATGAACAATGGAGAAATGTTAAGAGCCTGTGTTCTATAGGTTATGGGAGTAGATAGCCGATGATGGGGAATTTCTTGTTGATGTTTTTAAGTGCTGGTGAATGAGGAGTTTCTCTATATCCAGATCATTCATACCCATTATTCGTTGACAAGCTCAAGGCTACCTGCTATGTGAAGCCATCTCAGATCTCCCTACTTTTGGGGACTTTGAACTTTTTAAACTTAAAACTTACATTGTCTACATCATGTATATGGCTGCTATGTATGTGTCTTGTCTTCTTAAATGGAGACTTTCTATATCTTTGTATTTTCCATAATGCTAAAATATGTTTTGATGATTATTTATTGAGGGTTCTGTGCAAGAATGAATGAGTAGACAGATAGATAGACAGATGTAAAACCCCAAATCTTAGTGGCTTTATATGAGAAAT
This sequence comes from Saimiri boliviensis, assembly GCF_048565385.1. NCBI lineage: Eukaryota > Metazoa > Chordata > Mammalia > Primates > Cebidae > Saimiri > Saimiri boliviensis. Next base: position 96,779,682 of record NC_133460.1, on the reverse strand, counting down.
TCGGTTCTTACACACGTGAAGTTTCAAACATGTATTCCCAACTGGTAGGTGGTCTTCCTATAGTAACCCAAGAACTTGAGCTTCATGCATCTCATGGATCTGTTCTCTTCTGGGTCTTTGGAGTTCTCTACATCAAGCCAGCAAATAGGAAAAGGTTATGAAGGATCATCAATGGAAAATCTGAAAAGACCAGGCCTGGAAGCGGCGTATGTCAATTCCACTCAGTTTATTGACTGGAACTCTGTCACATGGTAACATCTAACTTCAACTGTCGGTGCATTGACAAGGGGAAATGCATTTTGGTGAATACATAGTGATCCAATACATACAGTTACTTTCTGGGAAATTGTGTGTCTATCTCTGTTTATCTATCTATCTAAGAGTGAGTTTTATTATTCCTATTTTATAGATAAGAAAATTGAAACTTGGAAGATGAAGTCTCTTGCTGGGATAAGTGCTGGTGCTTGAATTTGACTCATGGCTGTCAGTTCTAAAGCCACCCCACTCTACTTGTTTACTAACTTGGATTCTTATGCCATCCCATTGTTTGCTCTTTCCCCTGTCACCTGTCTTATTCAGGCTTTCCAGTGGCCTAACTGACCTGCTGTAATAATCCCAAGCTGCTCCCCTTGATGTTAGCTGACCAGGCAAATTATTGCCAGATCAATCTTCTTAAGAGACAGCTCTGACCTTATCAATTCACAGCCTGAAAATCTTCAGTAAACACTTAGCAACTATTTGTTAACTAACTCCCTAATGAATAAAAAGTAAAGGCCTTGACCTGGGTTTAAGGCCCCCATAGAGAATTATCCAGAACAAATCTGGATAATTCTGAGCATATTCACTGGGTCCCAGAATGTCTTAATGCTCTGTGGTAAGCCCTGGAGAAGACTGTGCTCAGAAATAGCAACCAATTGATTCTGGGTTGTCAGAAGAATAACTTCTTTTCTGATCTTATTCCAGAAGTGATTACGTATCTTACTCCCTAAAAACCTTAGGTTTAATCACACAGGCCTCAGTCTTTGGCAGGAAGAGAAGAAATAGCCTTTGGACATGTCACCCAGCTCTTGAATTCACTAATCCACGCACACTGGCTGTGGACAAGGAAAATGTCACAGAGGATTCCCAAGCTTGTGGGGGCTCTGTTTAATCCAGTGATTTAGCTGGAAAAACTGGTTTATGTATGATGGTGGCAGCAGATTTTCTTTAAGGAAAGGCTTTAAGGCAGCAATCTAGTTAGAAAGTAGGATATTTGAGTGATTAAGGGCAACTTACATAAGGTTGAAAATGATCTTCATTGTTCGAATCAAAGATTGAAATAATCAATGTGAATTATGAAAAGCCGAATTTTCTCCAACCCCCGCCCCCATCTTTTTTGCTCTACACTCCAGGATGTGCTTTTTGCAGTACTGAGATTCTCCACCTCTTTTTCTTCTTCACCTAGTTCTTCACATCTCGGCTTCCTTTGGAAGCATTACAAGGCTATGCCTGCCAATGCCAGATGCATTAGAAGTGTCTACTAGCAACTACCTCCCAGGCCCTGTCCTGGCAGAAGATCTACAGAGAGTGTGGAAATTTCTTTGGTGGCAGCTGACTGTGTGGGACCCATCCTCTCTTTCCTGTCCTCTAGTGGTGATCTCTGAAGAGCAGACCCTGCAGAGATCATGGCAGCAGGGTTTAGTGTAAAGACTTTACACGCTGAAGTGCGGCTGGGTCTTCTGACCCAAGGCAGCCAAACCTCAGGCGTGAGCATGCTGGGCTTCAGATTTGGGGCAAAGCCAGAGAAGAATTTGGGATTCTAGGCTGGATGTGTCAGTGGTTGTCAAAGCTGATAGGGACTTTTGAGATTATCTATCCAGAAATTGTAAATCTTGGCCCAAGGCTTTGCATCTTCTCCTCCTGCCCTGGGCAGACATTTTTCCCACTGAAATGCCTGGTGAGGCCTTCTGTAGATTTCTGGTCTCACCCCAAGGGAGGATCCAAGGCTAGTACCCTATTGGCAGAGCTCTTTTGCCAAGCCAGCTATCTCAATGGTTGCTGACCAGCCTATAGATGGATCGATCCCTGGTCCAATCAGCTGAGATCAGAGAGCCATGTTCAAATTGGGTAGAGTATGCTGATCAGGTATAAAAGAATTTTGTTTTTTCCTTCCTTCAGAGAGGCTCTTAAGTGTGTGAGGCCCTGAGAGTGTTATGTCCAGGACATTCAGACAGGCCCTTCTTCTTCTACAAAGTAAAAATGTCATTACACAATATTTTTCAAATTTGAATTGCAGTGATAGTAAGCTATTTTATAATATCACATTTCCAGCTGATAGTTACGCAACCCTTTGTTATGTCAGTGCTATTATAAACACTTTTCATGCATTGACAGATTTATTCTATGTAACAGTTGTATGAGGTTGGATATGTGTGGTTATCCTTAATGTGAAGCTGAGGAGAGGCTCAGGATCTTGCCTAAGAAGACGGACTATGATCCTAAGCTCTATGGCTCCAGGTTTGCATTAATTCAAGTGTTTTTAATTCAATTCAATTTGTAAAGTGAAGAGCAAAGCAAAAAGTTTCACTAGTCTTATTAGCAGAAGTACTAGCTAATAATTAACACAGCCTGGCAGCTAAGAAATACTTTTTAAATGAGTAAAATAAGAAAAATGAGTAAAACATATAGAAGTCTTGGAATGACAATACCTAAGTATTGAGGCAGTTATTCATCTTGTTAATAACCTTATTATTGACTATAGAGATCTAAGTTAGCAGCAGTTCTTAAACTTTTTGGTCTCAGGATTCTTTTATGCTCTTAAAGATTGTTGAGGGCTTTGGTTTATGTCCACTGATATTTAGCTGTATTAGAAACTAAAGCTGAGAATTTTAAAAATATTTATTAACTTATTTGAACATAAAGACACTTAACTCACACATGCTAACACAAATAATGTATTTTTGATAAAAAATAAATATGCATTCCAAAATAAAAAAAATCATGAATGCCACTGTTTTTAAATTGTTATAAATATCTTTAAAATTTAGCTTAATAGTTATATATAAGTTATATACACGTATTCCAATAGAGGCATACAATATGTAATAATCACATTGGGTTAAATGAGGTATTTATCACCTGTAGAATTTATTTTTGGCACTACAATCAATTCAGTTCTATAGTTTTAGTTATTTTTAAATGTACAATTTATTGTTATTGACTACAGAATCATTTTTATAATACTAACAATTATATACAACTATAAATAAAATTTACACATATCTGAGTCCTGAAAAAAAATTTAGCTTAAGAGAAGACAGATGGATTCTAATATCTGCTTTGCATTCAATCTTTTGTGATATGTTGTTTTGGTTGAAGTATACAAAGAACATCTGACTTCACACAGATTTATAGTTAGAAAAACTATAAATTTCGTTATTTTTTAGATGATTGTAAATATTCTTTTTTGATAGCTACACCAAACCCAGTGTATTGTAGTTTCTTACAGATCACTAGCAATGTAGAATCGGAAACCATACTGATAAACTTTTTGTACTCTGTAATGCTAAACTCCACTGGGTCTTGTTGCACTTTAATGGATTTTTTGCTCATGCAGAATTTATAATACCACGCATTGATCTTTCAGAAAATATTGGTTCACTAAGTTATTAGAGCTTCCAAAGGTTGACACATTTCATTATAGATTTTTTTTTTTAAATCACATTCCTTAAAACCAGAATTAGAAAATTCAATGAGTATTGAGAAACTGTTAAGATCATGATGGTGAAAGTAGACTTTGGAAATTCCAGTTTTCTAGTGGAAGTTCAACTTTTATGTTGGCAACAGACATTATCAGTTGTTTCTTGTAGTGAAAAGCTCATTTTGTTCATGTTAGAGAAAATGTCTGCCAAAGATCCAAGTCTGAGTAATGATAGCACATCTGTAGATTGTTTATTCAAGTAAAAATGTTGTTTCATAAAAAAGGGGTTAGTTCACTCCTTAATTCACATGATCTTAGTGCTTTTCTTCAAGATAATTATCATACTTTGGTATATAGCAGAAATGCTTCATGTATGGTTTTCATTTTGTCACATGCAATATTAATATTAAAAATTATATACTTGAGAGTCAAGATTTATTCTGATTAATATTTTTTGCTGCTTCATCAAGAAAATTCTTCTGTGAAAGCAGCTTGTTTTAAAACTGCAAGTATGTTGCATTGACAGTTATGATGACTATTTTGGTTTGGCGCCATTACCTTGATTCCTGCTGAGGCACCAGCAGTTTACCCACCATTGCTTTTGCACAATTAGTGCAAATGTCAGCCTAGTGAAAAAAGCAAATAATGTCTTAGTATTATAATGAAAATGGTTCTTACCTCACGGACTCTCTGAAACAATTTTAGATGCAAAGAGACTGGGAGACCACATTTTGAGAACTGCTGGTCCAAGTTAATTACAAAAAACCTCTAGCATCATCATTTCCTAAGCACCTCTGTGGCTATCAACTTTGTGTCAATGGTCATGTTATTATTTGAATTCTTGTCTTTCCCACTATATTGGAAGTGCTGCAGGGCAGGGAACTGTCCCTGGCTTATCCACAGCTGAATTCTCATCACCCAGCCTCGTGCCTGGCATTTAACTAAATAATCGTTAAATGATGATATAAAGTGCAGTGATTGCTGTCCCAGTCTTTGTCATACCAGGAGAAAGTATCATTGCCTTAGCCCATGAAGATGATGCAATTGTTTCAGTAATGATGGGAGGGGCTATGTGGATGGTTAGGAGCCAGGGCATGAATGTGAGACAGACTGCCTGTGTGTCTGCGGATAAGTTACTCAACCTTTAAATGACATTTAAACCATTTAGATGACATCTTTTATCTGAGTCCTTAGGGCTTCTGCTGGTGAGGCTCTTCGGGACTCTTCATGTATGGGGAACTGGCGGCTTATCTTTTCATGATGCCAGCACAGCTGCCTTCAAGATTTCAGGTGCTTCAAGTCCCAAAGTGCTTCACACCCTGCAGTGAATCTGTCTCATACTAACCTTGCTTTTAAATCACATCCTATAGAACTATCCATCCATCATTTCTGTCTTACTAGCCTGTGTCTTCTCTTGCATTGAGAAATCAGTTCAAAGCAGAAGAACATTCTAGATCTGAGCTTCTAGGAGAAATTCAGGACAACCCCTTATCACCTTCTAACTGCAATATTGGGACTTGGGGCTGGAAGTGTCTTTCTGGTTGCATTCCCATTTGTGTTCCTGTGAATTGGCTCTGTCTTTACATACACAATTTATTTAGTGATTTCCTGGTTACTATTTCCCCACTTCATTAACATTTTGCAATAGAAGGGCTTTATCTGTCAGTGACCTAATGAGTCAGTACGTTGGTCCAAATAATGGTATTGATATTTTGGGGTCAGTCAGCATTGTGTTCAGCTGCAGGATTTTTTTTTATGGGAGAATATAGTGCAATGATTTTTTTTCTTCTTTTGAAAGAAGAAACAAAACAGAGTAATCCAGCAAGCTGAATTTGAGTAACTTGGGAGCTGCATAGTCAGGCCTGTGATTTACTCCAAATATTGTAGATGGTGGATAGTTTCACAGTTTCATGCCCTGGCCTTTGTGCTCCATCACTTTACGCATGACCTCAGACCATTCACATTACTTTAGCTTCTGGTTTGAAATCAACTCTCTGTTCTCTTATAGTTGGATTTAAAAGCTATGAAAATGGATCCTTCCCAGAGGATTTAAAAGTTGGTTAAAATGAACATGAAATCCACAGATGGCTCTGTGTACACCTCAAAGGTAACCACAGAAAAGTGTGGTTTACCCTTGCAGAGGCAGAAGGATGTGGACTTAGGAAGCACTTAGATTCTCCCTTGGTTTTGGTTCTACCCTTAACTCTCTATCTGATCTTGGGCAAATGGTTCCATTTCTTTGGTCATTCATTTCCACCTCACTTCTTTTTTTTTTTTTTTTTTTTTTTTTTTTTTAGACGGAGTTTTGCTCTTGTTACCCAGGCTGGAGTGCAATGGTGCGATCTCGGCTCACCGCAACCTCCGCCTCCTGGGTTCAGGTAATTCGCCTGTCTCAGCCTCCTGAGTAGCTGGGATTACAGGCACTCACCACCATGCCCAGCTAATTTTTTGTATTTTTAGTAGAGACGGGGTTTCACCTTGTTGACCAGGATGGTCTCGATCTCTTGACCTCGTGATCCACCCACCTCGGCCTCCCAAAGTGCTGGGATTACAGGCTTGAGCCACCACGCCCGGCCTCCACCTCACTTCCTATAAGATTGTGGTGAAGGTCAGAGGAGAGGCATTCAGAAGATGTTTTGAAAAATTGCAAGTTGTATATCAAAGCACTAATAACTTATAAGGAATTATGTCAAATCTCCCTCTCCCTCTACCTATGAATTAATGACATCTCTTGCTACTAACACTAGGTAGAGAGACAGACTGCTAGTTGGAAGTTGCGAAAGCATTTTCAAAACTACAAGGCCACACGTGAATGCAAGGCACTATTAGAGATCACGATTTCTAACAGTGAAGCTGTCTGTGGGGCTAGTGGTGCCTTTATTTTGAGCAAAGGCTGCTGGTTAGATTGTTATGCTGACTGCATTTTATTGGAGGAGTAAGTGGAGGGGGCCCTTGACTCTGAGCTGGTCTGCTAGAGTTCGGCTGAGACATCTTCCTAGCATTTTCCTTCCTCAGTTTCTTCCCTTTGTGTTTCATGCCCTCTTCCTCTTTCCCCTTTGTGTTTTTATTTATTCATATTACAGAAGTAATACTTGATCATTGCTGAAATATTTAGAAAATATATAAAATATTAAAGAAGCAGAGAAAAATACAGGATTCCATCGTCTTGAGTCAAATTCTGTTAAGACTTTGACCTATTTCCTTTCTTGTGCTGTTGTTGTTATTATTTTTTAACTCTGCATTTTAACTATGCATTTTGCTACTAACACTAGGTAGAGAGACAGACTGGTAGATGGATCTCAACTATTCATCGAGAGCCCATTGCTTACGAAGTTTTGATATCCTGCTAAACCTTCATTTTTGATTATAGCATAGTAGAACCTTGAAGATCACTGGGGATGGATCTCAAGACCTTCTTGAATTTCCGTATTTGCTAACACTTGCATAGAAAATAATTTTCTCAATCCAACTTCCCTTCTCTTTGAAACATCTTCCTTTCTTTCCCTCAGCATTTGACTCTGTTCAGGGTCTCTTTCCATTACTTTCCACAAATTAGGACAGTGATAACAATTGCATTGCATCGTGACTCCGTGACTGGGGTCCATCAATAACTATGGAATTGGATGTCATCACCCCGTTCACCACTGCTTGAAACTCAAATTCACATGACCCAAAATAACACATGACTCATATGTTGGACTTTCAGGATTACATCTGAATATAGAATAAACCTCAGATATTCAGCTTGACAGCCAAGGGTGTCCTGAGCGCCACACCAGTGAGTAAGAGGGGAAGTTCAAGATTCTGTCTTGTCTGTACTCTATCCTTTCCCAGGTGGAGTTTGGAGAATTGGAACCTCAGAGAATCACCTCACTTAGCCTCATTGCCATTGTGGGAGGGATGACTCACAGCAAAAGTCTTTATTTTCTAGCTGGTGAAAGGGAGTCAGGTGGGGTTAACTGCAATGTAAACCGTAAGCAGCCCACCAGAATCCCTGTAGAGGACCCTATCAAATGGCAGCTGGAAAATGCAAATGTTGACCTCTCTCTCCCCTCTGCACTTGAGCTTATCTTGAGTGGAATCAGAATTCTCTCCTCCATATCACACAAACCCATGACTTCACACCAGGGCCTCCTTTTCTCTACACCGAAACCATTATCCTACCGGGCAATCCCATTTTTCTACATTTGTGATTTCAAGGGAGCTGACAGCGTCCTCCATGGAGTAGGACTCATTGTCCCAGGGCTTTTGGAACTCATATTAAATAACTTCAAGGTGGCCCTTTAGAGGCAGCTTACACATTGCAAGTGACAGGATGACAAGACAGTGGTTTTGGGAAAAAAGAACAAAGTCAAATCAGTAAATCAGTGGAGCTGATTTGGGCTCGAGTTTCAGCTGACCCAGTGCTGCAAAAAGCACAGCAGCCCTCCAGAGCTCTTCCTTTGAGTGCATGTGTATTAGTTTCATTAAAGAGAGAGAGATTTTCACACTTAGGTAAAAGAGGACTGATTTCGTGTAAGCCTTCTGCAGCCAGGTGCCGTCACTCTTTCGCTCAAACATCTTCAATGGCTCCCTATTATTACCAGAATAAAATAAAATCTCCAGATATCAATATTTGGATCTCCCAATGATCTCCCTTAACTTATACTTCCAGTTTCATTTCTTTTCTCCCCATCCCTTTTACTGGATTAATCAGTCTCTTTGTTGTATTTTATTATAAACACCTCTGGACTTCTGCTTAAATGTTTCCACTCTGCTAATAATGACTGCTTCCTCTTTCCCTCCTTCCTTTTCAGGGTCATTTCCCACTCCTTTCCTGATTTGCGAGTGTTTCTGGGAGAGCATTCCCTAAATCAGAGGTTAGAGACTGGCATCAGGCCATGGTTTAGCTCAATCCGTTTTAGGATTTTATGAATTTGAGGCAACATTTAAAAATTGGCAGATTTTGGCCAGATGCAGTGGCTCATGCCTGTAATCCCAGCACTTTGGGAGGGTAAGGTGGGTGGATCATGAGGTCAAGTGATTGAGACTATCCTGGCCAAAATGGTGAAACCCCGTCTCTTACTAAAAATACAAAAAATTAGCTGGGTGTGGTGGCATGCGCCTGTAGTCCCAGCTACTTGGGAGGCTGAGGCAGGAGAATTGCTTGAATCCAGGGGGCAAACTTGCAGTGAGCTGAAATCGTGTCACTGCACTCCAGCCTGGTGACAAAGAGAGATTCCATCTCAAAAAAAAAAAAAAAAAAAAAGGCAGATTTCATATAACAACTTAACTTTTTAGTTGACCTGAAAAGTGGCAAAGTCTGGCAATGATGTGTCCACATTTCTGCTCAGTGGTCGTAGCAGTGGTTGCAGATCAGCTCCTGCCCTTGTAGTTAGATGATGCAGTCTCTACTTGTTATGGCTCCATCCTGCCCTGAGAGTTTGCATGTGTGCTGCCACCTGCTTTTGCTTTTTCACATCTGTATTTCCTGTCTGGACTCTGTAAGTACTTGCGTTTGCAAAGCCTACTTTAAATAAAGTAGTAATACTTTACAAATAATAAATTGATAATGAAAATACACATGCACACAATGTCTTCTAAAGTACCACTAAAACAAAGCAATACGCTGCCTATGATAATCACTGGGGAGGGATCCTAATGAATGCTTTGACATACAACTCAAACCTCTTTTGGAAACCTCTCCTCTAACCTTCACCACAATCTTACAAGTGAGGTGGAAATGAATCACCAAAGAAGTAGAACCACTGCCCCAAATCAGAGAGTGTTAAGAACAGATCTATCCTCGGGGATTGTTAAACATGGCATTGCAGAGTGGGTGGGGGTGACTGGGTTGTGATCTTTGGGTAAATAGTCCCACCTGCTTGGGTCCCATCAGCACATACTATGGGCAGACAGAGAGGGATGAAATGTGGGATTTGAGAAACGGGAGTCAAGAGCGATGCCCAGGTTTTCATTATGAAATTAGGAAAGTGGGGCTGTCATTTACAGATGGAGGGAAAACCATGAGGAACGTTGGCTGGGAGGGAATTCTTAGCTTGGTTGTGAACCTGGTGGACGATATTCCTGTTAGACAGCTTTTAGGAATTGAATTGTGTCGTCCCAAGAGATATGTCAAAGTGCTGACCCCTAGTCCCTCAACTGTGATCTTATTTGGAGATAGAGTCTCTGAAGATGTAATTAGTTAAAAAGAAGCCATATTAGAGCATGGTGGACCCTTAATCCAAAATGACGAGGATCCTTATAGGAAGAGGAGACACAGACACACAGGGAGAAGCTGGCCATGTGATGACAGAGGCAGAGGTTGGAGTGACACATCTGCAAGCTAAGGATCTCCAAGGACTTTAGGCCACTACCAGATGCTTGAAGAGGCAAAGAAGGATCCTCCCCTGCACGCTTCAGAGGAAAGGTGGCATTGCTGATACCGCGATTTTGCACTTCTAGCCTTCAGGATTGTGAGAAAATAAATTTCTGTTGTTTTGAGCAATTCAGTTTGCGGTACTTTGTCATAGCAGCCCTAGGAAGTGAACACAACCCCCAAGCATAGAAGTAGAACGTGTGGCAGGATGTGTGCATCTGGATGCAGTTGCATTATTGTATTCTCCCTGATAGGCCTGTCTTTTACACGTGATTGTGACAGGCAGGAGCCCTGAAGGAATACGGCGACTCACTCAAAACAGCTTGAAGAGGGTTTAATAAAGGGACTGTTCTCCCAGGTGGGGGCAAGATGCAGGAAGGGCGGAACCTTGGGCCCAGCATCTGTGGGGATGGAAGAGATGAGGGAAGGGGATACGTGAAGTAACCTGGGAGAAAGAGGGCTGTGAGGATAGTTTCACCTAATAGGGATGGCACACACCCAGCTACCAGTGCCACCTAGGTGACATGGAGGGGTCAGGTGGCAGGCAGGATTAAGCACCCTGGCCTATTTCTTCCCTCCAGTCTTATGGTGGTCTCTCCATTGAGTAACCAATGGGAAGCTGGAGGATAAGGGAGCTCATTGAAGTGGTTCACAGAGGTCATATATAGGTCACACTTCTGGGGCAGAGAACAGGGTATAAATGAGATCTGAGAGGATAAACAGCAGACTTCCAGCTCACCCATTTTATGCATGTCACCTTTAACACATGTTAAGCACATTGAACACACTCCAGGGAAGGTGAAGAAATTTGCCCAATATCATGAGGCTAAAAAGTCAGCCTCAGTGACTCTCACACTGGACTCTTAACTGTGACATAATGTGGTTTTCCCTAACGGCTCACACGTTTGTGGAACATGAAGCATGCTTTTCTGACTATGGAACTCAGACACTGAGCTGTTAGGGCAGGTGAAAGATACTTGTGTGAGTCCATCAAAAACCTGCCTACCGATAAATACGTCAAAGGTGCTAGCCTGGGTAGGGATGGGGTTCCCTCAGTGGGACCACCATCACAGTTAAGTCACTCAGAGAGGACAAGATCTGTCGAGGCTGGAAAGAGACAGAACCTAGAGGATCCTAGGTGCCATGCAACATGGAATAAGGCTGCAAGTCAATGAGGGAGGCATTGAGAATTAGAAGAATGTGACTTATACCATGTCTTAGGAAACAAGACAATTGCAATCCTCTTGGCCAAACACCAAATGTAATTAGATGAAAAGAAACTGGGAAAGGTGACTTGTTCTTCCAGCCCTCTTAGCAAGAGTAGAGAAGGCATCTAGGCTTTCTCTCTGACTAACCCTGACTGACTAACCAGCTAGCGGCTGTCTAGGAAGTTGTGTCGAGAAGAATTTCAGATCAGTGGAGTTAGTATTTGGATAAAATGCTGTGATGGATTAGTGATGTCTGCTATGAGCATTGAATTGGGAGCAGCATGACACACACTCGTATCCTCGGGTGGGTGTATTCTTTGGTCCACAATGCATCTCACAACCTCTACGGAGATCATAACATGTTACTATAGAAATGTGATGACAGCTAGTGTGCATTTTCTTTTTCTTTTTTTTTTTTTTCTTTTTTTTTTGAGACGGAGTTTTGCTCTTGTTACCCAGGCTGGAGTGCAATGGCACGATCTTGGCTCACCGCAACCTCCGCCTCCTGGGTTCAGGCAATTCTCCTGCCTCAGCCTCCGGAGTAGCTGGGATTACAGGCACGCGCCACCATGCTCAGCTAATTTTTTGCACCATTAGTAGAGACGGGGTTTTACCATGTTGACCAGGATGGTCTCGATCTCTTGACCTTGTGATCTACCCGCCTCGGCCTCCCAAAGTGCTGGGATTACAGGCTTGAGCCACCGCGCCCGGCCTAGTGTGCATTTTCTATAATTCTTTCTTTTTTGATTCCCCTTAATACTTTATAGGTTATTCATTTATTTGTTTGCTTTAAGTGAAAATACTACTTGGTTTAGGGGTGCTAAAAGGAATGAGAGGTTTATTTTGACCACTCTGGGCCTGGGTGTAGAAAGGGGAAGCTGACCCTGGAGCTGGGGACAGGGCTGATACGGCTTTGGGAACCCAAGGCTGTGGTCAAGGTTGCCTGCATGGCTGAAGCCTTCCTTCCTCACTCTGTCACTCCAGCCAGCAGGTTTCTGGTTGTCATTTAAGGAGATCATTGCTGTTTGATGTCTTTTATTCCATCGGTGTTGGCCAATTAGCTGGTCCTTACATCGAGGCTCCCATTTCTTCACCTCCCTCTGCTTTTCCCACCCTGATATTCATGAAAGTTTGAACCCAAAGCCTCCAGTTCCTGATGTCTGGGAGGCAGATCTGGCTGAGAGGATGAGCGTTGGGTCTACTCTCAGGCTGGAGGTTCGTGAGGCTGCGACTTGGCTGCATGTAGCCGGCAAAAGGGGTGACACTCTTCGAGTGACCTCAGGACATATCTTTTCAGTCATTCTCCTAGGTGACCTTTATAGTAGTTTTGTTTACAAGAAGACTTCCCAGGACCTCAGGAGGTGTAGAGGGGGAGAAGAAAGGGTCCAAGGGCTGGGGCTTGCTGTTGGTTCCCACCATTGTAGGGGTGAAGGGGAGAATTCCCCTTGGCCCTCTGAAGTTTCCCTGAAAAATCAGCTCACGAGAAATGGATTAATTGGAAGGAATACAAATTAATTGGAAGGAATACAAATGTTTTATATATATATATATAAATATATATATTTATAATATTTATATATAATTTATATATATAAATATATATAAATTATATATATAAATTTATATATATAATTTATATAAATATATATTTATAAATTTATATATATAATTTATATAAATATATATTTATATATATAAATATATATATTTATATATATTTATTTATTTATATATATATAAATATATATATAAAACATTTGTATTCCTTCCAATTAATCCACATATATATATATATATATGTATGTATTCAGAATGAAGACCCAAGGATACAGGGGAAATTGTCTATTTTTATGCTTAGGCTCAACTAAGTTCGGAAGGATGTGTATAAATATGATTGGATAGAAAGGGTATGATCTAATGATAATCGACTGGGTGGGGACCCCCAGCAAGGCCTGTCTGTCTAGATTCTTCTCAGTCTCTCCTTCTTTCTGGGTATGGGGGAGGATCCTCTCTCGAATAAGGGGAGTCTTATGACCTACAGTCAAACAAGGTAGGTAAGATCATTTTTTTTTTTTTTTTTTTTTTTTTGAGACAGAGTCTCGCTCTATCGCCAGACTGGAGTGCAGTGACCGCGATCCCGGCTCACTGCAACTTCTGTTGTCCGATTTCAAGTGATTCTCCTGCCTCAGCCTCCTGAGTAGCTGGGACTACAGGCACACACTACCATGCCTGGCTAATCTTTTGTACTTTTTAGTAGAGACGGAGTTTCACCATGTTGGCCAGGGATGGTCTCGATCTCTTGACCTCGTGATCCTCCCGCCTTGGCCTCCCAAAGTGCTGGGATTACAGGTATAAGCCACCGTGCCTGGCTGTTCAGATCATTTCTTATGGTGAGTTTTTACACAGAAAGGCAGAGGGAAATTTAGAGTAACATATTTAGGTTTTACGGTTGGATTTGGGGAAAGGGGGTTCCGGTTTCTATGATCTACCTTGGGGAAGAGGGATTCTTCTAGCTGCTGTGACTAGCCTCGTGGGAGAATAGGACTGATTGACAGGAGGGCAGAGAAGGTTAAAGAAAAACTTTTGCTTTGAGGTTGCTTCTAAGGCTTTCATTTGAGCTTCAACAATGTTGTCATGGGAGAAGGAAAAAGAAGTTTCTCCCAGAATCACGTGGGAGAGCTTTCCCTCCCCACCTAGGGAGGCTCAGATGAAAAGGGTGGGAGAAGAGCCCCTGGATGATTCCCATGGACAGCCTCTGGCTCCTCCCCAACATACCGAATGGTGTGATTGGAGGGGCTCCTCCAGCCACCTGGCCTCCTTATTTCTCCCTCTCTGTGTTGGAGTCTAAAAATGTCTACCACAGACCCATTGTAATAACTACAATCCTTACCCTTTAAAAAGGTACCAGGCTCCATAGGGCAGATATTGGATTTAAATGCCCAGGATATGAGGTGGACATCATGCTGATCTGGACCTGGAGAGTCTGAGGTTTGACCCTGGCGCTGCTTTCAAGTAATTTGAGTCTTTCCTTGGGTTTCAGTTCCCTCATCTGTGCAATCCTAGGTAGCTACTTGGTGATCTTGACCTCACCTTCCTTTTTCTCTGTGTAGATTTAATTCTTCCCACCAGGGGAAATATCCATGTGCCTTCCTCTTCTCCCTCTACACTCCAGCTTCCAGCACTTTCCAAAGCTAAAGGTCAACAGGAGTGTCGTAGACAGCTTCTAGAAAAGGGAAAATGTCACGGAAAGTCCACATGCCACTCAAGTGGGCTGTGCATGTGAGTGTTTGAAGGCAGAGGGCAGGTGTTTGAAATAGAAATTGGGGACCTGGTGGGGAGCAAGGCTGCAAAGGCCTCGAGCCTGAAAAAGCTTGTATTACCCCATCTCCTATTTAGAATACAAAACACAAACACTAAATGGCAAAATAGATATCAGGAATCCAACATAGCACTGAATTTTCAATGCCCTTTTGGAAATACCAAATAATACTTTAAAAAGGAAAACTCTTTCTCTCTCTCGGGGAGTGGGGTGGTGGTAAGGGAGGCCTGTGCTTTGCTGAGTCCATTGTCACAGCTCTGGCCACCTCAACAATTGGCAAGGGAATTTGTTTCTTGAGTGTAGGAGCCTCCTTCCTTTCCTGGTCACGGCATCTGTGTCTCCTTTCCTCTCCTCTCCTCCCCTCCCCTCCCCTCCCCTCCCCTTCACTTCCCTCCCCTCCCTTTCCCTTCCCTCCCCTTCTCTCTCTCCCATTTTTAAGAAGAGAAAACTAAAGTTTAAGAGTTAAGGCTGATAAGTAGTATAAATAGGATTGTAAGCTCAGACAAGTCTGGCTATAAAGCCTCCACTTTTACCACTGTTGTATCTCTCTTAGTGATGAAATGGATAAAATGGAACATGTAGTTGGAAGGGATCTTTTCTATCTGTCTGCCAACAGTTTTTGTTGTGGCCGTTGTTGCTGTTGTATTTTTAACTAAGGAAGACACTGAAATTCAGATTTCATGTGATGAAAAGAATGCCTGGGTTCATGTCCTGGCTATATCCCCCACTAGCTCTATGAGTGGGCAAATTTCTTCATTTCTCTCTGTCTCTATTTCTTCATCTGTAAAATGGAGGTAATAACAGTACCCACCTTGTGGCATCCTTGTGAAATAATGAAATAAAATAATCCTGATAAAGTGCTTAACACAATAAATATTAGCTATTGTTACTGTCATTGTTTATACTGGTGAAAAATCAGATATAAATTTCCAAAAGTTCTGCTTAAATAAATTAGGTATACATACACATACATGAATATTGAAATGCATATAACTGCATAATTGAAATATATGATTTACTTTATATGTATTATATATCATAAAAATATATAAAATGCATTATAATTAATACAATAAACTATTAGAAACCATAATTTTGGGCCAGTCATGGTGACTCACATCTGTAATCCAAGCACTTTGGGAGGCCAAGGCAGGCAGATCACCTGGTGTTGGGAGTTCAAGACCAGCCTGGCCAACATGGTGATACCCAGTTTCTACTAAAAATACAAATATTAGTCAGGTGTGGAGGCAGGTGCCTGTAATCCCTGCTACTTGCTTGAATCCTGGAGGCAGAGGTTGCAGTGACCTGAGATCGCACCCCTACACTGCAGCCTGGGTGACAGAGTGAGACTCTTGCAAAAAAAGAAAACCAACAAACTATAATTGTACAGAATAGGTACATGGAAAACTGCTCATAATTTAATGTCTAGTGAAAAAACAGGCAACAAAACATTGTGTATGGTATAATCCCAAATTTAAATTATACACACACACACCCCTATCTGTCTGTCTGTCTAAGCTACAAAGCTACAACAAAATGTTAACACTTATTTGGTTATTTTCTCAGGGCAAAGAGATTGTGGGTGATTTTTACTTTTAGTTTATGCTTTTCTGCACATCTCCAAATTTATCCAATAAAATGAATTGCTTTCAACATGCAGGCAGTATCCAGAAATGATTAGAATTTCGTCATTCTTGGTGTTTAGTTGATCTGTGACCTTTCTATCCACTGGAGTGCTTATAGCTCTTGCTTTTCTTTTACATACCATAAGAACAATTGGCCTATTCCCTATTTGCCTGCAACATCACCAGGGTGCCTGCCTCAGTCCATGTGATGTCCACGAAGGCCTTTTATCCCGGGCGCAAAGTGAAAATACTCCCCCAGGACCACGCAACCCTGCAGCATGTTCCAGGGAGCATTTAGTTTGTCAGTTGTCCCTGGCTTGCTTGCTTTTTGAGCTAATTCTTTTCCAGCTGACTACAACCTCTGCCTCCCAGGTTCAAGGGATTCTCGTGCCTCAGCCTGCTGAGTAGCTGGAACTACAGGTGCATGCCATCATACCCAGCTAATTTTTGTATTTTTAGTAGTGATGGGTTTTTACCATGTTGGTCAGGCTGGTCTCAAACTCCAAAGGTCAGGTAATCTGTCTGCCCCCGCCTCCCAAAGTACTGGGATTATAGGTATGTGCCACCACAACCGGCCTAATTACACAATTTAAATAATTACATAAACCAAGGAAAAGAGTAGAAAAGAGATGATGTTTCTGTGAAAATTAAGTTAAATTTTTTTGAAAGATTTGATAAAGGGTAATTACTAAAAAATGCTGCGTTAGATATGTGCAAGAGAGCTATAATATACTAGGGATAAATTATTCTTAAAAAAAAAAAGGTGAACTTCAATTTTCTGCCCCAGTTTTATATTTTAATTTAGCTGTTTGTTTTTGATAAGCTCTGATAGTCTTATCTGGAGAGGCAGGCCTGAAGCTGGCACAGAGGTACAACCACATGTGATATTAGGGACCATCATGGTCTGTGTTTCCTAAACTTTTCTACCTCATAAGAGTATATGAATGGGTTATTCCCCCTTCCCACCCTGGTCTTAAAAATCCATAAAAGCAGTTTTATCATTGTATGTGTGTGTGTTTAAAAATAAAAGCAAAATATAAAGTTTTATATGGCCATTAAAAAAAAACCAGCATAAAAATTTAAAAATTGCAATACAACCAGTGTCTCAGTAAGATAAGCTGGCTTTCTCCTGCCCTGGGCCTCCTCCCTAGCTCCTGCTGCATTCCTGCAAGGATACCTATTCCTTAGTTTGAAAAGTACAGATCTGTAACTGCTGAATTCTAGCCATGGCGCCTGGAAGGCCAGGCCAGGCCACTCCCTTCAGTTTTTCCTTGTGATTGCTACAGGGGTGAAGGATGACCTTTCCTGTGCTTCAGAGAGAAGCATCTGCAAAGAAGTTTCCCTTGATAATATTGGCGAACTCAGTAGCAAATCTGATGTATTGTTTTGCTAACAGGGTTTCCTTCTTTTTTCCCTTCTCCTTCTCCTTCTCCTTCTCCTTCTCCTTCTCCTTCTCCTTCTCCTTCTCCTTCTCCTTCTCCTCCTCCTCCTCCTCCTCCTCCTCCTCCTCCTCCTCCTCCACCTCCACCTCCTCCTCCCCCTCCTCCTCCTCCTCCTCCTCCTTCTTCTTTTGAGACAGAGTCTTGCTCTGTTGCTCAGGCTGGAGTGCAGTGGCATGATCTCAACTTACTGCAACCTCCACCTCCTGGGTTCAAGTGATTCTCCTGCCTCAGCCTCTTGAGTAGCTGGGACTACAGGTGCACACTACCAAGCCTGGCTAATTTTCTTTGTATATTCAGTAGAGATGGGGTTTAACCATGTTGGTCAGGCTGGTCTCAAACTCCTGACCTCAGTGGTCTGTCCTCCTTGGCCTTTCAAAATGTGGGATTACAGGTGTGAGCCACTGCAATCAGAGTCTGTCTCTTTGCTTTCTATCTTACTAAAGCCTCACCCTCAAGGTAGCTAGGATCCATGCTGGAGTCAGGAGGTGAGGGAAACCAATATAGATCCCGTCAGCATAGATCCAATTTGATCTTGTCATCTTGATGACCAGAAACCTGAAATCCAGAGAGAGTAATTAGGAGAAGAACACTGAAATTCATTATATGGGCAAGGCACACTGGCCCTTTCCGCCCTATGTCTTGTTTAACCTTCACAACCCTGTGAGATAACGGGTGTCATCTCTGTTTTTCAGATGATGAAACAGAAGCTCAAAGAAGTCATCTAACTTCCCAAAGTTACACAGCCAATAAGCACAGCTGAGATCTGCTATGTAATTATCCTGACTAAATCCAGGGATCTCTCCACACACGTTGACATTCTTGAGCTCTAAATGCTCACGATGTGCTGGGAGCAATGTTCCGGGAGTCTGTAACACACAACTATCAAAGTGTTCATGTTTGCAGACAACTCACATTTCAATTAAATTAGGAGGAACCACTATTTCTCACTTGCTCACATGCTTTCTTGGGAGGAAATAAAAGGGGAGGCATGGGTGAGTGAGGAATATAGGGGAATAGAGGGTTGGATGGTGTGGTATTAGAAAGAATCTTTCAGAACATGTTGTCAATATAGCATTTATGAATTATGGTTATATTTTACTTTTCCATACATTAAAAAAATAACAAATCTGTTCTCCTATGAGAAAGTCATCTGTCACTGGGTTGTGGTGGAATATAAATTGAGAAGTGTCACAAACCACCCACTTTCAGGGGCCTGCCTAAGGCCACTCTGACCAATCAGTAATAACTCTGGAATCAGAATTCAGGTGTCCTAGTTTCTAGCCTGAAACTTGTTTAATATCACTGCTTTAAAAATTGGGCCTTTAAGTGTTTACTTAAGGGGGACTCTAATTGGGAAGAAGGACTTGACCCTCTAGCAGTACCTCAAAAGCTTTAACTAAAATCAGTGAAATCAATGGATCCAACTTTAAAAGTCTGCACTTTGCACAATTCTTTTCCTTCCTTCATCAATCCATAGAGCAAACGGTTCTGAGGAAATGCTCGTTCAGCATTTATTTGTTGAATGTACGAGTGTATGTCTATTATGTTCTTAAGAGTGAGTCTTAATATACTTTGAGAATCAAATGAAAGCTCTGGATGTTTGTGGCAGACAAGTGTATAAATGAATATCCTCAAAAACATTTACGTATCTGTTGAAGGGGTTATTGGACTTGATGAAGTCTGTTTGTTCATTGAGGTCATAAGCGCTAGAGGAAGGGCTTTTGGCCTAAGCATTAGACCTTGAATCAGACATTGTTCCTGTTCTCAAGTTGCTCACAACCTAGTTTCTTGCTGCTTACCCCTGAAATTTCATAGCCTATTCCACGCAAGGATGGAGAAACATGTTAAAGAAGCACAGCGTGCCTTGTTACAATTCCCAAGGCATTGAGCATAAATCCATCTATTCTCAGGCTTTTATAAGAAAGGCTTTATACCAGGTGCCATGAGCACACAAAAACATACCCCATAGAAGCTCTGCCCTCAAGGTATCCCTTGTCCATTAGGAAGTGTGGAGAGTGATGCAAAATACGGCTATTTAAAGGCCTAGCGAGCAAGGCAGTCCATAAGGATCTTAGGCGTTTGAAGCAGGGAGGGCACCTGGTGGGCTCAGGTGGTGCTCAGGTGACGGGAGGTGGAGCTGAGGCCAACTTCGTGCTGTTGGTTCCTGTGCCAGAGACTCAGATGGGCTAAGCAGGATTCTGTACAGGGTAAGTACTCAGATAATATGGTGGTAAAATCTTACCCCTAGGACTCAACAATCGACATTACTAGAGAGAACTGCAGAGTGGCGAGAGGGAACCATGGAGCCAGAGGAACCTGGGTAGGACCCCCAACTCTAGTAGCCACTGCCTGGGTATCCTCAGGCCAGTTCTTTAATCTCTTTGAGCTCAGTTTTCTTTCAGAGCTGTTGGAAAAATAAGAAATTAGATGTAATACTGTGTGCATGTGGATACTTAACAGGTTAAGGTTTGTTCGTTATTACCCCTTAAGAGAAAAATAAGGTGGGGCCAGGCTAATGTTAGCTTCTCTTACCTGGTACATGTCAACCCAGCATTTTCGGATAGTGACTCATTCCTTCAAACCCATTTCACTCTACAGCTTTGGGAAGGAGGAAGGAGCTGTGCATTGGAAAACCTGACTTTGAGTGCCCAACTTGTCACTTACCAGCTTGTGATAACCCTCAGCAACATGTGTTCCTCGATTTCCTCATCTGTAGAACGGCATGTGATAGCAATTTCATAGGGCTATTGTGAAGATTAAATGAGAGAATATATGTTGCAAAAAAATAAAGCCATTGTGAATGATCCACAAAATGCCCGTTGACACCAAGATGATGTGACCAATCCCTGGTAGAATTGTATGGACCCAGGTCAGGCAGCCTGCTCTGTCATTTCTGAAGATGGAGATGGCAAATGTGATCAGACGGAGGCTGGGGCTAATGGTTTCATGCATTCTCTTTTTTCCTAAGCTCATCAGAATAGAACCCTGAAAAGGACACAAAAGGAAGAGAATGACTATTTACTGAGATCCTGCTATATGCCAGCGCTGAGACAGCTGCTCTGTATACATCTGCTCATTTCATACTCAGGGAGCCCCAACAGGTCATATGCCTATTCCAGTTTAGGTATGGAATAAGCTCAGGAGAGCCTCTCAAGAACCTCATAATAAGAATTCCCCTGGGATATGACAGAAGATAGTTTTATACAGAGGAAAGAAATGAAGAGAAAAGATAGGGCTCACATGGGGGAATTGTGGAAATGCAACCCTGGATGGTTCTAGCATCTCTTTGCAGAGACTTAGCATTTCATGGAACACTAACATTTCAGAGAAAGAAAAGGAGGTATATGGAGATGATCTAGATTGAATTCTTTTTTTAAAATAAGGAAATTGAGGCTCAGATAGTAAGGCTCACCTATACTCACAGATATGAAGTAAAGAAGGCTACATTAGAAGTTAGCTTCCTGAGTTCTTAGTCCAGCCTTGTTCTATTACACCATTATTTCATGCTTCTGTGTGTGTCTGTTGGTCTGACTAGGGAAAGAACATTCGAAGAAGAAAATCACTTTTGGGTTTATTGCTCAAATGAGAGGCCAGGGGTCATTGAAAACATTAGACTTTCATCATCGCGAGAATGATTGTCGGTAACACTTGATGAGTTCCTTTGATGTCCAGGGCTTCCCTTTCTGGGTCTAAGGGAAGCAAGGTCACAAGGCTTTGAAAAGATTATGTTCACGTGAGCAAAGAATGCTTTGCTGCAACTGAACTTTGCCACTTGAACATTAACAGTTTTGAAAGATGCTGCCTGGCCTCAGAATTCGAGTTCAACTGGGAACTGGAGCTATGTCCTAAGAGTCAAACAAGAGGAGTAAAGTGCCGTGGCTATGGCATGGGACGTGAATGATTCAGTACACATTTATCAAGTGCCCGCCCTTCCTCTGTGCAGGGCTCTGTTGAAGACCTTCCTAACTGAGGGAGGTGGACCACAACAAATAAGTGGAATATATAGTGGTGGGAAGGACTGAGGCCCTAATTGCACTCAGGTGAGACACAATGAAAGGGATAGAAATGGAGAAAAGGGGACAGTGGAGGCTCTGCAGAAATGAAATCAATAGCACCTAGAAAAGGATTGCATTGGGCCGAGGGTGGTGGTTCACACCTGTAATCCCAGCACTTTGAGTGGCTGGGCTGAGCCGGGTAGATCACCTGAGATCAGGAGTTCGAGACAAGCCTGGCCAACATGATAAAACTCTGTCTCTACTGAAAATACAAAAATTAACTGGGCGTGGTTGCGGGCTTCCGTAATCCCAGCTACTTGGGAGGCTGACGCAGGAGAGTCACTTGAACCTGGGAGGTGGAGATTGCAGTGATCCGAGATCTCACCACTACACTCCAGCCGGGGTAACAGAGCTAGACTCTGCCTCAAACAAACAAACAAACAAACAAACAAAAAGGAGTAAAAGAGAGAGAGAAAATGATTGCATTTGGGAACTGAAGCTGTCAAAGTTAACCTGAGGTTTTGATACTCATGTTTATAATAATTGCAATAATAATATAAAAAGAGAAGACAAACCTTTAAAAATGCATATATGTGCTCTGTGATGTGTTAGCACATCCACCCATCAAGTCCCTTTCTCCTCACAGCAATGCTATGAAGCAGGAGCTTTTTTTCTTCACCTTTTATAGATGAGGACATGTGAGGCAGCTGGTAAGTGTTTGAGCCGGGAGCCAGCTTCCGTTCTGTCTGAGTCATACTCTGGATTCTCCATCACCAGTCCACATTGCCACATTGTCAGGCTTGGGGATCCTGGGCAATGTCATGAAAGGAGGGCCCCAAGCTAGTAGTCAGTCAGGTCAACCCTGTGGGTCCTACTTCTAAGAAGACTCCTCACCCCTTCTGGGTAAGATCTCACTGCAGGTAAAACACACACCCAAATGCGGGTCAACTCTAGACCCTAAAAGGCATGATCATTACTGTCTGGGAAATCTAAGATCTGACGATAAGAGGCAATACTTCCTTAACTTCAGTCACTTGCATGCCACCTTCAGGTCTTTGCTAAATCCTCTCACAAACCTTTTTTAGGGCCTGCTTCAGCCCGGTCAAGAGATTTTTAATGTCACAGGTGATAAAATTTAAGAAGGACAGTTTAGTAGGCCTGATGATTGGAAGAGATAATTTAAAATGTGTGTTGGTAAGAATAGAACATTTACATGTTATTAACATGTCCTTAAATTGGGACGCTGCAATAATCACCAGCTATGGGATTTTGCTACCAGAGGGAAGGGTTTAAATGATTAAAATTTTGAATTGTTTTATTGTTAAGAGTGTGAATCTGAAATATATGCAAGGTGTAGCCCAGAAACCAGCCCCAAGTCCTAAAGGATGAATGCCAATTAATTCACTTGGGTCTAAAAGATGCTACTTTGCCCTCATCTGTACAATGATGATAATTGTGACTAATCATCATTGAGGTTATTATTTTTGGCAACAGAAATTTATCATCTCATAGTTCTGGAAGCGAGAAGTCTGAGATCTAAGCGTCAGCAGAGCCGTATCCCCTATGAAACCTGCAGGAGAATCTGACAGTGCCTCTTCTTAGTTTCTGGTGTTTTGCCTGGAGTTCTTGGCATTTCTTGACTTATCGGTATATCACTACCATCTTGCCTTTGTCATCACATGGTGTTCTCACTGTTTCTCTGCCTTCACATGGCCACCTTCCTATAAGGACACCAGCCATATTAGGTTAATGGCCCACTCTATTCTGGTATGACTTCATCTTAATTATTTCTGCAATGTCCCAATTTCCGAATAAGCTCACATGTTGATATCCTGAAGGTTAGGACTTCAATATATCTTTCTCTCTCTCTCTCTCTCTTTTTTTTTTTTTTTTTTTTTTTTTGGCAAGAGAGATAACAATTCAATTCACAACATCTGCCTCACTTGACCATATTTTGTTTCAGGGCTTTTTACAGTAAACTTTCTTTATTTCCACCCTTACTTTATTTTTGTTCAATGAGATCTTATCAATTACTTCTCACAATAATTCCATAATGTAAGACATTATTATTTTTTTTGCATGTGAATGAGAAACTTGTTGAAGGTCATGCAGCTTATAGGAATCGGAGGCAGGATTTGAAGTCAAGCAATTGACCACCTCCCAATCCCCCATGTCCGCTCATGGAGTTGTGAAGAAGAAAGGAGCTAAGAATACATTTACATTCCTGTAATCCCGGCATTTTGGGTGGCCGAGGTGGGTGGATCACAAGGTCAGGAGTTTGAAACCAGCCTGGCCAACATAGTGAAACTCCATCTCTACTAAAAATAGAAGAAAAGAAACAAGCCAGGCATGATGGAAGGCACCTGTAATCCCGGCTACTCGGGAGGCTGAGGCAAGGAGAATCACTTGAACCTGGGAGGCAGAGGTTACAGTGAGCCAGGATGGTTCCACTGTACTCCAGCCTGGGTGACAGTTCAAGATTCATCTCAAAAAAAAAAAAAAAAAAAAGAAAAGATAAAGAAAAAAAGAATACATCTGAGGGTAGTGACCTCAGACTAATCACTTTTATTAAAGTGAATTCATTATACCAACGCTGAGCACCTGCTGTATACTATGCATGCTGCTGGTGCTAGAGAGACAGGTGAGTAAAGGCATGAGGAGGTCTTATAGTTTGTGGAAGACAGGCAGATATCAATAGCCACACAAATGGGATATGTAAGTACAATTTAATATTAGCCCTCTAAAGAAAACTGACCCAATTTTAAGAGCATTTAATTGGGAACTGGCCAAGACTGAAGGAGAGAGCTAACTAAAAATAATATGACAATTATTATTAATTTAATAGGGGAATGGCTTGGATGGGCACTATATGTGTCTCACAAATTGAATAAATAAGTAATCGAGTATGCTTGCCATATCATGGGATGTGTCCCATTAGTGAATTGTGAAATAAATTTAATGGTTACAAGCGGCATTTAAAAACAGAACAGAGCTAAACCTCAGAGTGTATTGCCCACAAGAAGGGAGGTTTTGTGAAACTTTTAGTTGTATGCATGCGTGTGTGATCTGAGCCTGTACATAAAATGTATTGTATAATGTGTCATCAAAGTAGAGAAAGATGAGCTTTGTGATTAGGTGGGTCTTCGAGTTTCAATCCCTACCTTAACATATTCTTCCAGAGCAACTTCAGGCAGCTTGTGTAATTTCTCCAAGCTTTCTCCTCTGCTGAAACAGAAGAATGTCTGTCTTATGTTTTTAGGACTGATTGCAAGCAGAGAAGGAAGCCATTCACAAGCAATGTCTGAAACATGCTGTCTTCCTTCCCCAGTGGTTTGGTCATGTTCACGGGGTACTTCTCTGGTTAGGTCAGCCCTACTCCCATACACCTTCCCGACATGTGTCTCTTCTCTAGGCAGTGAGCACCCAGGATCCCACACCCCATGAAGCAGACTCTTTTTTTTTTTTTGCCCCACATCACAGTCTCTTGGCCCCCGCCTACCTGTAGGTCAGCAGTGGTGGACACGTCTTTGCCTACTGCCAGTGTCCCATCTCAAGTGCCAGATTCGGCCTCAGAGCTTTCTTTGAAACCGTGGGAACCCACTCAACCCACCTGTAGGTGTTGCCCAGAGCTGGGCAAGCTGCCCTTGCAGAGGGATAAATGCCTGTCCAGATCCTTCAGAAGGACACTTCCAGCGAGGTGCAATGGCTCACACCTGTAATCCCAGCATTTGGGAGGCCAAAACAGGAGGATTGCTCAAGCCAGGAAGTTTGAGACCAGACTGGGCCTGGGCAACATGGTGAGACCTCATCTCTATAGAAAATGTCAAAATTAGGTAGATATAGTGGTGTGTGTCTGTGGTCCCAGCTACTTGGGAGACTGAGATAGGATCACTTGAGCCTGGGACATCAAGGCTGTAGGGAGCCCCATTCACATCACTGCCCTCCAACCTGGATAATGGTATGGGACACTGTCTCAAATAAAATAAAACAAAAATAAAATAAAGAAAGAAAGAAAGGCCACTCTGAGTTATATTCTACATGGTGCCTCAGATAGTCCCCAGAAAGTTTGGGCTCCATTCTCCAAGGTGGGAATCAGCTTGATAATGAACTTTTAACTGGTGCTCCCCACCATGGTCTCATTCTCTAGGGTCTCTCACTAATGCTTACTGTATCTTTTCCCAACACATTACCTGCTTCCAAGGGCCTGATTTAGGTTCTGTCTCTGCAGAACCAAAAGAAACCATGCCAGCCATCACTCAAGGAGATGTAGGAAGACTTTTCTTAAAAAGCTCCAGATTGAGGAACTTTCATCCAATTTGCTGATTCTCACTTCTCTAGACTAATGGAACCTAAAAGAAGTGGGGACAATAAAAGCCCCAGAAAATCCACACTTTTTTTTTTCTTGGCAGACTTCTCAATTTGAGATTGAGCTTCTGAGCTCAGCCTGGGTCAGCTGATGCCTCATTTACTGATGCATTCTGGATGATTCCTGGCAGCAATATTAATTATGTCTTTAAAAATATACTGATTAGGCATGGTGTTTCATGCTTGTAATCCCAGTACTTTGGGAGGCTAAGGCAGGAGGCCTGCTTGAGGCCAGCCAAGAGTTCTAGACCAGCCTGGACAAGATAGTGAGATGCAATCTCTACAAAAAAAAAGTTAAAAAAAATCTAAATACATGAAAATAATCCTGGTGGTCACATAGTGAGTTACTATTGTATCTACTAATTTTTAAATGTCTGTCTATTAATTTAATTAAATTTTTTTAAATATAATGTTAACAGCTTTTTTTGAGATACAATTCATATATCATACAATTCACCCACTTAAAGTATATAAGTAAGTGGTTTTTAGTAAATTTAAAGAGTTGTGCAACCATCAGCCTAATTAATTTTAGAGATTTCATCATCCTCAAAATAAACCCTGAACCCATTAGAAGTCACTCTTCACTTGACCACAACTTACGCCATCCTCTGGCAACTACCAATCTATTTTGTATCTTCATCAATTTGCCTATTCACAGAAATGGAATCATACAATATGTAGTCTTTCATTTCTTGCTTCTTTCCCTTAGTATAATGTTTTCATGGTTCAGTCGTGGTGTAGCATGTATCAGTACTTCATGTGTTTTTATTGCTAAATATTTCATTGCATGAATGTACCATGCATCCATTACTTCTGGATTGTTTTTCTGGTTCACTGTAGTGTCCCTAACTCCTACAACAGCTTCTGCCAAAAATGCTGTTGAATAAATGCATATGTGAATGAATGAGTGATCAGTGATAACTTTCATAACAGGAATGAATCTTTGTTCACAAACTAAGCTGTAAAAGAGGTGCAGGAAGGAGATGGAGCAAGGTGGGAAGAGATAGCATGGGGAGAAATGACATATACAGGTGAGGGGACGGAAGATAGCAAACCACACTGCCATGTGTGTACCTATGCAACAATCTTGCATGTTCTTCACATGTACCCCAAAACCTAAAATGCAATAAAAATAAATAAATAAATAAAAAATATTTTTAAAAAATAAAAATAAATAAATAAATAAAAAGAAATTTACAAGCAATTGTCCACCCCCACAAGAACACCAAATTGAACAACTATCCACAAAAGAAAAATACAAAAAACCTTCATGAGAACGAAAAATCAGGTGTCTTTTTACAGTACCTGGTTTTAATATCATATTAAGGAAAGAGGCACTGTAGAGGGTAGGAAAGACAGCCTTGAAATGCCTACACCACCTCTCCCTGGTCTTCTAGCAGCTGCCATGTGGTGCAGAGAGAGAATCTGTGTGCTTGTTGTAGGGAGAATGCAGTGATTGTGGAACTCTGCATTGAAACTCAGTGCTGCCTTGTCATAGCAGAAAAAAACACCAGACAGAACCCAGCCAACACCCATGGAGGGAACATCTGGACTAGTCCTAGCCACAAGCACATCATCCATTGCAGTGGTCAGAAGCTGAGTTCAGGCAAGCCCTGCCATCGTGGGCTAAAGTGCTCTGGGGTTCTAAATACACTTGAAAGGCAGTCTAGGCCACATGGACTATAATTCTTGGGCAAGCCCTAGTGCTGTGTTTGGCTCAGAGCCGGTGGATTTGGGACACATGGGACCTAGTGGGACATAAACCAGAGAGGCCAAGGGAGTCACCCCTTGGGTCACCCCTCTCCCAACCCCAGGCAGCACAGCTTGCAGCTCTGGGAGGTACTTCTTCCTTCTGTTTGAGGAGAAGAGAGGGGAGAATAAAGAGGACTGTGTCTTGCAAGTTGGACACCGGCTTAGCCACAGTAGAATAGGCATCAGGCAGAGTCCTGAGGCCCCCATTCCAAGCCCCAGCTCCTGGACAATATTTCTAAATGTACCTGGGCCAAAAGGGAGCCCACTGCCTTGAAGGGAAAGGCCCAGTCCTGACAGAATTCATCACTTGCTGACTGAAGAGCCCCTGGGCCCTTGAATAATCAGCAGTAGCAGCCAGGAAGCATTTGCCATGGCCCTTGAGTGAGACTCGGAGTTGTGCTGGCTTCTGGTGTGACTCAGCACATCCCTAGCTGTGGTGGCTACAGGGAAAGACCCCTTCTGCTTGAGGAAAGGTTAAAGGGGACTTTGTCTTGCAACTTGGCTACCAGCTTGGCTGTAGAGAAGTAGAGCACCAAGTGGGATCCTGGGATCCCTGATTCCAGGCTTTGACTCTTGAATGGAATTTCTTGACCTGCCCTGGGCCAGAGAGGAGCCCACTGCCCTGAAGGGAGAGGCTTGGGCCTGGCAGCCTTCACTACAAGCTGATAGAAGGCCCTTAAGCCTTGAGTGAACCACAGTAGTAGCCAGGAAGTCCTCACCGTGGGCCTGGGGTGGTGCAGGCCATGGTGGAGAGATGCTTCTGATTGTGGAAGTGGAAGAGCGGGAAACACTGTCACGTGGCTTGGTTGTCAGCTCAGCTGTAGTAGAATAGAGAGCCAGGTAGATTCCTAAGATTCTTGACTCTATACCCTAGCTCCCAAATGGTAATGCTGGACCCATCCAGGGCCAGGGAGATCTCATTACTGTGAAGGGAAGGACATAAGTTTGGCTGGATTTGCTACCTGAGGTCTAGGGCCTTGAGTGATCATAGGCAGTTGTCAGGCAACAGTGACTGTGGGTCTTGGGCGAAACTCAGTCCTTGGCTTGGCTTCGGGTCTGGCCAAGCAAAGTCCCAGTGTTGGTGGCCACAAAGGTTCTTCTGTCACTCCTCCCCCAGCTCCAGGCAACTCAGCACAGAGAGAGAGAGAGAGAGAGAGAGAGAGAGAGAGAGAGAGAGAGAGAAATTCTGTTTGTTGGGGGAAGGTAGGGAAGGAAATAGGAGTCTCTGCCTGTTAATCTAGGAAATTCTTCCAGATCTTACCCAGATCACCGAGTCAGTATCTCTATGATTCTGCAAGAGTCACAGCATTACTGGGCTTGGAGCACCCCTAAAGCAGATATGGCTGCAGTGACCAAAGACTTAGATCCCAATACCCAAATCCCTTCGAATACCTGGAAAGCCTTCCCAAGAAGCATGGGTACAAACAATCCCAGACTGTGAAGACCATAATAAATACTTCCATATTCAATGCCCACACACTAATGAACAACAAGCATCAAGACCATCCAGGAAAATGTGACCTTATCACACAAACTATTAATAAATAAGTTACCAGTGACCGATTCTGGAGAGGCAGAGATACGTGGCCTTTTAGGCAGAGAATTCAAAATGGTTGTTTTGAGGAAACTCAACGAAATCCAATACAACGCAGAGAAAGAGTTCAGAATCCCATTAGATAAATTTAACAAGTAAGTTGAAATAGTTAAAGAGTAAAGCAGGACTCTGGAGTCAAAAATGCAATTTACATACTGAAGAATGCATCAGAGTCTCTTAGCAGAAGAATCAGTCAAGCAGAAGAAAGAATGAGTGAGCTTGAAGATAGGCTATTTGAAAATACACAGAAGTGACAAAAAAAAAAAAAAAGAGAAAAAAGGAAGCATGCCAACAAGATCTGGAAAATAGCCTCAAAAGGGCAAATCTAAGAGTTATTGATTTTAAGGAGAAGGCAGGGAGACAGAAGGGGATAGGAAGTTATAGGATAGTCTCCATTATTAAGCACAATTATAGGCATACCCATATTTAGACTGCATTCTAGCCCGGGCTAATAAAGCAATACCCCCATTCTCTCTCCGTCTTCCTCTTTCTCTCTTTGTCTTCTTTATTCTTTTTCTTATATTAAAAAAAGTAAGTTTATTAAAGGAATAATAATGATGGCAGCAGTGGCCAGTCTAGAGCAGCTGTTATTAAGACACCACCTGCAGCGGGGCAGATGCAGGGAGGTTGTGAGTTCTGTGGTGCTGGTGGGAGCTGGGAACGGGTGAGAGCTCTGCCCCCTGGTGAAAAGCAGGAGCCTGTGCTTCTGGGCAGAGCTGCAGCTGCCCAGGGCTCCAGACCTGAGCATCCTTACACTCCTGGGGGTCCAGGAAGCCCTTGCACCCCAGGCTTGCAAGTGTCTGCTCCTACTCCCTGGCCTCTCCCCACTCCTGGTTCCCACTCCAGTGCACAGCAAAGTTATGGCTGATCCTGGGCACTTTCGTGACTCAGCTGGGCTCCTGGGCAGAAAGGGGCAGGTCCCTGGTAAAACCTCATCTTCAAACCAGGGACCACCTGAAGCCTGGTATCTGGGCTGCCAGCTGCAGGTGGAGTCCATGGCCCAGAGTGAAAACTCTCCTACTCTTAGCACCATTGCTTACATATGCTAAGGAGGGCAGTGGCATAGCTTAAGGTACTTGATTTATTCAGAACCTGAGCAGCAAGTAGTCTGACAAATTGGGAATGTTTTGTTCTAACTTTCTACTCGCCTCCAACTTGCTAAGTGACCTTGAATGACACCCTTGGCCACTCTGAACCTTTGGATTATCCTCTGCCAAGGTGAGGTACCAGCAAATTAAATTGTCAAGTGGCTTTCAAAGGTTGAGTCACTGCTCTTTGCCATGAAAAATGAAATGCCCTGGACGTAAAGGGCTTTGCATAGTTTGTCTGAGACCTAAAGGAGAAGTAAGAAATGGGTGCACGCCTGGCATGTCAAGCTCCCAGCAGAGTGCAAACATCATCTCACGAAGCTTCAGGCACTGCTGGCTTCCTGCAGGTGTCAGATCTTCCTGCAGGTTTTAGACCAGTCGGACTTAGCAGTTCTCATTTTTCCCTTGTCAGTGGGGGGAATCTGTGGACTCACTTGAGGGGCTGGACTTAATTCTTTTTTTTAATTGCATTTTAGGTTTTGGGGTACATGTGAAGAACATGCAAGATTGTTGCATAGGTACACACATGGCAGTGTGGTTTGCTGTCTTCCTTCCCCTCACCTGTATCTGTTAATTCTCCCCATGCTATCTCTTCCCACCTCCCCACCACCCTCCCTCCCTGTGTAGTTCCCTCCCAACAGACCCTGGTGTGTAGTGCTCCCCTCCCTGTGTCCATGTGTTCTCATTGTTCAACACCCTCCTATGAGTGAGAACATGCGGTGTTTGATTTTCTGCTCTTGTGTCAGTTTGCTGAGAATGATGGTTTCCAGGTTCATCCATGTCCCTACAAAGGACATGAACTCATCGTTTTTGATGGCTGCGTAATATTCCATGGTGTATATGTACCACATTTTCCCTATCCAGTCTATCTACCCTGAGAGCTAATTACTAATTTTGCATCATTTCATCTCCTAAATAGCTTCAGGCCACCTGCTTATCTCCATTCACCCTGACGTCCTCGAGTCTAGGCTCTGGGTTCCTGCACCAACCTCCGAATTCATGTGCTCTCTGGTTGGCAAGGAAGCTAGAGTCATGTTGGGAATTAAACGAGGATCACTCCTCTCTCCTGCTGAAGCCCTTCAAGGCTTCTCTGCCACCGTAACATGAAGTTCAAACTCTTTGCATTGCTTCCACTGCCCTCTATAATCATCTATTTCTCCAGCCCCTTCTGCCCCTGCCCTTGTAACCCCAGCCACATTGAACTGCTTGCTCCAGACTTTCCTACCTCCAGCCCTTCCACAAGCTATTGTGTGAGGAGCCACTGTCTTTGTCATTTCAGTTCGATAACTTCCACTTGTTCTTTAGGCCTCTCAATTTGGGAGGCACTTTCTCCCCCCAGTTCCCCTGACTCACTATATCTGGCTTAGGCTGCAATTCTTCCTCCTTTGATAGCTCTGATTAACCGGGGGTGGGGAGCATCTGCCTGGAATGCTAGTTTGAGAAGGTTTTCAGGGCCAAGGTTAGTGGGAAAGAGCTGTGAATGGTTAAATGTATTTGCAATGGAAGGAAGAGTGGGCGTGCACTGCCTCACCTTCGCCATCCTTGATGCAATACTGCCTATCTTCTAGGTCAAGCCCACTCTTTCCCCCATGCAATCCTCTGACTGCTTCTGCTCTCACTGATTTCACTTTCTCCAAATGTGTTTGTGTAAATTAGAGTCACATGACTTGGCCCTGAATCGTTCCATAATTGCATTGGGCATTATTTTTGTCTCCTGGTCTAGACTGGAAGCTCTGAGAAAGCAGAAACCTTTCACTGTAATCCTTAATGTTCTTCTCTGGCACAACTGGAGAACAGGTACTGGCGCGTGACTCTATAGCTGTTTGCAAACTTTGGCTTTTGATCCCCACTACCCTGTAGATGGCCACTTGTTCTTGAAGCTACACTCCTCCCTGCGGCTTCAAAGCCCCTGTGCTTCTGTGCTGCCTCCCTGGGCTTACCTCCTGTCACTTGCCCCACCTGGAACTCTGCTATTGCCTGCCTGTGCTCTGCCTGAACGTCTCATGGCTCCCTCCTTCACATCATTCAGGTCTCAATTCTAATGTCACCTTTTCAGAGACTCTTTCCTGACCATCTGGCTACTCCTTTGTGACTCTCTAGAACCTTACCCTGCTTTATGTTTTCAATCAGTCTCACTTTCTGAAATTATTTATTGATGTGCTTCCTTTTTTTTTTTTTTTGAGACAGAGTTTCGCTCGTTACCCAGGCTGGAGTGCAATGGTGCGATCTCGGCTCACCGCAACCTCCGCCTCCTGGGTTCAGGCAATTCTCCTGCCTCAGCCTCCTAAGTAGCTGGGATTACAGGCACTCACCACCATGCCCAGCTAATTTTTGTATTTTTAGTAGAGACAGGGTTTCACCATGTTAACCAGGATGGTCTCAATCTCTTGACCTCGTGATCCACCCCCCATCGGCCTCCCAAAGTGCTGGGATTACAGGCTTAAGCCACCGTGCCCGGTCGCTTCCTTTTTTCTTATTCTTTGTCTTTCCCTACCACCCAGACTCCCCAGATAAGCTTCCTGAAGGCCATGTTTACTCTGCCTTGCTCTAATTGTATCCTCAGGCCAGGTGCTATTGCTGAGTGGATGGATGGATGGATGAATGAATGAATAAACGAGTGAATACCTAATGAATGGGCTGTCTGCTTTTGATATTGATCTAGTGGGAGAACTCCACCCAGACGTTCATTTCCCAGACCTTTGGCTTTGCAAATTCAGGAGAATTGTAGATGGCTCCTTACTTTTTGAGAGAAAGCTGTATTTACTGGAAGAAAAAAACATACGAGAAAGGAAATGATTGCTGAATTTCTGTGTGAAATGGCCTGTCTGAAAGGCAAAGGAGGCATCTTTTTGCTCCCCAGCTTCTCAGCCTCCTGGGAAGAGACAAGACCATGAAAGGGCCCCTTCTGGTGGCCATATTTGTTTAAACAATGGGCCATGTTTCAGAGCTGACTCACCAGAAAGGAACAAACACCTTCTTTCTATCCGGCTCTGAGACTTGGACTTGAGAATCCCCTGAAGAATGTTAAGGGGGTTTAATGTTTCTCAGCAGAAACTACTTTTAGAGAAAGAAAACTAGGAGGAGGAAAGCATTTTACTGTTTTCCTTTTGGTCTTAAAAAACAAGGCCTGTTCACTAGAACTTTACTTCTTTCTTTCTTTCTTTGTCATTTTTTCTCTCCCTTTTTTTCACCTTTCTCTTTCTTTCTCTTTCTCCTTCCCTCTCTTCCTCCTTCCCTCCCTCCCTCCCTCCCTCCCTTCCTTCCCCTCCCTTCCTCTCTTTCTTTCTTTTCTCTTTTTCTTTACTCTCTCTCTTTTTTTTTTTTTTTGGTGTGATTTTTATTCCCCAAATTCTGTTTTGCAGTTTATGCTCAGAAGATTTCCATTTCCTCCAAGTCCAAGTGGAAAGCTGCATAGGCCCATAGGCCACAATTGTTTTTGTTTTTAATATTTTTTACTGTGATCAATTTGGAAAGTACCAAAAAGCAGAGAATGAAAATGAAAGCAATCTATTAATATATTCCCAACATTCCGGGGCAACTCTTTAGGCTTTTGCTTCTCTTTGAAAATT
The DNA here is from genome assembly GCF_048565385.1 of Saimiri boliviensis. Classification (NCBI taxonomy): domain Eukaryota; kingdom Metazoa; phylum Chordata; class Mammalia; order Primates; family Cebidae; genus Saimiri; species Saimiri boliviensis. Next base: position 96,745,688 of record NC_133460.1, on the reverse strand, counting down.
GGGAACACATCATATACAGTGCTTTCCATTTGATAATTTACCATAATGAGTCATGAACATTCTCATGAAAAAAAAATTGTTCTGCTTTGTTTTTATAAAACAATGCACTTTTGTTATGGCAAATCTAAAAACAAATAAAACAAAACAACAAAACTAGATAGCACAGAGAAATAAATTTAAAACCTACACTTCTACCACTGAGAGATAATCACTACAAAGTTTGTACCCAACTATTCCTTAAAAATATATTCTTAAAAACATAATTATATCTAAAAACCTAATTTTTAAAAAGACAAATAGAGCCAAATTGTACATTCAGAGGGGCAAAAAAAAAATAGCTTTCTATAATGTAAAATCAAGTAAACTTCATACATGACATGATTATTATGTGATAAATATATGACAAATTCTATTGGTCCAGTGAAACCTATTTAAATCACCTCCTCTTGACTTCCTTTGGAGCATGCAAAGTAGAAAATATCCAGGTCCTCTGCAGTTGTGGGTGGCCGTGTGAGATGTTCTGGCCAATAAGATGAAAGTAGATTTCTGAGAAAGGCTTCTCTTTGAAAATAAAAAGGAAGTCACTTACAAAAGAGAAGACTTCTGTCCATTGTATTTCTCTCCTTTTTCCTTATTGCAATGTGGACATGATGCCTGGAATGCTGCAGCCATTTTGAAAACATGAGGACAAAATCTACAAGTGGGGGACAATATAGAAAGAAAACAGTAGAAATTATTGATGATTTTCATGGCAACTTCCCCTGGTAGGAACAGTCTTTCTCTGGAATTCTTGAGTGAGAAAAATGTCTCATACTTGGTTGAGCCATTGTTTGTGTGTTTTCTGTTACTTGCAGCTGAATACTCTCCAAACTGTTTTGTGATGCATGACATTTAACCCAATCTAGCATTATTCATGTCTGTCCCGTATCTCTCCATGCTCCATGCCAAATTGTCAATGCTCAGATTAGAACTTGGGAGAGTCCTGTTCACAATAATGTGCCTAATCCAGCAAGTTACATATTTCAGATACCTATTTCTGTGGGAGTTCATAACATCTGGCTGTTTCCACTTCCTTATTTTTTATTTTATTTTATTTTATTTTATTTTATTTTATTTATTTTTGAGACAGAGTCTCACTCTGTTGCCCAGGCTGGAGTACAGTGGCACAGTCTTGGCTCACCACAACTTCTGCCTCCTGGGTTCAAGTGATTCTCATGCCTCAGCCTCCTAAGTAGCTGGGATTACAAATGCTCACCACCACAGCCAGCTAATTTTTTGTATTTGCTGGTAGAGACGGCGTTTCAACATGTTGGCCAAGCTGGTCTTGAACTCCTGGCTTCAACTGTTTTGCCTGCCTTGGCCTCCCAAAGTGCTGGGATTATAGGCGTGAACCACTGCACCCGGCCTTATTTTATTTTTCTTTTGAGACAGGATGTTACTGTTTCACCGAGGCTGGAGTGCAGTGGTGCCATCGTGTGTCACTGCAACCCCAAATGCCTGGGCTTAAGTGGTCTTTCTACCTTAACCTTCTGAATAACTGGGACTACAAGTGCATTCCACCATGCCTAGCTAATTTTTCTTTTCTTTAAAAATGAGGTCTTGCCATGTTGCCCAGGCTGGTTTCAAACTCCTGGCCTTAAGCAATCCTCCTGCCTTGGACTCCCAAAGTGCTAGGGTTACAGAGATGAGCCGCTGTGCCCAGCTCACTCCTTTATTTTTATGTAGGTTGCAAAATTTTTCTGTCCTCAAACCCCTATGAGTGACCAACTCACCAAGTGAAGGATTGAGCTTTATACATCTGTAATTAACCCACAGCCCATTGCCTTGTGAATGGTGGATGCTCAATAAATATTAGCAATTGAATTGTTTAATTTTAACTCTCTGGTGTCTTGGTTACAGAATATGTCAGGCTTTTTGAGATTATTGATTTAGCCATCTTTACAGAATCCACAAACACAAAATGTTGTTTGTTTATCAAAATGCTAAGCAGAGCTATTAAAATGTTAACATATTCTTTTGTTTAAAGAATATTTTTAGCTTCCTGTCATCCAATAGCAATCAGTTAATTATTGTCACTAGCAACGTATCTCAGTCTGGTGGTGAGATAACACATTTGAAAGGTTGTGTTTAGAAAGACCTTGAAATGATTAGTGAGGAAACTATGATTCTATTCATGTTGTCTTGTTGTGATTGCAAGTGGGATGTGGTCAATTAGCTGAGCTATGCTTTGTGCAGCCCAGATCCTTATAATTGAGGAGCTGGCATTCTTGCCTGTCTGGGTAGGCAATGGCTCAGCAGGGAGCCTCATGGCCAGACAGACAAGAGGGAAGAGGGCAATGTGGTTGCCCAGCGAGCCTTCAGAACAAATTGATCCAGACTGTTTGTGATTCCAAAAGCCACCCAGTACTTGCAATGTGGTTCTCCTTGTGGACAATTGGGCAATGGGAGGGAGTGGGGACAGGGAAACTTAACCTCTGCCTAGCCACTCGCAGCAAGATAAGAGGCAACTGCTCAATGTGTGTCTTCAGCTAATGCCCTCTTTTGCCTGGCTCAGTCCATCTTCTACAGGGATGGGAACCAGCATGATGAGGGAGAAGTTACTTAACAGGCCAGTCTTCTTGGCTTTGGCCCTGAGGGAGGTCTCTTGGGTCCTAGTAGGCTTTGGACTTTACAACTGAACAGGCAATTCACTTGAGCAACTGAAGAACTAAGACTGCTTATGGCTGGGCTCCAGATGGGGAGGTCCCAGGAGAGGGTAGAGCAAAAGAGAAGGCTCTAAGGTTAGTTGGAAAGAATAGAGCAGTGAAAACCACTGAGCTCTTTCATGCTCCTTTATCCTCCAAACTATTAGTCTAAATCAAAGGTCAGGTGTAATGGACCCTCCTTTGTGGAAAGATCACATTAACTGCCATAAGTCATTTTCTAAACGGAGGTATCAGGATAGGGTCCAGAGGAAGTAAAGGAGGAAGATACTGTGTTAGAAAGAATCATAGATGTCTGCATGTAATGAGCCTTAGAGGTTACTTAGGCCAACAATTGCCATTTACTAATATGGAAATGACTAAGAGAGGGAGAGTAGCATGCCTAAGGGGTCAGGGTACAACTGGGCATTTTGACACCAGGCCTGGTGATCCTTCCCCATAGCTCTTCTGAGCCTCCTTTTGTATTTCTAGTGGGAAATGGCTCCCACTCCCCTGCAGCCTCTGTGTTCTGATTGCTGTGCTCTGCAAGTCCTCCTTCTTCCCCTTCCACCTTCTCCCCACTGATGACCTTCCTTTTAGGGACAAAACCCACCTGGCTCCAAAAAAGCACATATCACACACTGAGAACACAGTAGGTGCTCAAGCAACATCAGCCTTCTCTCTCCTTTAGCATCTCTTTGATTCCTGGAAGATCAGGAAACAATTGGAAACTCTAGTTAGATGCTTTTTCTGTGCTAAACTACATTGCAAGCTATTTCAGCAAGGGCTTTGCTTGGTCTCTTCTGTAAACCCAGGGCCTAGCTTGGGATTCCGGCACATAGTGGGTGCTCAATACAAGCTTGTTGACAAAATAAATAAGCACCATGGGAAAAACAGTCAGGGGAGGCTCCCAGGGGAGGTGGGGCTGAGCACGGCTCTAGAAACAAGGCTACCTATGATTTCTTTGTTTATTCATTACATCGATTTAATAAATACTTATTGTGCCAGGCATTCTTCTAGAATGATGGAAACACTGCAGCGAGCAAATCAAAACATCCTTGCTATTAAGAAGCTGACACCCTAGTGGAGGGGGATAGTTGATAGGAAATGAGATCTCTACTGTTTTATGATGATTCATGTAATGGAGGAAAATGAAGGAAGGTAGCAGGGACAGAGATGCTGGGTGGTGGTGGGAAGCTGAGGGAAAGCTGAGGTTTTATATGAAGAGGTCAGAGAGAGCTTTACCTATGGAAAGGGGACTGTGAACTACTCTGAAACTGATCACTGTGCCAGGGGATCCCACTCAGGCTCTGACAAACCCATCACTCCCCAGAACATTCTTTTCCTTTTGCTTCCTCACGTAAACCTCCTGGTAGTGGAATTAGGCTGGCTGGCTGGCGTAGGCAGGAGGGTGGCATTGTGGGATGGAAAGGTGGTGGTGATCACAGGCAGACTGGGTTCTCAGTACTGGAAGCTGTGAACCTCAGTCCCTGGCTTTCTAGGACTTGATTCAGTGGTCCCACCCTCAAGACTCTTCCCTCCAGGAATCAGTAGCTCCCAGGCAAGACCATTAGAAGGGCTTATCCAGTGCCGGGCTCTCCTCTGGGATTTTGGAGTTGTGGGCAAATTTGTGCTTGTGGGCAAATTTATAGTGGGGGAATCTGGATAGTGTCACATTGTGAAAAGGCAGCACATCCTGCATTCTAGATCGGAAGCTGAAATCCAGGCTGGGGTGACAGCCACTCTATTCTGGCAGAGATCCCTGGACCACTTTCTTGCTGGGGAGAGAGGCTAGCATATGGGATCATCAGGTCGGCCCTGACCAGGCAACATCATCCTAAGGCTTGTGCTTCCAACTAGAATGTTAAGTGCTTTGCTTAAGGAGAAGGTTATATGAATTCTGTGGAAATGACCATGCTATTAACGGGTCTGGGTTGATTGTTGTTTGGATATAAACAAAGAGGTGATCCTGGAGGCTGGAGAACTTTCAGTGATGATGGCACGATGGCACGTGTGCCTTTCCTGCCAAGAGCTGCATGGCTATCATCTGATTCCAAAAGGGGTGGTTGACTCCCAAATGGCAAAGATTCACCTATTTAATATTCGTAATAGTCCTTGGATTCTTAGGAGCAGAAAAGGATGTTTTTAGTCCTTACTACTTACATATTTTACAGAAGGCTTTGATCTTTGTGATCAATAAGTTTGAATAGAGAGAGAAAATGTCAAGGTTGGTTGCCTTCCCGAAATACAAAGACAAACAGCTTCAAGGAGAAGAGAGGCCAGGGGAGCACTGTGTGCTCCATTTATGATGGGTTTTGCTTTCAATACAGACACTTGCTTGGAGAGAATCTAAGATAACTTGCAACCCTCTCCCAGTACCTGTGTCTCGCAGAGGAGGAAATGTAAACCTTGCCTCCTGGACTGTAACCTAAGGCCAGGCAGCTCAGCTCATTTTCTGCCAGTGGCGAAACCAGGCAGACATTTATCTGTGCATACTAAAAGAATGAATCCCTACTTTCCAGGACATGGGAAAATGGCACTTTGGGCCCGGTTGTTCTTGTTGCAAAAATAATTATGGTCATTGTGTATGAAATAATTTAACTTATTATTATTTAAATTTTATTTTAAATGGTTGGTTTTTTTTTTTTTTTTTGGTTCCAGATTAGAATGTCTTACATTGAAGGAATACTTTATACTTTTCAAAATACTTTATGTTTGTTATTACTGAATCATTGGTCTCAGTTTTCTCAGTTAGGGAGTGTGGGATGTGAACAACATCAAGGGGAAGTGATAGACATCACTACACATGCCAGCTTAGCTGGATCGGTCACCCTGTTAAGAAGGATTCTGAGGCCACTTCTGAGCTCTGCAGGACAGTGTTTCCTGATGGATTAGTCAGCTCTATGATGAATGTCAGAGGAAGGAACTAGTTACCCAAAATTCTGTGAGGCCTGCTATCTTTTCCAACCATAACAGTCCATGACTCTAGGACAAGGGTCACTAGATGACAGCCCTGGGACTAAGTCCATCCCACCACAAGTTTTTATTTGAATAGAATTGTGCGGTAGTCTTTGTTTACATGCTATTCTTGGCAGCTTTTGTGCACCAGGGCGGAGCTGATTAATTGTAATAGAGATTGTGTGACCCACAAAGCCAAAAATATTTGCTATTTGTTCTTTTCAGAAAGGTTTGCCAACCCTGTCTTAGGGCAGTTTAGAGTACTTCTAAAAAACATGTATATATATATCCAACATCTCCATGAAGGAGGAAGGAAGATCCTAGTAGACTTACTTTAAGAATAAAGAAAGTGAGATACCATAAGAAGTGATTGCTTAAGGTCACAAGGCCAGGTATCACTGCATAGGTCCCCCAAGGCCCACCGTTCATCCCACTGCAACATGTGACTTCAACTTAGAATGTCCTAGTTTGGTGTAGAAGAGTTGATTTAATTTGTTTTAGGATAAGAGTTACACATCACATATTTAGCCGTAAACTAGGAGATTAATAGAATGTTTTTCATGTGCAAGACAGGGAGCTTGGAAATCCCTGCTTGTTATTGGACCTTGGTCACTTCATGTATTCCAGTGTGAGTCCTAGTGGAGGATGATGAAACAGGAGTAGCTATGCAAAAGATTTATTGGGGGAGGTGCTTGTGAAGGATGGAAGGAAACAGAGCAGAATTAGGCAGACCTTGGACCAGGGTGCAGGTCTGAACCCTGTGAACGGACAGAGTGAAGGAAGGATTGGGTCAGAGGAGTCTCAGACCACAGGGCAGCTCTGAAAAGGCTGTCAGGCTGATGGGAAAAGGCTACATAGGGAGAAGAGGAGAGGACTGGTTCCTATGTCCCCACTGTGTTCAGCTGCTGACCAGGAGTGGCTCGGGTTACGTGTGGCTCTGGCAGGAATGGCATGGTGGAGTCAACAGGGCAGCACTGAGAGGCTGCCAGTCAACCAGGAACCTGCAGCAGGTTCTCCTGAAGGGGAATCTAAACAGTGCTCCTCTGTGGCTGGCATGGCATGCATTATTGACCCACGCCATGGGTGAATGCTGTGGCTGGGCCTCTGCTCTGTGCTAGGCCTGGAGGCTACAGAGAGCTGAGAGAACATTGTTCCCATCCACAAGGAGCTCACGATCTAGCTGGGAAGACCAAACAAGCACACCTGAACAAGCAAATATGCATAAGGCAATAATAAAAGGGGGTGTGTAGTGGAGTAGCCTGAAATTGTCAGGAATAATATGTGCTGTGGTTCAACGGGGGACCCTGAGAGGAAAGCCTGGGATGTTCCCATTTGGCATGATGGCAGGCACGTGTGCAGGGTGCTCTGAGTCATTTCAGCCTTCCCCACACCCACAGGTCGCCTTCATCCATTTGGCATTCACTGAGTACCTACCAAGTAGTACAAGACTCTATGTTAGGTTCACCAAGTAGGTGGGTCCTTGGCCATAAACAAATTTATGGTGTTGAGGGGTGTTATAGGCACTGTTGAGTCATTTAAAAAAACAAAGCTACAGAAATATGTTTGGGTTTGTGTGGGTCTCTTAATGACTAGTGTTCACTTCTGGCCCACCACTGCTGGTTTTGTTCTAGTTCCTTTGGACAGGCTCATACGCTTCACAACAATCCCTCTTCACCGGTCCCTGCCACTGGTTCCTCTACACTAAGGACTTCTTTCACAAACTGCAACCTCCTGGGCTGACATTGTTTCAGGAAGGCAGAAAACTGCCAGGTTTGGCTCACCTTAGTGCCCCCAGTCATTAGCACCAAAGTAGATGCAAAATAAGTAACTGTTGAATTATTTGAAACATAACTGTGAAATTATTTGAAATATAACTGTGCGTATTGACATCACAAGAGGGTTTCCTTTAAGTTCCTTTAAATATTGAGTTTTAATATATCAAGACCCTTTGAGGATTTGTCTTCCACTCCTCAGGGCCTGTAGGAGCCTCAGAAGGAAGAGAGGGAGTTCTTAGACATTTAGTCTTTGCAGCGACAGCTCAGCGGGGAAGTGACTGACAATGTTCAAAGTCACAGGGACAGGGCTAGCAAGGGTCTTTATTGACCCCCAGCATCCCCCTTGCCAGCCTTCTTAGTACCCAGAACCTACACTCTTTTCAAGACCTCTTCATAAGCCAAACAGAGCAATAATAGCTTTGGAAGGGGAGGGTGGCAGCAGCTGGAAACAGGATGAAGAAATGGAAAAGACCAAAGTCATGACTGATTAAAGACAAGTGGGAAATGCACATAAAGCATCTTCAACACATGAGAGCAAGTCACTAGGGTTTCCACGACCCTTTCAGGGTCACAGTCAGTGAGTCGTACATCTGGTGTCAAATAGGCTCACCCCGTGGGGATCCCAGCCCTGCTCAGCCCCGCTCAGGCCTCCCTTCCCCTCAGCAGTGAGAACGCTCCTGTAAATTGGAACCAGGCAGGACAGGAGCCTGGGGCTCCATGTGAACACTCAAGCTGCCGACACATCTACCAGGAATGAGGCTACTGCGCTCCGAGTTTCACTCCCCAGTTAGAAAATCCCCACCAGGCAATTCGAAGAAGACACCATTCATTGCATCATTAAATTATAACAAGCCCTGAAATGCACTCCAGAAGCCTGGGTCTGTTTGTCCTTGCAGTAGGAAGGAAGCCTGTGATTGGCTGGCCAAGCTCAGCCTAGCAGGCCTTATCTCTGACTGGTTATTATTTGATTAAAGAGCCTTCCTCCTCCTGTGGTGTTTCAAAACTGCCCTGGGAGAATTCGCTGCTGCTGGGGGCCTCTTTCTGAGGTTACTGTGGAGCGCCCAAAGTTCGTCAGCCTTTGGCCATACAAACGGGCACCCAGAGGAACCGGACTTTGCTTTTTGTTCACCCACAGCCTGGGACTGTCTTCTCCAGAGTCTCCATCAGCTTTGCTAATCAACTGATTGGAAATAATTCCTCAAACACCACCAAGTCAAGGATACAGGTATTTAAAAACCTGGGGGACAGGGTGTAATTTCTTAGGATGTCGTGACAAGAGACACAAGGTTAGGACGAGGAAGCCGGGGAAGCAGAGTGGAATACAGGAGAGGCAGACACAGTAGGAAGAAGAAAGACAAAGAAAAGAACTCAGAATCACGGAATTCTATGCCCAGGCAAAACTGAGGCTCTTGACCATAATTGTTTGCAGCTGCAAAGAGGTTTGTGCTGTAGCATTCACATCTGTGTGCATTTGCTGCTCATGAAATCCTTCCTGAGTTTTTGCTACTCTTTTGGCCTCCATGTAATCCTCCACCCTGGCTCAGAATCCCCAAAGTCCTGAGAAGATTTTGGACACTTTATGAAAAATCCAATTGCTTTAGCTTGAAATGTGATCAAATCCAGAATGGCACATGGCCTTCAAAGGCTCTGCTTAGTAGTCCAAATCCTGGTATCAATCCTCGTGATGTTGGCTGCAGAGAAAAGAGGAGGGGCTGAACCCCTCTTTTATGAAAGTTTCTTTCCCACTTCAAGGTCTGTGTTTAATGGGTGATATTCATTCTAATCCCCACTGTATTCCCTACTTAGGGGTGTTTTCTGAGCTTCGGTCAGGCTGATAGCTTTATGTCAAAGGACTTTCTCACTGTAGGGGAAAACTGGGCTCCATGTGGGGCCAGCAGGATTTAACCATCTGGAATGAAGATGGAAGAGCAGAAAAGACAGACTTCATTCTCTCTGTTAGGTTTGGCTAGAGGTGGCAGCAGAGGGGAAGATATGATACAAAACCAAGGGAAACAATACTTTTTATTTTAGTATTGAGTGGAAAAGAATGCTTTTATAGTACGTCAGTATTCTTAACACTGATTTTTCCCTATATGCATTGCAGGTTAAGAAGTAATCATGCCAACAGCATTTTCTCTCTCCACTCTTTGTGGCTGACTTTATTCCCAAGTATTTCTGTCTGTGTTGTCTTAATTCTCAGTGTTGGTATCTGATCATCCCTGCTTTGTTAGCTGCAGTGGAATGAGTCCATGGTGAAGATGCTTCACAGGACGGTGAAGATGCTTCCTGTGCTGACCTCTGTGGTCCCTAGGGAGCCTTCTCTGCAGAAGCCCCATGGGATTTCCTGACATTACTTAGAGCATGAGGGCCAGGAAGTTTGTCATAATAACTAGTGCTCCTCTTCATAAATTTGTGGAAATTGCCAAGAGTTGGAGGGCAAGCCCGGTGCAGGGGTTATGCTTCTCGGATGTGATTCTTCTCTGCTCTGTTGGAACGATTTCTCTCTTTGCCATTACCTGCATGGTTTGGATCTCGTGTGCTCTTTTCTCATCCTTCTCTACCGCTGTCTCACCACAGGAACACTCTTCCAGTTTTCCGGACCCACCATGGTCAAACCTTATCACATGTTATCCTGTCTGCTTAAAGCATTCTTCACCCTACCCTGCCCCCTGGCCTGACCAAGTCAGATCAGTCACATCTGTTTCTGAGTAAATCCACTTCCTCTGCTATGAGGTTAGGATCCCCTGAACTTCCCCTTATTGGACCACTAACCATATTGTCATATGATTGCTTGTTTCCTGATCCATTGTCCCTGCCAGACTGACAGCTATGAAGGGAGGTTTCATGTCTTTATGGCTCTCAGCCATGACCCCAGCACCTAGGAATCCATGACATCCAGTAGACTCTTTCTTGTGATAATGGCTAACATTGACGGAGTGTCTTCTATGCACCCAGCACTCTTCTAAGGCCTGTGTACTAACTAACTCAGTACCCACAATGAGCCACTGAGGTCACTGAGGTGAGTGTCAACCCCATTTAACGGATGAGCAAACTATAAGTTAAGGAAACTGCCCAAGTTAGCATAGTAAATGGCAGACTTCAGAGCCCATGCTTTTTTTTTTTTTTACATCTATGTCATGATGGCCACTCTAGGACTGAATGAGCCAATAAGAAATTGACGAATGATAGCAGGCTGATGGTAAACACATAGCAACTGCTTTGCCTGCTTGGTTGGACCCCATTCATTCAGCTGGGCCTACTGAGCACCAACCACGTGCTAAGCTGTGAGCCAGGCTTTGAGAATTCAGTGATTAGCAAGCACAGACCCTGAGCTGAGATGCTTCCAGTTCTGAGATCTGCTCTGTTCTCTCTGTTGGGATCAGCTTTCCCCATCTCCCTCTCACCTGCCGTGGTAGCCAGGGTTAAGTGCTCACAGTCTCTCACCTAAACACGAAGAGAAGCCCCAAATCTGGAGTTTGTTCCAGCCTTGAAGGATGTGCTTAATGAAGCTAGCATTGTCCGGAAGCAGACTGTATCTCAGGCACCGTGCCGAGTGCTTTGCCCTGGCTGTCTCATATTTCCTCCTTATGGGTAGGGGGGTTAGCACCACCCTGTGTTTCAGATGAAACAAACCAAGGCTAAGAGAGCGTAAGGAACATGCCCACACCGGTGAGTACTGGAGCTGAGACTCAATGGCAGGCTGGTCTCGCCTCCAAGCCTTTGCCATTTCCTTCTACCGGGGGCTTTCTCTAGACCCTCAGCTTTGGGCTTACTGCATTCGGGTGCCTGATTTCTGTTAATAAAAGTAACAGCAAAAAACACAATTACTTTTGCACAAACCTAATAGTATTCCTATCAGACAGATATTCCTGTTTGTATGCCTCTCCAGTTGGGGTGTGCTCCCTGCTTAGTGGTCCTCAGCCCCCTCTTCCTTGCCTGGAACCCTGACTTAGCATCTTCTTGGACCACTGATGCTTGTGGGCTCCACACTTGTGCCTGACTCGGCAAGATGGGGCACCTGCCTGGGGACACCTGCTTTGAGCCGCCCTCCAAGTGACCCCTCCTCTTCTCCTCTCTCAGGGAATAGCCTTGGGGCATCTGGCTCTAGAACATCACATTTGAAAAAGTCTAAACCAAGGTCCACAGCTTAAGAAACCCTCATAAATCTGTTAATCTTTTGTTAGAAAAGCAGACAGCCTAAGGAAAAAGGTCGTTAGAATCCACAACTGGATCTTGCTTTTTTCACTTAAATTGTCCAAGGTCTGGTTTCCTCCTTTGTAAAATGAGTGTAATAATTTCTCATCAGGTTACTTTGAGAGTACAGATTCTGTGTTGAATGAGTATCAGTTGTGTGCTTACTGTCTATGAGGCATGGTGGGTAGAGTGGAAGATGAGGCTGAGAGAGCTGTCTGGTCTTGTGAAACTTAACAGCTGACCGACATTAAAAAGAAATCACACAAACAAATGGGTCAGTCCCATATATGATGAGAAAAAGAACAAAGAAATTAGTTTAAATGGGGTGGGAGCTAGCCAAGAAAAGATTCTTTGATGAACCAACAGGATTTGGACCCTTCCTGTATTCGACCGGAATGCAGGAAGTGCTCAGCCGCCCTGGCCATGGACCTGCGCCTCCCCGGGGCTCAGAGTCTTAAGCATAAAATGAGAGCGTTGGAGTGAATAATTCCTCAGCATAAAATGAGACTGAGGTGCCCGCCTCTGGCATTTTGTGATTTGATGGCAGGTTAGACCCAGATGAAACGAGGGCCTCTGACACCCTGTCCTGGGCGCTCCTTCCCCAGCTGGTGGAGAGAAGCTAGGCCCAAACTCAAGGATGGTGGGAGGAAGAAGTGGCCAGTTCTGTCTCCTAGAATCCCCTTTCTCTCAGGACCTCCCTCCTACTTCCCCCAGTTGGAGCCCAGCATTCACCCCACTGCAGTCAATCCTATCAGAAGAAGCCCCTAAGCCCCTTTCCAAGAACTACGTCCATCCTTCCTGTAGACCTAGTTCTGTGTCCTTCCTCTCCAAGCACCTGCGTGTCCAGCCTGGGCACTCAACCCACCTGAGATGGGATTCTTTGGATGGTGAAATTCTGAGAACAGGAAGGCTGCGAGGGCAGCAGGGAGCTGAGGATTTGAGAACAGGCCCAGGTCTGATCCTTGGCTGCCCATGCGTGCTCCCAACGCTTTCCAGTCGACCTCTCCCAGGAGCACCATGTTCCCTTTGCACAGCACACCGTATCTATTGTGAGCTCTTATTAGTGACATCTCTTGCAAGTGGCTGGTTAGCATTTTTTCCAGACAGAGCAGAAACTCTGGAGGTGGTGAGGAGGCGAGGTTTTCAGAGGGTGATGAAAGGAAATGCTTAGCCTCAGGTTCCTGAAAGAATGCGGTTATCAGCATCTTTAATTCTCTCCCACCTTTCCTGAGTTGGGTGGACGGAGGCTGTCCCCTCAACCTCTCCAGAAGCATATCCATTCTTTCTCCCTCTCCTCTTCCCTACCTGGGGTCTCATTCTTGCCTTCAGTTATCTGTTAGCCTATCCCCTCCTATTGCTGGCTGGTCACGGGGCTTAGTGGGACCTCCAGGGCCATTGGTGTTTTAGCTGATGATGCCTGAAGAGGGCAATAATGGTGGGAAAACTGTGGTAGGCCTGAGACTTGAGGGCACACAACTCTTCTCCACATGAATTCAAGATTTGAAAACTCCCTGTTTGATGGTAGAGTCATAGAGAGTTGAATGTTAAGAAAGGGGCAGAGATGCTATGCAACAAAACACAAGATCAAGAACTGTTTCCCAAGAGAGGTTGATTAGCAAGTTTTACCCCAAGACAATGACCCCCCAATAGCTCCGAAGAGGAAAATGACAGTATATGTGCAATGAAAAGTTCACTTTCATCTTTCAGTTCCCAGAACCTCAGCCTTGCTATTCCCACCACATGGTACTGGGGTCTCCACGTGACACAGCATGTTGGATGTGTCAGGCTGAGCCAGTGCTAATGAAGACGCTGCATCACAGCTCCTGGGTTCTCCAGGCACAGGCAGGCAGGAGCCCTTTTTCCACTCCTTGCCTGGGTACATTTGTTTGGCGAGCTTTGCATGTAAACTCCATTCATGCCCTGTGGGGCTGGCGGGAAGTATAGCTGTGTTAGGGGCTTCAACATCCTTCCAGAAATCAGATTGACCATAAAAACACCCAAAATGAGTCTTGAAAGAAAGTAACATTCATTTCCCTGTGAGTTGGACATTCTGCAAGAAGTGGGTGGTTGCTATAGAAATGAACCCCGAAGTGGGGCTGGGAAAATTAAAACCTTGGACTGAGCGCTCTGCTAGGACTTGGCTGTGGGAAAACCAGGAGGACTATGAAGCAGCAGCAGGCAGGAGGCTGGCTGCACCCCACCATCAGCTCTGCTCCCCCTCAGACATCTGCAGGTACTGTGGGATAGGAGCTGAACTTTTGCTCAGCGATCCCCCAGGCTGGGGCCGCGGCAGTTTTGGCTCCCATCAGGCTCCCCTTGGGGTGCATTTTAATTATCTTGTGGGTTGATGCTCAGGTGAGCCTGCTGGGTAAGGCAGGGGTGGGGCCCTTCCACTACCCAGACAGAACAACACGCACTATTAGATACTAGAAAATATGCTCTCTAATCCTCCGATGGCACAGATCCGTGAAGCAGCACTGTGTGTCCCTGGGGCTTTGCCATCGCCCCTTCAGTGCCTGACTACACCATCATGTCTGCCCCATGTCTATTCAGCTCCATGAATCAGGGCAACAAGGCACAGTCACTGCTGTCAAGGAACTCACAGCCCAGTGGAAGAGACTGGGGATTAAACAGGCAATTTACTGCAGGATTACAGAGTGGAAAATGTGAGCAGACCATAGGGCGGTGCAGCGTATTCACAGTGCAGTGTGTTTCTTCCCGACTCTCCTCCTCCCCAATCCCTGTCCATGCCCTCAACACCATCTCCATTCCAGCTGGGTCTCAACTGATTCTTCTCCAGCCACCACCCGTGGTTGTTTAGCATTCGTGGCACCCACATGCCAGACCTCAGGTAGCTGTTGCTTTATGATTTTTTTCCAGTCTAGGGTGAGTATATTCAATTTGAGGAACTTCCTTTCGTTTTGAGAGTCTATCCTTCCTGCTTGCTGGAATTTTTAAAGCATTCTTTCTTTTATCAAACGATGGGGTTTGTTGATTGGCAATTTATGTTTAATTTAATGTTAACATCAAGACTGGGCAGAATAAAAAAGTTAGTATCCCTTGGTTTACAGCACTGATAGCTCAGAGTCCAGGAAGCATTGTTCAAAAAGCTGGTTTTCACCAAGGCTAACATTCATGCCCAAACCCATGCAGGCACCCTTGGGATATCCTTCTTAGTTTCTGATTTCCCAGCCTGTAGCAGAGTGGCAGAGTTGATCTATTCAAATTCCATTCACTTCCCCAAGACACTTAGCTGGCTATTGCAGCCAAATCCTTAAATAGGAACTACTGTTTTCTTGGTGTCCCAGGCTCCTGTATGTTTAATGCCTCGGGTATCCACTCTCTGGGCCAAAGTCATGAAAATATAAAGGGGAAGTTATCCGTCTCAGAAAGCAGTTGCAATGGAAATAAAAGCAATTAGTACTTAGTGTTATCAGGATGTTTAATTTTTCATTGATATTTCAAGATAAAGTTGATCTTCAGAGTGGTGTTAACTCAGGTCACCAGCTTCCACTTAGAAGCAGCTTAGAAACTGCTGCAAAAGATGCCAGTACCTTGGCTTATGGTAGCCAAATCTTAGGAGTTCTCCATCCACCTGCTTCTGTTAGGGGATCTTGAGATCATTGGCTCTGCTGTGGTTAAATGTTAGGGGATCTTGAGATCATTGGCTCTGCTGTGGTTAAATGTTAGGGGATCTTGAGATCATTGGCTCTGCTGTGGTTAAATGAAGTGTCCTGATGCATGTGGTTATTCTGACACTTGAGATATGGTCCAGGGCACTGGAAGTCCCTCACGAGCTTGATGGATACAACAATATGTCCACCAGGCAAGCTGCATTTCAAGAATGTAAGTGGAAAAATCCAAGTTCTTGGACTTAAACATTGTTTAAAATAAGCAAGTCATGCTAAGCTTAGATATTTAGTGGCAAGAAGCATTTTATTCTACCCATGTTTGTAATCTTGGCTTCTCTCTGTGACAGCAACTGCAAAAGGGACTCTCATGCTTGGGTTGAGTGTTTCTAGAGGTCAAGGATATACCTTTTGTGATATTGGTGGACACCTTCTCCCTCTGCCTGTCTCTCCCTTGAGACCCAACACATCTCCTGGCACATAGGAGGCCAGACATGGTTGCTGGTGACAATGATAATGCAAAACATATACATTTTAGAGAGAATGTTTCTGGCAGTTTCTAGCATGACCTAATGTGACTACTTAATTATTGATATTTTAACTTGCCTATTTTGTTATTAAAATAAAAGTTTCTTTGATTTGATCATTGTGTTTACACCCCTAAGAAAAAGAAGTTGAGGGAGCATGAAGCTGGTGGCAGGGCCCCTAGAGGGACACTGTGTTCCTCTGGAATCTGTGCTGGTGGCTTACGCAGGGGCAAGAACATTGTGGAAGATTTTAGGCAATGTTTCTCATCAAGGCTCTGCTAGCTGTGTGGACCTGTGCACGTCTCTTTATCTCTCTAGGTTTGGGTGTCCTTATCTGTAGAATGCATTAGGTTGGATCAGAATGGCTCAACCCTGGCACTATAGGTGCTATACATCAGATAATTCTTTTCGTTGTGGGGATGGTCCCATGCATCGTAGGACATTTAGCAGTGTCCTGGTCTCTAACCACCAGATGCCAGTGGTACCCCTCCCTTCATTTGTGACAACTAAATATATCTCCATACACATATCCCCTGGGGAACAAAATCACCTCAGGTTGAGAACTATTGGATCAGATGATTTCTACCTGAGTTTGAGAAACCACAGTAAGAGTTGTTAATACAGCCTGTTTTATTGAGCTTCTACTCTGTACTAGGCACTGTATCGTATAGTCTAAGGCCTTTCTTGAAGGCATCTACTTCAAGAAAACCTGAATTCGAGCTGGATAACCTGAATTATTTGCACAGGCTTGGATGTAGAGTGGAAAAAATAGAATCCCTGTTTTCATTCTTACTAGCAGAAGCTGCATTTCCTCATTTGTAAAACATCAGATTTCCACACTCTTGTCAGGAACTAATCCTCAGTGTATAGGAAAGCAACAGATCACAGTAGACATGCAGTAATTAAACTTCTATCCCTGACCACCAAGGGAGTCAGATCTGTGAAAATCATTAACTTTGCCGGTATTGCTCTATCTTTACAACCTATTCTTCTTCCCCTACGAACACGCACCTCCCTCCCTACTCAAGGCAATGCTGATATATCATCTTAAAATCCTGTCAATGATAGACTGGATAAAGAAAATGTGGTACATATATACCATGGAATATTATACAGCCATAAAAAAGGATGAGTTCATGTCCTTTGCAGGAACATAGATGAAGCTGGAAACCATCATTCTCAGCAAACCAACATAAGAACAGAGAACCAAGCACTGCATGTTCTCACTCATAAATGAGTGCTGAACACTGAGAACACACAGACACAGGGAGGGGAACATCACACACTGGCGCGTGTTGGGAGGTGGGGGGCTAGGGGAGGGATGGCAAGGTGTTGGGGGATTGGGGAGGGATAGCATTAGGAGAAATACCTAATGTAAATAATGGGGGGATGGATGCAGCAAACCACCATGGCATGTGTATACTTAGGTAACAAACCTGCACGATCTGCACATGTACCCAAGAACTTAAAGTATAATTAAAAAAAAAAAATCCCCAACTGTCTATTTTGAGAAGAGCCCCCAGAGTTCTTGTGTCACCAGATTGTTGACTTGGGCCATCCTGGAAGGGATTGTCTCTTCCTACCAAAAAAAAAAAAAAATTATCTAATAATCAGAGATTTGCAGACAGCGTTGTTCCATCTGTGTGTTTGAGCAGGACAATGGCAATAGGAATTGAGGACAAGGGACCTTCTACCATGTACACTAGCAGCCTGCTCCTCATGGAGGCACTGACTGGGCATGGGTTCTCAGTGTCTCAAGACCATGCTTTGGATATTGACAGCAGCTGCGGTGCCATTGCCTCCACAGACAACATCTTGGTGTTTGGTAGCTTGGCATAGTGAGAGGCCTCACGGCACAGTGAGAAGTTTAGGGTGAGGGAGTTTGAAGCTGCATCCTCCTGTCAGTGAGACACTGACTAGGGCATCCAAGGAACATGAAGACGGGTAGTTCTTTAAAAAAACGGACTCTGCCTCACATCCCAGCTTCGCCACCTACTCCCTGTGTGACTTGGGAAACTTAGTTCTTTTTCCTAAACCTCAGCATCAGAGCTGAGACGTCTGTAATCATGAGTCTTTCTCGAGTTGGATAGTTGTGAGAATTAAATAACAGAGCGTATGGAGAGCGCGTGGCACAGTCCTGGTAAACACTAAGTGCTCACCAGAAATCCATTATTGTTAATAATATGTATTATCTTAAATGGTAACTCTAAACTCTAATGAATATAACATGTTAAACAGACAACAACATGCAGAAGCTTGGGTGGATGAAAAAGTATGAGGTTGACTCATTCTGTTACTGACAAGAAAACAGCCTTAGGCAGGGACAGAGTGGGAAAGCCTTAGTAACTAGCACCTCAGTGCTGGCTGTTGGTAGAGCTGGGTCAGATCACCTCTCTCCAGAGTACCCTTCAGATTCTGGTTCTTCCATGCTGGGACTGCTTTCCTGCTCAAACATTTATGGCCCCTGTTTAGAAAATTACACAAAAAAATTAAGGAAAATGACATTGTAGAACCGCGTGCTGTTTGCAGAGGAAATCATTTTGAATGCTTGTTTTTAAAGAGATTCTTTCTTCAGAATAAGAGAGAAATGAGGCCAGGCACAGTGGCTCATGCCTGTAATCCCAGCACTTTGGGAGGCCGAGGTGGGTGGATCACAAGATCAGGAGTTTGAGACAAGCCTGACAAACATGGTGAAAACCCATTTCTACTAAAAATACAAAAATTAGCCAGGCATAGTGGTGTGCGCCCGTAATCCCAGCTACTTGGGAGGCTGAGGCAGAAGAATTGTTTGAACCTGGGAGATGGAGGTTGCAGTAAGCTGAGATTGTTGCACTCCAGTCTAGATGAGATTGAGATTCCATCTCAGAAAAAAAAAAAAAAAAAAAAAAGAGAGAGAGAGAGAAATGAATATTTTGTCTGATATGTTCCTAAATACCTAGGGCTACTCTAGAGAAGGGAGTTTCTAAATTTCCATCTTAGCTAGATGAAACAGGAAGAGGAGACTGACTGCTTCACTGTTTTTCTCTCCCTCTCCACCACTTCCCCCCATACACACACACACACACACACACACACACACACATACACACACACACGAGTGCTGAGAGGAGGCCTGTCCTCTACACTCCTTCCTGCACTAACCCACTGCTTACATATCGTCAAGCACTATTGAAACTACCTCCTTTGTCCCTTGGTCTCCCACCTCCTCAAAGTTCAGCCCCAAACTCCCAGCCCGGACCCAAGGGATGGCGAGTTGATATTTTGCTTCAATGCTGATATTCGTTCTTAAGAACCACTCTGAATTACTGAATAACTGAGCACAAAAATGTTAACCTTTCCAAATGAAATTTTAGATTTCTCTGGGCTGGCTCAGACTCATGATTCATATCTTGCCTTTTACCCCTGGTCAGTGAGTCATAAGTTTGATTGAGAAGGAAAGACTGAGGTCCAGGCTCCATGGTTGAGAGAAGAATACTTTTAATGGAGGGATTTGGTACTATTTTGGACATGCCTGAGATGAAAATTTGTGTAGGTTTTTTATGGTGTCAGTGTGTAAAATTAGGCATAACTACAATGTGAATGCAACCTTGCTTAAAATGTCATAAATTATTTGAATCAAACACTACTGTAGTTTTAAGTGATGATTATAATTCAGTCAAAGGGTTGAATTAGGGGAGTAATAATTCCTATTAGAACTCTATCTCCTATTTTGCCTTTTTTAACTTAACATGTATCTATCTGCTGTCTTACTTTATCAAAGAGGGCTCACCATGAACATAGCACACATTTGGATGTTCTTCTTTTACTCACCCTCCCATTTTTTAACTCTTTTCTAGAATAACATATATAGAATAATGACTTAATAGCGAGATTGGCAAACTGTGGCCCCTGGGTCAAATACTGGTGACTATCTGTTTGATGAATAAAGTTTGATTGGCACACAGTCACATCAATTTTCTTATGTACTGTCTGAAGCTGCTTTTATGCTACAAAAGGATTGAGTGGTTATGACCAGGACCATATAGCCCACAAAGCCTAAAATATTTACTATCTGACCATTGATTAAAAAATAAAAGTGCTGATTCTTGACTTAGAGAATGAGTGTTGGAGTCAGATACATCTGGGTTTAAATCAGGTTGGTTCCCTGCTAGCCGTGACACTGGGAAAGTTGCATAACCTCTCTCTGAAACCTAATCTGTAGCAGGTGGATGATAAATACCTATCTTAGAGGGCTGTTGTGTGAGATCATTGAAAAACCTACAGTCTTGTGCCTGGCACAGAGTAAATGCACAATTAATGGTAGCTATGCTGGTGATCTTCCATTCTTTTATTCGACAAATGTATATTTGATGCTTTCTCTATGATAGGCCTGGGAGCTACAGCAGTGACTAAAACATAGAAAGTTCTTGCTCTTATGGAGCTCACATTCTAATGAGGAAGTCAGAGAATGGTCAAGAAAACAAATCAACAGGTTATTTTCAGAGAGAGAGAAATAAGTGCTATCAATAAAATAAATGGATGATATGGAAGAAAGTGACAAGGCAAGGGACAGAAAGCTGCTAACCAAGTTAAGATCTAAAAATAATAATGAGTCAGCCACACAAATGTCTGCAGAAGGAATGTTCTTGGGATGGTCCAGGAACAGAGTGACCTTGGGGACGAGGGTTGAGTAAGGTAGGGGAGAGCGATAGAGGACTGGGGAGGAGAGGTGGGCAGGGGTGAAAGCATGTCAGAGCTTGCAGTCCCAGCAAAGATAATTGGCTCAGAGGTAGGAGTGCAAGCTAAGACCGTGTAAGTGGGTCCTTGACCTTATTCTATGATCTTTGTTCTAAGTGTCATCATCTATCTTCTTCTGTCTCAGGCACTGGCCACTGTTGAATAGAAGAATGAGCAGGGTCCTTGTGAGTCCTGGTCAAAGTGGCAGCTGTTGGCTGTGGCAAGCCCATCACACCCTACTTGGATTCTCCTCACAGTGCCCCTGACTCACCAGATAGATCTTCTGGCCAATATCCCTACCTCTTTAAAATCACTCCTTTTCAGAAACTTTTAATGCTTCTCCAGGTAGAGCACTTAAGGTGAAATCAGTTAATGTAATCTCAAAACTCTAATAAATGTCCAGCAACATAAGACCATCAGATAAGCATTTTGTCTCTAGGGTCACTCAGAATTCACAGCTCAGTTCTCATAATTAGCATTTCTTTTATGTCTCTCTCATTGAACAGGTGTGGAGAGCCCCATGACAATATTTTACCTGTTTAAGGTTTAAAAGAAGGCCCTAGATATAATCAGCTGCTCAAACTGCCTCCAGAGTTGCTAATAATAGCTACACAGTACTCCACAGGACACCAGTACTGCATACCCTTGGCTCACTTAGAGGTAAAAGTATCCCTTCAGTTTACTTACCTTTATTCATTTTGAATGACTCCCTCTTCTCCTCTGCTTGTTCTCCTCTTCATTATTCTTCATCTTCATCATCAGCAAAACTTTTTATCAGAAGTACTCAGCTCACTAACAGTAATTAATATTTTCCTTACATGCTGCTAAAAGTCTTAAGGTGCATGAGACAAAAAGAAAAAAATATTATATATTTTCCTTACAAAGCTGTACAGGGTTGTTCATCCCTGTAATCCCAGCACTTCGGGAGGCCAAGGCAGGAGTATCCCTTGAGCCCAGGAGTTTGAGACCAGCCTGGGCAACATAGTGAGACCCTGTCTTTACAAAAAAATAAAAGAAAAAATTAGCTGGGCCTTGTGGTCCCAGCTACTCGAAAGGCTGAGGTAGGAGGACAGCTTCAGATGGGGACATTGAGGCTGCAGTGAGCTGAGATTGTTCCATTGCACTCTAGTCTAGGCAACAGATTCAAAACAATCAATCAATAGTATAGGTGTTGAAGGAAAACTCTATTCTCTCTCTCTATATATATTTCCTTTGCAATGTGTAAGTATGTGTTCCTGTCTCAACTTGCTTTAGACATAGTTAAAAGAAGATCCAAGTGTGGCTGTCTCCCAAGTCATGCTTTCATACACTGATTCTTTTTTGATTTAGTTAACAGAAATTGCATATATTTATGGTGTACAATGTGATGTTTTGATATGTATACTGATACTGTTTGGCTGTGTGCCCACTCAAATCTCACCTTGAATTGTAATAATCCCCATGTATCAAGGGCAGGGCCAAGTGAAGATAATTGAATCATGGGGGCAGTTCCCCCTTACTGTTCTTGTGGTGGTGAGTAAATCTCATGCTGATGGTTTTATAAATGGGAGTTCCCCTGCCACAAGCTCTCTTGCCTTCTACCACGTAAGATGTGACTTTGCTCCTCATTTACCTTCTGCCATGATTGGGAGGCCTCCCCAGCCATGTGGACCTGTGAGTCAATTAAGCCTCTTTTCTTTATAAATTACCTTTATTAGCAGTGTGAGAACAGACTAATACATATACATTGTGGAATGATTAAATTGAGCTAATTAATATATTATCCAACTCACATACTTAACTTTTTGTGGTGGGAATATTTAAAATCTACTCTCTTAACTATTTTCAAGTATAAATTATTATTAGCTATAATCACTATGCTGTACAATAGATCTCCAGGAACTTACTCTTCCTGATGAATGGACACTTTGTACCCTTTGACCCACATCTCCTAGCTTTCCACCTTCTCCAGCTACTGATAACTACCATTCCATTCTCTGCTTCTTCAAGTTCAACAGTTCTATATCCCACATATAAGTGAGATTATGCATATTCATCTGTTTGTGCCTGGCTAATTTTACTTAGCATAATAATATCCTCTAGATTTATCCATGTTGTTGCAAATGACAGGGTTTTCTTCTTTTTTCAAGGCTGAAGAGTAATTCCTTGTGCGTATACACCACACTTTCTTTATCCACTCTTCCATCAATGGACACATAGGTCACTTTAATATCTTGGCTATTGTGAATAATGGTGAAATGAACATGGGAGTACAACTATCTCTTTAATATAGCAATTTCAATTCGTTTGAATATACACCCAGAAGCAGGCTTACTGAATCAGATGGTAGTTCTATTCTAAATTTTTTGAGGAACCCCCATACTGTTTTCCATAATAGCTATACTGCAAACACTGATTCTTAATCTGGGATCCATGAATGACCTTAGAGGGGGATTATGAAATTGCTGAAAAGGAATATCAACTTTTACATATACATTTTTTCTGGGAAAGAGCCTGGAGTTTCATCATATTATCGAAGCGTTCCCAGATGCCAAAAAGTGAGGAACTACTGTTTTAAAGACTTCACTGACTCAATCAATAGTATAGTTGTCGAAGGAAAACTTTGCAAGTTTATACCTGGAAAAGAAAAACATGCTGAAGTTGAATCTGGAGAAGCCTGTGATTCTGAAATACACCTTTTACCAGCTATGATATGTGAAAGCAAGTGGAACTGATGTCGAGATCCAATGGAACTTTCGGACTTTTAGGTGACTGGACATTTTCCTAGGACCTGCAAACATTACATAGCACCCATTCTGTGACAGGCACTGTCTAAGTGCCTTACATATTTTAACTCTTAATCCTTATAATACTATAAAGTAGGTACTATTATTAGCTTTGTTTCATCAATGAGGAAAATGAGGCACAGACAGATAAAAACCATAAACTGAGTTTATTTTAAACATTCCAAGACACTTCACAATTGTGGACAGTGTAGTTTGATGGGCTGTAATTAACGATTCAGAATAATTATCATTTTGACATGTGTAAATAGCAGCCATGTTGTAATCTTGAAGTACATACCTAATTAATAATAGAATTCCTATACATGCCACCTCTGGTTTTGTGAATAAGAATGCCTTACCAGGTCATATACAGAGGAGAGCCAGTTAACTGCTTTGCTTAATTAGAATTTGGCTAAGAGTCACTTTGGCTTATAAAATAGGTTTACCAACCAAGTAGACAATTTTATTTTTGTAACTATTAGCACAATCAAAACAATTCAGATTGTTTACCTAAGGCATGCCACAACTTTTTTTTTTTTTTTTTTTTTTTTTGAGATAGAGTCTTGCTCTATCACCCAGGCAGGAATGCAGTGGCATGGTCTTGGCTCCCTGCAACCTCTGCTTTCCGAGTTCAAGCAATTCTTCTGCCTCAGCCTCCTGAGTAGCTGGGACTACAGGTGATTGCCACCAAACCCAGCTAATTTTTTGTATTTTTAGTAGAGATGGGGCTTTGCCCTGTTGGCCAGGCTAGTCTGGAATTCCTGACCTCGTGATTCGCCCATCTCAGCCTCTCAAAATGCTGGGATTTTATAGTGGCATGAGCCACCACACCTGGCCTGACATGCTACAACTTTGTGGAGCTTAAAGTCAATGAAACTTTATCTCTGGGAGGTTAAAATTTAATTCATTGCAGGATTTGATCAATTGATGGGGTTTTAGATGTAATTCACCCTCTACCTAGGTTATTTATTCAACAGTTAATGAGCAGGTGACCTAGAAATTTAAACAAACTATTCTCTAAGAACATCACTTACAAATAAGCTAGAGAAAATCCAACATTATTGATGTTAAGATTTATTTAACCCATTGATTACCTGTAGCGGTTACTAGGAATTCTACAATTTATGTATGTGTGCTTAATTTTTATGTGTGTCCAGTGCTTTACGGAGGTGAAATAGGAACACTGGCCCAGAAGTGAGAGCCTCTGGAAAAGTAACTATGATGTGACTGATAAAGGGGGAAGATGCTTTGTCATCTCATAAGCACAATCGGATGTGCAAAAGGAATGAGGAGAGGTCTAACTCACCCTAACTGAGGGAAGTGTTGGGCTCTGTGATCCATCCAGCCAGTAGTAAAAAAAAAAAAAAAAAAAAAAATGGGACCAGAAGAGGACATTGCACCTTGTGATCCTGGATTATGAAAAGCCTGTTCTCTACTATCTCACCTGCATGTTGGAGATCATCTTTGTAATAAACATCAGATATTGTATGGAATAATATGAGGATGACTGCTAGTTAGAAAAGATGTGGTTAAAACCATAGCCAATCCTGCTATGCTTAGGTTTTGCTTTATATAAGGTAATTTAGATAATTGGAAACTAGGTTGATAACACTTTTTACTTTGGAGACCTTTTCTTTTGGGAAATCTGTAAGTTAAAAGCTAAAGACTTCGTATGTTTAGAACATCCAAGAGAATACATTTTCCAAAAGAATATATTTGAACTTTTATATATCAAGTTTCTTTAGAAGTATTCTAAAAATTCTAAATTTCTTTGGAAGCATTCTAAAAATTAGCCTTAGTTGAACTTAGATTGATCTTTTTTCCAATTAAACTTAATGAGTGAGGTTCTACCTTACTTTGAACTTATTAGAAAAAGAATAATTTAAATGCGAAGTAGTTCAGCTTCTCCTCTTCATAAAAATTATTTCATTTTGACAAAGACTGAGTCTGAGGGAGGAATGATAAAAATAAATCTCTAGCCATGCCTAGGCATTTTCAAGTTCTTTCTTTCAAGAGTATTGGACATTTGTGTGTTTACCTCCCAGCCTCTGCTTGGCCTTGTTCTAGACTGGGTGTTCTGTTTTGTGTAGACCACCCCTACAATGCAGATCAAGTTCCCTATTCTTTGTAGTTATGCATTTCCTCTACTTTGACCCAGGGAGTGAGGTGAGGGAGAGAAGATGGGAAGTCTGCTGCCTACCTTAGATACATGCCTATTCTAAGAGCTACAACGTCACAAGCCTCCAAACGCTGTGGTTCACACATCCCTCCTTGAATGTTTCTATTCCTAGGGCTATCCTTGTTCAGGACTTCTGGTAGTTATAACAGCCAAGCACCCTCTTCTTTTATAAGTAGCTAATCATGCTTTGTATTTAGACATTCAGTAAATAAATACTGGGTATCTGCTTTACGCAAGGTACTGTTGGGTACTAGGAATGCAGGGGAAAAGTCAAGAATGACATTTAAGAGAGAGAGGGGCAGATATTAAATGATTAATTCAACAATTAAGTATTTGGTTATAATTGTGGTACTTCCTATGGGAAAGAAGATTAAGAAAGGAGCCTGACTGGCAGGGTGTGGTGGCTGGCTCACGCCTGTAATCCCAGCACTTTGGGAGTCCAAGGTGGGCAGATCACGAGGTCAGGAGTTCGAGACCATCCTGATCAACAAGGTGAAACTCCATCTCTACTAAAAATACAAAAATTATCTCAGTTTGGTGGCAGGCCCCTGTAATCCTAGCTACTCGAGAGGCTGAGGCAGGAGAATCGCTTAAACCTGAGAGGCAGAGTTTGCAGTGAGCCAGGATCACACCACTGCACTCCAGCCTGGGCAACAGAGAGAGACTCTGTCTCAGAAAAAAAGAAAAGAAAAGAAAAGAAAGAAGGAAAGAATGAAAAGAAAGAAATAAAAAGAAAGAAAGAAAGGAAAAAGAAAGAAAAAGAAAGAAAGAAAGAAAGAAAGAAAGAAAGAAAGAAAGAAAGAAAGAAAGAAAGAGGCCTGACTTAGTCTAAAGGGTCCACAAAGCTTTTCATGAGGTGGTGAGGCTTCAGCTGTGTTACGAAGTGTGAGTTGGAAAGAAGGAGATGTGGTGGGGACCACTGCAGGCAGAACAAATGCAAGGGAAGGGCAGAGCCTGGCTCTCTTAGGGAAGTGAAAGAAAGCCAGGGCGGCTGGACTCAGAAAGAGAAACAGTACGTGGAAGGTGATGGGGGTGGTGAGATTAGCAAGGCAGACTGAGCCAGGTATTCGATGCATGTTACAGACTTTAGTTTTTGTTCTAAAATCTGTAAGGAACAATTGGAAGGATTTTAGTCAGTTGGAATGGTGATAAGAGACATGGGGGTATTATTTGGTATGGTCAGTGCTGCAGTTTCAAATGCTTGGTCTGGCTGATATGTATGGGATGTCTGGACGGGTAGCTGGTGCAGAAGTAGATATGGGGCATCCAAGCAGTGAGTCACTATGCCCCCCAGGGAAGATGGTGATGTTTTGGATTAGGGTAGTGCAGCTGGAAAGGGAGATAAGTGGGTGATGGGTTTAAAGCAGGCGTCCCCAAACTACGGCCCGTGGGCCACATGTGGCCCCCTGATGCCATTTATCCGGCCCCCGCCACACTTCAGGAAGGGCACCTCTTTCATTGGTGGTCAGTGAGAGGAGCACAGTATGTGGCGGCCCTCCAACGGTCTGAGGGACAGTGAACTGGCCCCCTGTGTAAAAAGTTTGGGGACGCCTGGTTTAAAGCTATTTAGAAAGTAAAACTGTAAGAGTTAGTGTTCTATTGGATGTAGGAAAAAGTCAAGAACTTCTAGGTTCTTGGCCTGCTAGGGAGATGGTATGAAGTGAGAATGAAAGAAGGACTTGAGCCAGTAAAACATGCCAAGAGAAAACATATAGGTGGGAAGAAAGAAATGCAGGAGAGCACGGGGTTGTGAAAGCCGAGCAACTGCCTTCCTCTTTGTGACCAGAACTGGGACTTGCTCAGCAAGCCATCCCTCCCCAATAGTCTTCCGTCAGGTTACACAACAGTTAGGAAGCTTGGAATGAGTCTGGGCTTGTTCATGTTAGAATCTAGTTCACATTAGGATCTCTCTTCCAGAAGACAAGACACTTTTTCTTTTACATCATTCCAGCCAGTATCTCAGCTCCACAAACCATCTTGGACAGTATCTTTCAAGAAGCAATGGTGATTTTTAGGGAAATGGTCTTAAGCAATACTTAGGAACAAAAGATTTTCCTGAAAGACATAGTGTCTTCAGAGATGCAATTCTGAGCACAGCAAAGACCAGCTTTTATGATGTTATATAGTGTAGCCTGTCTTGTTAGAAGCTCCTAAGTGTCTTCATTCTACATTAGGATCTTTGGTTTATCTCAGCCCAACCAGAAGTGTCATTAATGTGGTTTGATTGTCATTACAGCTGTTCACAAATGTTTAGTTATCAGGTTAGGGACACACGGTAGGATTGCACTTACTACACTCTCTTTTCCAGCCTTGACAAACATGAAGGCATGTGTCAACATGGAACCTTCCTCAGCCTGGGTCCCTCAGTGACCATTATGAGCAGAGTTCCAGAATAATCTGCTGTTGACCTGTAGCATAGGCAAGAAATAAACTCTGGTATTTCAAGACTGAGACTTTTGTTACTATATTATAACCTAGCCCATTCTGACTGATACAGAGTCATTTTTCCTAGAACAAAGTAACCTTAAGGGTTCATCTTAAGAGTCTCAAAAATTTTGAGACAAATTTTGCGAGGATCCAAGCTCAGAGGAACGGTATTTCCTCTTTCGTCCCCCACAGTGTCTGCAAGAAGTACCTTTTCCAAGCACAGGGTCTTGGCAGCCTGGCCTCAAGATGAGGACCACTGAAGAACTAGGGTCAATTCCAAAGCAAATCCTGTTTTCAGACCTGGGATCTGCTAGTCCAGCTCTAACCACCATGTTCTTGCCTAGGCTAGCTGAATAATATATCAGTTGTATGTTTTGGCTTTAGTGTCAGGTAGAACCTGAATTCAAAGTGTGTTTCTGCCACTTTACAGATTCTGACCTTGCCTGGTGCCTCAGTTTCCACATCTGAAAACAGGACTGATAATAGTTTCTAACCCATGGGGCTGTTGAGAGGACAAGTCCCTCATCTGCCTGTTTGCTCTCGGATCTATTCCCCATCCTTCCCTGCTCTACTCTAGATCTCAGGACAATGTTCCCTCATGAACTTATTCCTCAGGCTTCCTTGAAGCTTGGGTCAGCCCAATTGGCAGAGAAAGGTCAAAGGTCATGGTATCTCCCTCTTTCCCAGGTGGCACCTCCAGCAGTGGTGGCTCCGTGGTTTTGGCTCCTCCCGGGCAGGAACCCCTCCTTCATCCCAGTTGTAGCCTGTGAGGTGATAGCTCTTGGCTCTGTTAACATGTCTCTTTGCCACTCCAGCCTGAGGGAGGGCAGTGATCTTGTGTTTCTGCTGATCTTTAGGCCTCACTCTTCCTCTTTTGTCCTCTCAGCTCTTCCAAGATCTTTCGAAGTAGTTCTCTGTATGAGTCTCACTACTGAGCTGTCTGGCATGGGTTCTTTTCTCCTGATGGTGCCACGACTGACACAGGTTATTGAGAAAATGCCTCTAAAGTACTTAGAATAGCGCTTAGCACATAGAAAGTGCTCAATAAAGGGTGGTTAACAAAATGTACTTACTTTCTTCCTACCTAGATTCTCTGCTGCCAATTTAACCCAGGCAGGCAGGACCCTGCGTACAACATAGTTCCTGAATCATTGCCCACTTCCCCTCTTCCTGGTTGACCAAGTTCATAGACCTTGGCTTCCATTTTGAGTCATCCTTCTCTACTCTTACAAGGTAAAGGGTGTTAACATACCTCCACGACATTTATGGCAAATGTCACAATTTTATTTGGAATTTTCTAAACTTTTTACTATGGCTTAAAAAGACCTGGTCTCCCTGTGTTCCTGCTTCCTCCCTCAGCCAGTTTCCCACTTATCCACCCCAGCCACACTGGCCTTCTTTCAGATCTCACTCCCTGCCAAGCTCTGCCCTCCCTCCAGGCTTTGGCATGTGCTTCTCCCTCTTCTTGGAAAGGTGTGCTCTGGGCTCCTGTCTTGGCTGAGCCCTGTTCACACCCTAGCCTCAGTGTAGATGCTCTTTCCTTTTAGAATTCCTCCCTGACCACCTTATCCGATATCGACCACCTCTGTTTTTCTCTGGGACAGATGCTGTTTGGATTCTTTAATGCATTTTAAAAAATTGCTTTGTAATTTTAAAAGTGGGTTTATCTTTCTTCCTATTGTCTCCATCCCTACCTACCATAGGCCATGAGACCATGAATTCCACAAGGGTAGGATCTGTGTGTGACTTCTTCATCTGTGTGTCTTCAGCACTTAGCAAGATGCCTGCTGCAAAAAAAGGCTCTCAGTCAGTGTGTTATGAATGAATGGATGGATGAGTGAATACTGTACTAACCTGTCTTTAAACAGCTCATGTCAAAGTTCTCTTAAAGGCCAATAGTGATAATTTGGGGAATTTGGGGTATTCCACCCTCCTACCTCTTACCCTGGTGCTTGTGTTGTGTGCAAGCCAAGCAGAAGCCCTGGGTCGGCTCAGGCCAGTCACCTTCCTGATTGTACCTTACTTGGGCTCTGCCTGGTACTTGAAGTTCCATTCCCTTCATGACATACTCAGCCACTGGGACCTTCACTGAGGTTTCTAAGGTGCTAGACTCTCATTCTTCACAGTCCCCCATCTTAACCCTTTTTTGAAGTCCTGTCACCTCCAAGGCTCTGCATCTGAAGGATCTCAGATCTGAGCCACCATCAGACCCCTGAGCCCTGTCCCTTCTCAATGCCTAGGCCATCCTGGCCTCCACTCTGTCCTTGGACGATCTTTCCTCCCACAATCCGGCTTGAGACTATGAGAAAACAAAGGCCCATTTAGGGTTTGTCTTCTTGGATACCAACTCCAGTCAAGCAGCTTCTCATTTTTTGGCATTTGATCACAAAAAGGCAGTTAATTGCAATTACTCTAGGGCTTAGGGAACCTCAGGCTTTAAACCACAGAGCCTGGCTACACTCCTGGGAGAAGGGAAAAATACCTTTCATTCCTTAAAAATGAGCAAACAGTAGTTAAAAATTAAGAGACATCCAAACTGATTCTGCTAGTTATCCCATGAAGAGCCCCAGTTTCCCTCTAGTATTGGTGCCCTGCCCAGTGGCACAACATTGCCTAGTTCCCACTGTGTTTTCTTCCTGGGGAGTTGAACTTCGTCACATACTCTATCTGGTGGGAGATGGCAAGAGAGATCTTCCAGAAGCCTGGCTGTCTACTACTGCCTGGCTCCGGTGTATTTGATGACCATCTTGAGGGACTGCTGCTCTAAGCTGCCTCATCACAAAGACCCTTTCCATTCTAAGCTGTCTGAGTTGAACCTGGGCTTGGTGTATTCTTTTAACACTATGTCTTGCTATAACTAACTTCAGTATCTGGGAAAATGTGCTTGTCTTCCCTTCTGTTTGGTTCTGCCCTCCTCACTCTCCCTCCTAGAATGAGGTCCCAGCATGCCTTATGCTTGAGCCCAGGAAGTTTACATTATGATAAGCCATGATGTTTGGCCACAGGTCAGTCTTCTTTAAGACCTGGAAGCAAGTGTGTATGTAAGAAGAAATATCCTATAGCTTGGGAGCAATTGCTTGGGACTAAGGAAATAGTTGTCTGTGTCTGTAGGATGGGCTCACTTTTTTGGGGGCAGCATTTTGGAAGATTCTGCCTTCTCCTAAGAAGGAAGAATATTTGTTATTTGCTGCTCTGAATTATTCAGTTCTGAATTATGATTTCATAAACCAGTATATATGTGATGGACTGCAATTAGCAGTCCATGTGTGGTGTGCACTTACAGACATTTCCAGCTGGCACTACAACTATTCCAGCCATCCTTTAAGGTCTCTTATTTGAGGCTTAGTCTGTTGATTAATTTCCTGATGAAGCAGATTTTGGTCAAAATGAAGTCCTTATTATGCCGTAAGTGTGGTAAAAGTAAGTCAGAGGGGTTTCCCTCTCTTCTGGCCTAAGACCTTTTCTTAAAGGCAGAATCTAAGGTCACCTTCACTACCACCCCTCAGCATGTGATACACTATTTCTAGACATTCTCTCTTTTATTATTATTTTTGAATGTTTGAATTGTTCTAGCAATGAGATCCAGGCTCAAATATAATTAGACATGCATTTATTTATTTATTTGTAGCTATTTAACCCTGTATATTTTGTTTTATCTAATGAGAGCTTGAATTTCTAAAAACAGGAACTAGAGTGTATCCTCCTCACAGAGTATAGGTAGGCAGTAAAAAAAGTGTTTGATGAATTGTTTAAATAAACTGGGCTTGGGATGTGTTGCAATAGGGCTCTAAGCTGCCCATTTCATTACAATAAACATATGTGGTGACGATCGGGAATGCATTTATCCGAGAGTGACAGAGGACAACATTGTAGTGGCTTCCACAGGTGGAGATTTGGCAGAATCCAGAGGTGTATGATTGGGAGTATTGGGTTTGGACGTTGACTTACATAGCAAATGGGAGGAAAGAGGAAAAGAAAGCAGTGCCAGCTGTGTCCTCTTTTACCGGGAAAGAAAAACTTCTTCAGGAACCCTAAATTTGCCTTGCTTTCAGTTCACATTGCCCAGAACTGGGTCATGTGACCGTCTTGGCTGCAAGAATTGTTGCAGTATTAGGGAACAAGATTATCATAATTGGCTTAGATACCTTGATTCATTCTTTTCTCAGAACTATACAAGAGATCACCCTGAATATAACCAGAGGGTGGAAATACGTCTTAAGCAGGCAGGTCTCAGCGACTGCCTCAAATCAGCTGGAACTAGGAAGTGAATTCTGGAAGCCACAGTTCAATGAACTTGATGCTGATTTTTGAAACAATGATTAAACAGGCATAGTATAAATATTCTTGCCTATTTTGACTATAATCTCAAAGGGAGGAGGTATGGTGCTGTCTTCTTCAACTCTGTCTACAGTAGCTTGCTTGGCATGAAGTAGATGTTCTATTAAATATTTATTGAATAAATAAATAAACAAACAAAAGCAGCCCAAAGAAAAGTAGGTCATAATGAGAACAGCATGGATCTGGTAAGAATAATTCATGCCAAGCTACTTACTTTAAAAGTTTTTGATAGAACAATCATTATATTTATATAAGGGATTTTAAAGATATTTTATTATTGGATTTTGGCAAGTCAGTTGAAAATGTCCTCACATTTTTCTTGTAGAGAAATGCTACTATACATAGGTAGACCTGCAGCTACTTGAAAAAATGCATCCAGGGAGGTTTTGGTCAATTAATCTGGATCAGTCTGAAGGGGAGCCTTTGAACAGGGACTATTAGGAAGGCAGCATGAATTATTGTCAAGAATATGAAGTTTAGTATGAGAAAGGCCTAGGTTCAAATCCCTTCTGTGTTGCTTTCTGTCTGGTTGATTTCGGCAATTTATTTAATTACTCTGAGCCCATTTTTATTATCTGTAAATTAAGGATCTTAATATCTTACAGGATCATCATGAGAAGGAGCCATGTTAAAACGTAGAGGGTGTACTGGTCAGCATGCAGAACGGCAGAAGAAAAGGTTTTAAAATACCTTGAAAATCTGGAAAATGGCAAAACAAAACAAAATGTAGTGTACACAGAAGTACATGTACATTACTTTCACAAATGCAGGGTGTGTGCCATTTTCATAATTGGCTTAGATATTATGATTCATTATTTTTTCAGAGTTGGCCAGGAGATTGTCCTGAACAAAATCATAGAGAGGGAAATAGGGAATAGCTTCTCTGCTGGTACAATGGGTGGGATCAATTTTTTTATAGGCTCTAATCAGACTGTCATTATGAAGATAGGAAATCTAACGTCTGGTAAGACCACCCTGAGAACAAAAGGCAACTGGCTTGGGCAATGAAAGGCTGCATTGCTATGTATATGGAATATATAATCATGCCTCTTTTCCTGCTTCTAATAGCAATCATGTGTGTCTTCCTTCTCTTTTTTCCTTATGAATCTGGCTAAAAGTTAATTAATTCTACTGATTTTCTCAAAGAATTAACTTTCAGTTTTAATTTTTATTTTCCTATTTTAAAATTTTTCTGTTTCCATTGATATCTGCCCTTTATTGTTTTCTGTTTTTGTTTTGCTTACTTTGGGTTTAATTTACTTTTTTTCCTTAAGGTTCAATCTGAGATCAATGATTCGGGATCTTTCTTTTCTTCCAGTGTAGGTGTTTTAGGACTATAAATTTCTAAGTACTGTTTTAGCTGCAATCCTTAAAGTATGACATATTGTGTTTTCATTATCATTCAGTTCAAAGTACTTACTAATTTTTATTTTTTTAACATCATGATTTTTTTAAAGTATGTGAGTTTCCAAATAGTTAAGGATTTTTCAGATACCTTTAAGTTAGTGTTTTCTAATTTGCACTATGCTCAGAGTATGTTTTATGTAATTTGGATCCTCATAGGTGCATTGAGACTTGTTTTATGGTCCAGAATATGATCTGTCTTGGTGGATGTTCTGTGTGCATTTGAATGTTTATTCTCCTGTTACTGGGTGGAGTGTTCTATAAATGTCAATTAGTCCAGGTTGGTTGATAGGATTGTACAAGCCTTTTATATCCTTATTAATTTTTTACCCACTGTTCTATTAGTTATTGGTAGAGGGATATTGAAATTGCTGACTACAATTGTAGATTTTTAAAACTTGCAATTTGATTACTTTTTATTTATATACTTTGAAGCACTGTATTAGAGGAATAAATATATAGAATTGGTTTGTTCTCATTATGAATTAACCTTTTTATCATTATAAAATGATCCTCTATAAATTACCTGATACTAATATAACCGTCTATATTTCATTTGATTAGCATTAGTATGGCATACTGTTTTCTAAACTTTTAATCTTATTTGTCTTTATATTTAAGAGTGAATAGGTGGCATATAGTTGGATCTTCATTTTCTTTACAATCTGACAATATTTACCTTTTAATTAGGGTGATTACTTATATGAGTTTAAATCTACCATCTTGCCATGTATTTTCTCTTTATTCTACCTATTCTTTTCTCCACACTCATTTCCTGCCTTCTTTTGAATTCACTAAATATTTTTAAAATTCAACTAATCTTCTTTGTTGATGTGTTAATGGTAACTCTTAGTTTTGCTTTCATAGTACTTGCTTTCGAAGTTGAAGTATACAACTTTAACTGATTACAGTTTACCTTAAAGTATATTACACAGCTTAGTGCATAAAATAAGAATGTCACAACAGAATACTTCTCCTTCCTGGACTTTGTGCTCTTCTCATCATATATTTTACTTCTCTATATGGTATAAACCCCACAAAGTATTGTTGCTTGTGCATTAAGCGATTATCTTTTAAAGGGCTTTAATGGCTGGGCACAGTGGCTCACTCTTGTGATACCAGCACTTTGGGAGGCCAAGGTAGGTGGATCACTTGAAGTCAGGAGTTTGAGACTGGCCTGGAAAATGTAGTAAAACTCCAACTCTACTAAACACACACACACACACACACACACACACACACACACACACACACAAATTGCTGGGTGTGGTGGCGGGTGCCTGTATCCCCAGCTACTCAAGAGGCTGAGGCATGAGAGTTGCTTAAACCTGTGAGGTGGAGTTGGCAGTGAGCTGAGACAACACCACTGCACTCCAGCCTGGGTGACAGAGTGAGACTCCATCTCAAAAATAAAATAAAATAAGGGCTTTAAAAATATGAAAAATTATTTACCTACATATCTGTGGTTTCTTAAGCTCTTAATTCCTTTGCATAGATTCAGAATTCCATCTGATAGCATTTTCTTTTTGCCTGAAAGACTTTCTTTAACATTGCTTGTAGAACAAGCCTGCTGGTGGTTAATTCTTTCAGCAATTCTTTGTCAAAATATGTTTTATTTTGTCTTGTTTTGATATATGTATATATAATATATATAAAATGTACATGTTATATATTAATACAAAAGAATTCTCAATTGACAGATTTTTCATTCAGTACTTACAATGCTGTTCCACCATCTTCTGGTTTGCATTTTTCTAGTGAGAAACCTTCTGTCATTCTTATCTTTGTTCCTCTGTACAGTAATGTCTTTTTTTCTCTCTCTCGAATAGCTTTTAAGGTTTTCTCTTTATCAGTGGTTTTACACATTTTGAACGTGATGTTTCTTGGTATAGTTTTCCTCATGTTTCTACTGAGTTTGTTGAGCTTTTTGGGTTTATGGGTTTATAGTTTTGGTCGAATTTGAAAGTTTTCATTAATTATTTCTTCAAATACTTTTTTCTGTCCTCCCTAATCTATTCTCACCTAATATTTCTCATTTTTTTCAGGGACTACAATTGCATGTATACTAGGCACACTGATACTCTGTTTATTTTTATTTTCAGTCTTTTTCTTCTCTTGGTGTTTCATTTTGGATAGTTTTTATCACAATGCTTTCATGTTTTTTACTGTTTCTTTTTTAATAAAGTCTATCCTATTAATCCTGTGTGTGTGTGTGTGTGTGTGTGAAAAATCTCAGTGATTTTATTATCTCCTATGTGTTTGGTTTGTGTCTTTTTTAAAGAAAAAAGATTTTTTACATCTCTACTTCCCATGCTCAGTCTATTTTTTCTATTTTTGAACACATTGAATACAATCATAATTACTTTCTTAATGTCTTTATTCTCTTATCATCTCTGTCATTTCTGGCATGCTTTCAATTGGTTGATTTTTTTTTTCTCATTACTTTCTTGCTTCTTTTTGCATGCTTGATAATTCTGATTGGATTCCAGACATTGCAAATTTTACCTTGTTAGGTGTTGGTTATTTTAAATTTCCTATAGAATATTTTTGTGCTTTACTCTGAGACACTTTGTTCTTAAAAACAGTTTAATCCTTTGGGGGCTGACTTTTAAGATTTCTTAGAATCAGAGTAGCATTTACATTGGGGCTAATTGTGCCCCATTACTCAAACAAAACCATTTGAGTTGTGAATTATGAGGTTTTCCAGTCTGGGTGCCAGGATTGGGTATTATTTTTGGTCTTGTGTGATCACAGGGTGTCTTTCTACTCTGCCTTTTGGGAGCAGGATTAATTTCCTACCCTGTGTAAGCTTTAGTTCTTCTCTCTTTTCTTCATAGATGATTATTACCTGGCCTTAGGTAAGCTTGCTCACACACATTCTCTAATCAGCGGAAGTGAGCTCTGTTGTAGATTTCCACAGCTCCTTTTTTCTCTGTGTAGCTTTCTCCTCTCTGATATAGGACTCCCAATTCTAGATGCTTTGGCCTCCCTGCTCTCCCAGTTCTGTCTCCTCAACTCAGGGAGTCTGCCTAGCTCTTCCTGGATTCCCCTCTTTGTACTGCGCCTGGGCTGCTCCCTCTAGTCAGTAAATCAAGGCAATCACAGGGCTCACCTCATTTGTTTTCTCTCCTCAGGGACCACTGTCCAGCACAATCTTTAAAAGTCATTGTCTTATATACACCTGTTTGTTTTTGTTTTTAGTTGTTTTAGGCAGGAGACTAAATTCAGTCCTGTTGCTCCATCTTAGCTGGCTAGACTGGATTGCTATAAATTACTGTGTCTCTCTTCATAAAATTGTCAAGGGTGACAATTGTCAAGGGTGTCAATTGTTTCCAAAACAATTCTCATTAAGTAACATGAAACATCTGACATTGCAATGTACATCTCCTCCACAATAACACTTTGCAACGGGCATTGCAAAATAAATTTTATGTAAGATGATCCATTTTTCCCTTTGGCTTACATTTCAAAATTCCTGTGGTATTCTCTCTAGTGCAATTGTTCTTAGTTTCCCTTTAGTAGTGACTTCAAACCCTAAGACTTTCCCCTGTTTTCCCCCGTTTCTTTTTTCCTTGTCAGGGGCCAGTAACCTGTACACAAAATTTCATAATGTTTTGGGATTAAAATTCATATTCCTGACTAGTCAGCATAAAGTGCTCAAGTATTTAGGTGTGTGCTTATTGCTAAGATTATGTGTGTGGATTGACTAAAGATAGGGTCTTTGACCTCAAGAAGTTCAAAATCTGTTTTTAACAAAATGAATATCTACTCCCATTGTTTTGAATTGTTTCAAAAGAGGAGAACATTTGCATTTTGGGGTGGATTTATACATAGAGGTACAAGAAAGTTCAAGAGTAGGAATTTTTTTTATTGTTCCTTAGCCCCAACAAGTATTTATTGAGTGCTTACTATAAAAATAAGAGATTTTGCTATCAACTAAGAGACTGAGGCAAGTCACTGACATAATGTGTTTGTAATCTTCTAGAAGACAGAAATTGAGAAAGATCCAAGGTGTGGTATCATAGTATATGTTTGAGATATCATGGGTGTGGTTATTGAGGGCTGGAGAGATTAGGGAAGGCTTGAAGAACTAGTTCAGGAAGGAACTGTAGAATTTCAGGGAGAACAGTATGAGCAGAATTAGGAGGATGAGTGCCCATGGCTTGCCTAAGAACAATCAGAGAGGAAGTGTAAGGCTTCTGCTGGAGAAGAGGGATTGGCAGAGGCCTCTGTGTGGAGGCATTATTATATTCCAGGCCGATGGGTTTTTTTTTTTTTCCAGTTGGATATGCACGAAGATTTGTATTGAATAGGGAATTAGGATTAGTGAGTGTAGGAAGGACAAGGAGTGGTGGTGGAGACTTGAGGGAAGGGCATATGCCTTAATCATCTTTGTATTCCCAGATCCTCGGTCATACTGAATGTTTGTTGCTTGAGTGCACGTAAAAGTTTATTATTTTTTGAGACAGGTCTTGCTGTCACCCAGGCTGGAGTGCAGTGGCATGATCTTGGCTCACGGCCACCCCTGCCAATGGGGCTTCAGCAATCCTCCCACCTCAGCCTCCTGAGCAGCTGAGACTACAGGCGTGTGCCACCATCCCCAGCGGTTATCTTTTTCCTTCTAAATTGCTAATCTCTTGATAATCACTGGCCTTGTCTAAGGCATGACAAGTATTGTGAAAGAACCTTTTCATGCTCGGTGTTAATTTGTTTCAAGGGCTAAGGGTAGGCCAATTTAAATTCAGACTCCTAAAAGCCATTTTTAAAAAATTATATTTTAAATTAATTTAATAGTTGCATATATTTCTGTGGTACAATGTTATAATTAGCTTGATTCAGTTATTCCACATTATGAATACAACGTGGAATAACTGAGTCAAGCTAATTAGCACATCTACCTATTTCTCAGTTTTCATGGTGAGAACTTCTGAAATGTACTCTTAGCGATTTTGAATTGTGTAATACATTATTATTTACTATATTTAACATGATGTGCAACCTATAGTCCAAAGGGGGGGGGGAACCCTTATTTCTCCTAACGGAGGCTTTTTATCCTATAAGCCTTATTTGCTTCATTTCATATCTCATTCTCCTTAAAGGAAAAGGCACTTAGCCACTTTTGTAGAAATTACGCAACACGACCATTGGTAATCCCTGCCTCCCATTCGTAATAAATCCTGCAGAGTCTTACAGGTCTCATAAAAAGTCAGACCACACACAGAACCGAATAGTCCACCCGCACACTTCCAACACAGCGTTGAAGAGGGACCAGCTCCCAGATAAGCTGAATTCACACCCACACACACTCGCACACGCAAGGCCTAGGCAGTGTAACCATCTGTCCAGGCGCTCACACACTATCTTTAGCCACACACAGGCACGCACACGCGAGTGCACACACGCTAGTCTCGGAGCCACGCACGCTCCCCGACGCACACAGGCCGGGCCCCGCCCCCGGCGGCCGAGCGTCAACCCCGTGCGCCTGTTGCGTCATCAGGGCGCGCCGTTGCAGCAGGCACTGGTCGCTGGCTTCAACTGCGGGCAGCTGCGGCCACCGAAGCCAGAGCTACTGGGGTGCGAGCTGCGAGGGCGGGTATCGGCTGCGGGAGGCTGCTCGGGCTTGGAGCGCCGGGACAGGTGTGTGGAGCTGGTGCGACTCCTGCAAGTTGCTGGGGGCAGTCCTGTCCCTTTCCCCCCCGTCCTCCGAGCTCCGGGCTGCTTCTCCCTCAGAAATGGGTCGGGCTCGTGCAGGGGTGGGGGTAGGATTCCATTCTCCTGGGGTGACCAGGCTGGGGCATGGGTTCTTCTGGGGAGGAAGGAGTCCTTATGGACTCAGTCCCCTAAGCATCTGCACTCGCGGAGGCGCCGCCAGCCAGCCCGCCTGGGTCCCTGGGGGACATTGAGTCAGCAGGGGTGCTCTGAGAGCAGCCAGTGTGCTGAAAATAATTAATGATAGCGTCCCCATGGATTG
Organism: Saimiri boliviensis; assembly: GCF_048565385.1. Classification (NCBI taxonomy): domain Eukaryota; kingdom Metazoa; phylum Chordata; class Mammalia; order Primates; family Cebidae; genus Saimiri; species Saimiri boliviensis. The sequence continues at coordinate 96,706,124 of NC_133460.1, read as the reverse complement.
GGTTGAGCGCTCACTGTCTGTTCCACCCTGTGGTAGATCCTTTGTTTGTATTTATTGAGTCTTCTCAGCAACCCAAGAGGTAAGAGCGATCATGCCCATTTTCCAGATGGGAAAACCAAGGCATAGAAGTTAACCAGCTTATGTTAGTAAAAAATCACAGATGGTAAGCAGTAGAAGATTTAAGCCTCAGAGCTGGTCTTCCAGCCTCTGCCTTTTTCAGATCCTCCAGTCTGCTCCCCTCAGCACCTGCTGCCTGGTGCCTCTGGGGTATTGGTTTTTTTTTACTCCTTGACCTTGAGCGAACTGTGGGGAGGAAGTGCAAAACGTGGACTTCCTGCTGGCAAAAGTTGGTCTCGTTTTCCTCCCCTCATCCCCTCTTCGTTTTCGCAGGCAGCAGCGGCTTCCCTGTTGTACAGACATTCTGCACCCGAAACTGATAGCTGAGTCCTGAAGTTTTGTGTTATGATACAGAAGAACTTTCATCCCAGGTGCATTGCTTTATTCTCTCCCCTGGCCTATTATGTTATCTTGTACTTATGTTAAATTGTTGAGGACGTAGGTAGTTATGCCGAGAGTAGCAGTGATTGTAGCAAACCCATGTGGGAATTGTAAAGAAATCCGAATATGCCTTACGAAGGAACACTGTTAAGCTCGACATGACCCTTCAGGATTTTAATGGAATGATTTTAGGCCAGGTGAGAAACAGGCAAAAGCTAAAATAATTTGAGACTAGAGATTATGTTAGAGAGTTTTTATATTTTGAGTTCATATCTATTCTAGGAGTTTACTTTCAGTGAAGCTTTTTCCTTAGGGTAGAAGAAAGCTTATCAAAAAGGATGAAAACTTAGACATCAGATTTTTCAAAATAGTGTACTTTTCTTTCAGAGCTTTGTAGCTTTGTATTACCTTTGTATTAAAAGTGAAAATATTTCTTTTAGGACATCACGAGAAAATTAAGATCTTAATTCAATTTAAGTGGGGGAACTTAAGGCATGCCCTAATTGCCTTAATTAAATAAACATGCCTTTATTCTGCCAGGAACTTTTCAAATATTAACGAAAATGAAAAAAATAAGCTTTTAGTTACACTTACAAATGACTAGTAATAGCTATTTTGTTTGGAAAGTCTAAGGATACAATGTTGTATCCTTACGTATTCAGGAAGTCTTAGGATACAATTTTTTTTTTTTTTTTTTTTTTTTCTAGTCAGGGCAGCCTAACTGTGTTCATACAGACACATCAAAGTCAGTTTTTACATTGTGACTTAACGTGGTACAAGTCTGTCAGTTCATTTGATATCCCATTATGGAGCAAAGTAAAGTAGAAATCAGAATTTTGAGTTCTGGTATTTACTTTCCCAATTCCTTGTTAATTTAAATGGTACATATATTTTTTTAATAGCACATGATTTTGGAATTACACTTTGTGACATGGATGAATCTGCACTGACCCTTGGTACAATAGATGTTTCTTATCTGCCAAATTCATCAGAATACAGTGTTGGTCGATGCAAGCACACAAGTGAGGAATGGGTAAGTTTAGGATAAGACTTAAGAGCATTCAGCCTAAAAATACTCATTTTAATAATGTTTATGAAGGTGCAAATACCGGCAGCAACATAATAATGAGAGATTAATAGCTACAGAATCTGGTATCTTTATGAAGCCTAATAAAAAATTTTATGGCATTATGTTGGGAAGAAAAAATGGGTAGAAAATTTACATACACTGATTATGTTAGAAAATGAAACAATCCTTTTGCATAGGAAAAAAACGCTGTAATAGTTTTTGGTCAAGTTCATTTTTTTTCTTTCTTAATATGTACTTTCCATGAGTTTACTTAAAAAGTATGGGTTTTATAATAAAAGTAAACTTAAAAAAATTAAAAATAGAAAATTATAGTATGAATTCAAATCTAAAAGGCATATATTTTCTTGGATTGTTTTTTCTATTTCAATGTAATGTGACCTATATTGTGAAATTGTAAAATCTTGCTCACTATGTAAGGTCTTTATAGTTCTGTAGTGGGAGTGTGTGGTTTAAAAGGGAGTAAGGTTAATTGTAACATAGAGATCCAGGAGTCTGAATATATTTGTCTTGCTGTCGAAAGTCTGTTTAACTTTCTACAATTTAGTTTTTAAATTTTTGAATGCTGCCTTCAGTGTGTAGCTATTACTATTCTTGGGTGCTCAACTTTTGCTTCTGTGGTAAGTTTTTATCCAAGTGTTGATCATGGAGGGAGTACTTAAATGAAAATCACCGTTTCCAAAAGAAGAATATGCCATAAGTCTTTCTTCTGTCCAAAATACCTTAGTTTTTTAGATCAAGTAGATGAGTATTCTTTTGCCATTTAGACACTATTTTTTTTTTCTTAATATTTGTCAGGGTGAGTGTGGTTTTAGACCTACCGTCTTCAGATCTGCAACTTTAAAATGGAAAGAAAGCCTAATGAGTCGGAAAAGGCCGTTTGTTGGAAGATGTTGTTACTCCTGCACTCCCCAGAGCTGGGTAAGAATCTTACTGCTTGTTGGCCTTAATGTGCAGCATGAAATATGATTTCCAACTTTGTAGTGGGTGGTCTTATTCTACTAAATTCACTTTCCTAACAGAGACTCATGTTTATGAACCAAATATTTCAAGTAAAGATGTTGGCACACTTTTTCTTTCCATTCATTTATATAGTAAATATAGGTTCCATAATTGATACTAGATAACATTCTAGTTCTTTTGAGGTTTTAGCAGGATTTTAAAGGGGAGAGTAGATCTTACTTTCAGTTAAGTCTTCCAAGGAGTTAGTGGGAACCTTCATGAACTTTTAGGTGTTGAACTTCAGCACTTAACATTAAAATCCTAGCAACATAAGAAAGAGATAATGGGACAGAAGAAGAAGTTAAAGCTGTGGCTTTCCTCTGAGCCTTGGCTAATGGAAGGTGTCCTCTGACTTTGTGATAGTGAAGGATCATCACCTAAAATCTTAGGATGAAGATTTTAGATAGTGTATATGGGTTTATTGTTTGTATTTTGGTGAAAAAACATGAGCCATGCAATATCTTCTGTGTTACAGTGTAGTCTTTGAGAAGAGTCGAGTGGGTGAGAGGTAGGTTTTTGATGGTAGTTGAAGAGAAGATCAAGTTAGCACAGGAACATAGAATTTCATGTGGTTATATCAAAGGCAGTGTAATTGCCTTTTAAAAGTCATTTCTGGATATTACGTTCTCTCTGGGATCCAGTTATTAGGATGTAGAAATTCTGCCATTTAAGTGTCTGCCATTTATAGAGGTGGCTTATAACCTGTTTGACTAGGTAATTGTGCTGTGTGAATATTCTACTCAAGGTTGGCTTGCAGAAAGTAGAATTCTGAGTCTGGTATAGAGGGGTTTACTGACATGGGAGAGAATTGTGTAATCCAAGCAGTTTGTGTTAAATGTTCAGGTCTGCTCCAGAATGTCTTGTTATAAATATTGCTTCTCTTAAACCACAAGTGCATTGTTGCAAGAATTTGGTAGAATTGAAGGATCCTAAACATTTCTAGTCTAGGAGTAAAGCTGGTTCAGATTAATAGGCCACTTGAAATCAAGATTTAAACAGAATGTTATGTGGCTTTTCTTTTTAGATCTGACTCTAGTCTAATTCTAATTTTGAATGTTTACTCAAAACAATAACTACAATGTGTTCTTAAGTCAGAGAGTATAAGAAATTATTGGGTGATGTTTTAGAATAAGGGTAGATAGTACAACAGACAGTTGATTTTTGCCTAACTGTCATACCTGGTGGAGCTGAACTTGATCTTGAATTACTTTCGTGATATGATCACTTAAAATCATTTGTTTAGAAATATTTTTATTGGTAACTTTATGATATTTGCTATCTTTTCTCTGAAATCGTATTTTCCTTTTCTCTAAAGAGATTCCACTTAAGTATTTTATGTTTTTTATTCAGGGAACATTATACTTTTTCAGCATTTCAGTGTGGAACAGTTACCTTTTTGCCCATACTGATAAAGGTGGCTTATAACCTGTGTGACTAGGTAATTGTGCTGTGTGAATTGTGCTATAGACTGTCTTTTCAGCAAAGCTATCTCTGGATTATCTTTCAAGATCACATGTACAGAGGGTGACCAGTAGACATATGATTTCTCATTAAGTGGACAGTTATTTGGGGTTAACAGAAAGGTCATACTCTTTGGAGCAAGACATAAGATTGAATTCTAAACCTCTGCCAGCCTTAGTTTCTCACCTGTAAAATGATATTAATAGTTCTTATGTGTCAGGATTTTTGGGAGATGTAGTAAGCAACAATAACTGTATGGTACTTAGCATGATCTTTGTATTTTGGAAAAACTGAAATCTTGACATTCCTGTAGCTTCTGTTCTTTCAGGTTGGAGATGAGGAGTCAAGAAGGAAGGGATATTATTTCCTTTGGTTTTAAAGTTTTAAAGATTAATTTTGAGTTTATGACTTTATTTGAAGGCTAAAAAGTATTTTTCAGTCAAACATTTTTCTTCACTTAGATTTTTGAGTCAATGTCTGTTTTTATGCTTGATATTAAAGTCATCAAGAACTGGTAATGAGAGCTCTTCACTATCAATCTAGTTGTGTATTTATGTCTACATTTACTTTGTTTTATATAGGACAAATTTTTCAACCCCAGTATCCCGTCTTTGGGTTTGCGGAATGTTATTTATATCAATGAAACTCACACAAGGTAAAAAGAAATTTCTTTTGTGTTTAATAACATCTCAAAAGACAAACTTAATAATCAGTTAACACACTTTAAGCTGAAGTACTTTGAGTTATTGAGAGTTACTAGAATGAGTTAACAGAAATAGGAGTTTCTGACACAAGAGGCTTTATCTGAAAATTGGAAGCAGTATAGCCATAGAAAGAACTATTACTGTTACCACTTCTATAGTTATAAATATTTTCATGAGAGTGTAGATACCACTTAGAGTGTTCTTTGACTTGTTCTTATATTGATTTTGGATATGCAGTATGCCAAAACGTGGGAAATATTTGTCTGAGGAGACCGGTAGGTTTGAATCTCATATGATTTATTGTAACTATTTGCTACTTTAGAAAAAGTATAAATTATTGAAATCTGCCCAATCTGTAGAGTGTTAGAAGACATTTTTCTATTGAGCAAATGCCCTTTGATTTATTATTTACACAAGACTTTATGTAGAACTCTTAACAATTTCCAATCACATGGGATGGGCTTGTAAGTACCAGTGTGAGAGAAAAGGGCCTTTGTTTGATCTGATTCTAGGCAAGGGGACAAGGAAGGGGGGTCAAAAGTTTGTGTGAATGTCTGTGAGGCAAGAGAATCACTAGCCAAATGCTAGCAGTCCTTGTAATTCTAAGAGTAGACACCTGGAGTAGGCAGGCAGGTTGACTCAGATGGTGAGAAATACTTGAAATTCTGTGAGAATTAGTGCAAGAAATCAACTACTTGAAGACTTTATGAAATTAGTTCTCATAATTTGATGATTAGATCACACTTGAGAATGATAATACTTGCATTTGTAGCAAACTTTTGAAAAATAGAACTTAAGTCTAAGTCGTGAGCATATCTTTCCCATTCCCAGGTTTTTGGTCTCTCTCTCTTTTAAATTTAAATTTAAAGGAGAGGGGAGAGACTTTGGTGTTGAATTTGTTTTTGATAAGATGATAAGATTCTAAGAAAAGGGATCTAATAGAGACTTCTCTTCCTTATGTAAGTAGATATTTTATATGTAAAGCCAAGTTTCTTGCCCTCAGAGACAGTTAAGGAAAATTGCATTTGCTATGATGACTAGGCAGTATGAAACTATTCAGTGAAATAAGCTGCATGTTCAGCTATTTAATTCTAAGGTGCACTATGTGAAGCAAAGCCTAAAACATTTTTACACACTCTGTCACTCTGACACTTATGCACATGTACACAGACACAATGCTGCAAAGGGTTGCAAAGAGATTTCATAGAGAGCTTGGACTTTGTACATTCCAGTAATATTTCTGAAAATGTTAGCCGAAGGAAGAGTTCAGGATTAACATTTGACATACTGGGCCACATTTTTGGAAGATTTACACAAAAGAAAGGAGGAAGAAAGAGAATGGCAGGAAGGAGAGATGACGAAATAGTTGATTCATAAACAATTCTCCCTCAAATTACTTTTTCTCAATTGAGGGCATTCTGGGTCTTTTCAGAGTTACTGAATTGATAATGATAATGTGGCATTATGTAGTCATTACAAATGGTTTCAAATTATTATGTAATGAAAGCTTATAGCATTCTTATTCTGAAACTCATCTTTCCATCCTCCCATCTAAATACCACATAGTCATTTGTTACTGACAGGAATATATTCTGTACCTCAGGTATATTTAAAATGTAGAGGGGGTAAAAAAGTGAGAAATTCTGGCTTCGTTGGCCCAGGGCACAAATATTTAGATCGTGCTTGACTTCTTTCAACTGATCAGCCTTGTGAGTTCAATTAGAAAGTCATTGATTATCTTAGGGAAAAAAAACTATGAAATAAAAAAAAATTAGCCTTTAATCATAGGAAAAGACTTCCAAATTTATCTTTTTGGGGGAGGGAGAGGGAGATGGAGTTTTGCTCTTGTTGCCCAAGCTGGAGTGCAATGGCTCGATCTCGGCTCACTGGGCTCACTACAACTTCTGCCTCCCAGGTTCAAGTGATTCTCCCGTTTTAGCCTCCTGCATAGCTGGGATTATAGGCATGTGCCACCACACCCGGCTAATTTTTGTATTTTTAGTAGAAACGGAGTTTCACCATGTTAGACAGGCTGGTCTCAAACTTCTGACCTTAGGCGATCCACCTGCCTCAGTCTCCCAAAGTGCTGGGATTACAGGTGTGAGCCACTACACCCTGCCTCCAAATTTATCTTTTTATGGCCCATAGCTATAACTATAAACTGTATGGTTTATCAGAATAGATATAGCTTATATGTATACAGCATTACACATTTTTGCCTTTTTAATCGTACTAATAAAGCCAAATGTTCTTATTTCTTTTGTTTTTATATAGGGTTATTCAGCACAGTAACACTATTCAAACATTAATACACAAATTCCAAGTTTCAGCTTTAGCTGTGAGTACATTAATAAAATTGGCTGCACAGCATTCTGAGTGACTAAGGAGAATTTGTTATAGGAGAACCCTAAATCTCAGAAATAGATGACATTAGGCCTTGTTTTTAATGGGCGCAAAATTAGTTTATAATTTAAGCGACTTGTTTTAGGTGTACCTATACTACTTCTCTGCTAAATCATTTTCACATTACAGACACCGGGGATGGCTTGCAAGATGCCTTTCTTATGTTCTTTTTATTCAAGAGCGAGATGTGCATAAGGGCATGTTTGCCACCAACGTGACTGAAAATGTGCTGGACAGCAGTAGGTAAGGGCGGGGCATAGGTGTAAAGGTGGGCAGAGGCAGGGAGGGGTGGTAGGAGTGGGAGGGGGAAGTAATTCTCCTTAGTAACTTTTAGTTTCTTTGGGAGTATATCTCAAGAAGTGTTCACATTTCCAAACATTAAATGTTAAGTTCCAAAGGAAACTAAGGAGAACAGATGCTTTGGTGACAGTGCCATGAGGGAATGGTAGTCTTGTTTTGTGGATTAATAATTAAATGGGTTTCTAAAACATGAAAGGCAAATAGGAGTTCAGAGATGCATATATTTCTAGAGTTCTCTGTTTTCTGTAATATAAATGTTGGAGACACTGTATTTCCTATTTTATAGCCAAAAGAGAAATCAGTTTGATATTGTTGCCAGTTACTGACTACCTAGGTAGAAATTTTTGTACTCGAAATTCGTCATTGCTAGAAATCTTGAGAGAATGAGATACTGCCTTTGCTCTCACAGGAGCTTGGTTACAAATGCTAGAGATTGGCTGGAACTCAGGTGGAAGGGGAAATACACATTCTACAGCGTGAGAGTTTGGGTGAAGGTGTTCCAAACTCCCATACTCTAGAATGTTTATTCTAGAATACTGGCCTCATTGGTGTGGCCAGTTTTAGAGGTCTACGTGGATCTGGGGAGCAGGAAACCAGGGTGACTTAAAAGCCTGCTTTGACTTCTCAAGAGTCGTTTGTAGATTCTGTGTTATGTTTGTTAAGGCCTGAACAGGGATGGCACGTAGTACATACTCAAGAAATACTTCTTCAATGAATGAGTGAGTAGTTGATAATAGAGATGCACCAGTCATGGTAATGACTTGTGGAAACATTCCGGGCCAGGATGCAATTAATGCTTTTTAAGAAATAGACTTGGGGTGCATTCATGTCCTTTGGTATTGGTCTTTTTGTATTAGTGAAATGTGGGGCTCTGTGGAATTTTGCTCTACTTCACTAGTCCAAAATCAACACCAGTGGGAGAAAACACCATTATTTGAAACTCTTAGATTATTATATATTCTCTTTTCTTGTTAAAACCTTCAAGTATGTTTATTTCATCCTGATGTTTTGACTAGTAACTGGGATGTTAGAAGTGGTTGAAGGAGGTTGGACCTCATGCTTTTTCCCCTAAGTCAACTGGAAGATTTATAAAACTGGATTAAATGTTTCCTTTTATCTCACCGCTTATTACTATGTGCTGTACCCTTTAGATCTTGAGCTGTGTCTTTTAAACATTACTGGTTTGAGTTGAAAAAATATTTATAAATATTTATGTCCATTTTTGATCCCTCCCAGTGTTTTACGTATAGTTTTACTAACGGAGTCACAATAGAGTTAATAGTAAATTAGGTCTTCAAAAGAAAAATCACACATTGATTTGGTAGTAGAGTTTTGGATACCTCTGAATTACGTGCCTAAAGGGATAACCTTTCCTTTACTCTCTTCTGCTAGAAGGCAATTTTGCATCTCTCACACTTTAATGGGAACATTCAGATTCATAGAGTTGTCACCCAGTACATTTGAATTAAATTCTTCAGTCTGCTTTTCAGATTCCTCAGAGATTCATTGATTTAGGAATATCAGTGAATGTCCCTACCTCTCCTATCTCTGTTAATTGATAGGAGCCAGTGTCTTTAATAACCAGAAAGAGCACTTTTAGCTTGAGCTTATTCTTTCATATTATCACATTTCAAAGAGAACGTACATTTTGTTTGGGGATTTATAACTGCAGTTTAGAAAATACTGAATATAGAATGAGAACCAGTTACATCGTCTCTCCATTTTCATACCAGAGTACAAGAGGCAATTGCAGAAGTGGCTGCTGAATTAAACCCTGATGGTTCTGCCCAGCAACAATCAAAAGCCCTTAACAAAGTGAAAAAGAAAGCTAGAAGGATTCTTCAAGAAATGGTTGCCACCGTCTCACCAGCAATGATCAGGTATTAAAAAGCAAGGCAAAAAGCTTTCAGTCACAGTCATGGTGATTTGAGCAAATAAGACTGAATTATTGAACTTTCCTAGCACAGTTCTTTGCCCAAAAAATGTTTTAATGAATCCTGATATTGAATTAAACTCTTGTTTATATTCTTATTCAGCTTTCATGCAAAGTAGCACTGTGTTAGGCTTGAAGGTACCTTCCTCTCTGTTAATTGATAGCAGCCAGTGTATTACAATTGACATCTGCTCATCTAGACTAGTTGTGAACCAACTTTGACATAACCGAGTCATAAAAGGAGTGGTTTGCATGCATCAGAGGCATCATTCTGCTCAATAAATATTCGTTTGCCTTGGTCATTTGCTTCTGCAGTATCAAGTGTTATTAGAGTGATATATGATTGTAGTCCATAATAAAGGGATACTTCTGTAAGTTGTATATATATAAAGTTAGGTCTAATCCAGCAGTTCAAATACACAGGCACGCATGTAAACACACACACAAAGTCATTTACAAGTACGTTTAGGTTGTAGGTCCAGAAATTTAAGTAGACAGAAGTCAATAGTATATACAAATATATGTGTGTACATTTATGTTTTTTGTTTGTACTTTGTTTCAGACTGACTGGGTGGGTGCTGTTAAAACTGTTCAACAGCTTCTTTTGGAACATTCAAATTCACAAAGGTCAACTTGAGATGGTTAAAGCTGCAACTGAGGCAAGAATTTCTGTGAATATATGGCCCCGTTTTCCCCTCCTTTGTAGAGTGCTTTTAGAGTTCTTGTGGAAATGTTCTCTTGTGTGCTGTTGTGTATTTCAACTCATTTGGGAGATTTTCCTTATTTGTGGTAACTTCAGTAGCTGTGTGTTTGGGGAGGAGAAATGGGAGTTCTTACCAGCAATATGCAGGATTCCTTTTGTAAGTTACCTTGCAACAACCCTGAAAATCTGGTAGAACAATCTCTATTTTGTAGATGAAGCAATAGAGACACAGATAGATAAATAGGTTGTTTCAAGTGGCAGATAATAAGTGACTTGCCCTGGATTTCAAACCAATCCAAGCCTGACTCCATAAGCTGTGCTCTTTTTATATCAGTAGAGCTGCTTCTCAGAAAATGTGTAGGTCAACTGGAACTCTTGATTGCTCTTCTTTCCCCAACTGATTTCTGTTGTTATAGTTGCTTTTATTTTTAGCTCGGTAAGTATTACATTGAAGGAAGTTCATATTATTGGAAAATGTTTTTAAAGAGTGAGTCACTAATTAGCCAGTGTTTGAGTGACTCTAGCCAAATATGCAGTTGCAAAGTGTGATTGAATTTTACATTTGAATTTTAAATTTGGCATTTTTCCCTTTGCTAGACGAATTTGCCGCTTATATTTCTACCAGTTCATAGATCCCATATTGACTATCTGCTGCTCACTTTCATTCTCTTCTGCCATAACATCAAAGCACCATACATTGCTTCAGGCAATAATCTCAACATCCCAATCTTCAGGTAAGATGAGCTTGAGATTTAAGGAACTAAAAAGATTATGTTTTGAATTTTTGGGTTTTTAAAATTATACCTTTGGATATATCTTATTGTAAGGATGACATTAGCACTTTTTCTTTTATTATAAAAGTGATACATATTTATTGTGTAAAATTTGGAGATACAAAAATTGCATTAAGACTGTCACCATTATTTATGTATTTTATGTGGGATACTTGGTGAACTGTGACTCCCTAAACTTTACGGCCATTATTTATCAAATAGATAAAAGGCAATTAGAAAGGCAAGATAGCAAAGTATTGTACCAGGCTCAGCAGTAAGGAGTTGTGTGGCCAGGGAGGGGGCAGCGATGTGGGAGAGGGGTTACTGGTATAAAGATAACCATACTTGGTACTTTGACCTCATAATTTAGTAGAGCTAGAGCCACGTAAAAAGTACAGTATAATGTGAAAGGTGTCTTTTAGAGGTTTTCAGCTTTTTAAAGGTTTTTTAGAGGTTTTCCTCAATGCATTCCATTTGCAGGAAATAGTCTGTGCAAATGCAGAGATACAGGAGCATGATATGGTTGGGAAGTGATGGACAATTAGGTAAGGGGGGAATATGGGATGCATTGGGAAGGATCAGAGACTGAAGGTGGTAGCTGCATAGGTAGTGAGAGCCAGATCAAAACAATTTCTAAGCCAAGAGATTAGAGTCTGTCCTGTACTTGAGAAATGGCGTGTTCAGATTTGTATTTTGCAAGGTCATTCTGGATTAGAAAGAATGAAATCAATTCTGATTCCATTTAGATAGTTTAGGCAGAAGATAATGCAGGCCTGAATTAAAAGTATAGTAATGCTTTTGGACAGGAGGGCTTAGATTTTAAAGTATTTAGTAGCTTGAATTTATAAGACCCAGTGCTAGTCCATATGGGGGCTCAATAGAGAGAGAGAGGAAGTAACAAGATTCCCAGGTGTTTACCACCTAGGAAACTGGGTAGATGGTAGGTCTGATCACCACCAAGGAATTGGTGAGGAACTGGTTGAGCTGGTTTAGGAAGTTAAAGTTTCAAACCTGAAAGCACAAAGCAACTCTAACATCAGCTCTGTGGGTAGAGAGTGGGTAAGAGGAGCATGAATTTAGGAAGAGACTAGAAGGCAAGTGGGCTGGCTTTAGGAAAGGAAAGGTTGTGCAGTAGAGCTTCACAAGATGGCATTCGTCACCTTTGTGTGCTGTGTCCTCAGTATCACAATCTAAGGAGCTCCTTGATCCCTTGGTTCAGAGTTCTCTAGGCTTTCAGAGTTCTGTAGCTAACCAGACTCCTGTGACCACCTAAAGAGAAGCCATGCATTCATGCAGTCAGTGATATGTATCCAGCAGTGCTTTAGGCAAGAGAGAACAAAATACATAGTCCTTGCCTTCACATAGCTGAATGGATAATACAATAGAGTGTGATATGACCCTATAGGGTAGATGTGCTTTTCCAAGAATTGGAATATCTGTGTTTACTCTCCAGGGTACCTCTTCCCAGGACCAAGGAACCTGGGAAACTGAATTAGAAAATCATTTGGAAGTTTCTGGTGGGCATAGACTTAAAGGGAAGAGGACTGTTCTGTTGGGGCTCTAGAGAGCCCTTGCTTCTCTTGTAATTAGACTATTTCCTATACCCATTTCCTCCGCATTTGGTTCTCAACTAGGATTTCTTGGAACTACTTAATAAACACTGATAGTTTTTTATAATCCAGCTTTCCCTTTCATGGACTCTGTGCCAGCCATTGCGTAGCTCATCTGTCCTTCAGACACAGCAGGCTGTAGATAACCCAGCCTGTTTTCGTGCAGCTTTCTTCTGTTACATGACAGCCTCCCCATTCACAAACCACTTCTCAGGTGTTGTTTTTGTGAATGGCTCATCTCATTCATTATGAATTTATTCTGCAGAGTTTTACTGTCAAAGGGTGATGACTAAGTTTTGGCAACAACTTACTGTGGACTCCTTGTGTTTACTGTAGAGCAGCGGTCCCCAACCTTTTTGGCACCAGGGACCGGTTTCATGGAAGACAATTTCCACAGACCACAGGGATGGGGAGGATGGTTTTGGAATGATTCCAGCACTTTACGTTTATTGTGCACTTTATTTATATTATTATTACATTGTAATATATAAAGTAATTATTACACAACTCATCATAACGTAGAATCACTAGACGGTCCCACCGGGGAGTGATGGAAGACAGTGACAGATCATCAGGCATTTAGAGTCTTATAAGGAATGCACAACCTAGATCCCTCAGGTGCAGTTTACATCAGGATTTGCACTCCTATGAGAATTTAATGCTACTGCTGATCTGACAGGAGGCGGAGCTCAGGGGGTAATGCTACCAACGGGGAGTAGCTGTAAATACAGATGAAGCTTTGCTTGCTCTCCTGCTACTCGTCTTCTGCTGTGTGGCCCGTTCCTAACAGGCCAGGAACTGGTATTGGTCTGTGGTCCTGAGGTTGGGGACCACTGCTATACCCCAAAAATATATATTTATTAACATTTATATAATATATATATATATATATAATAACATATATATATTAACATTTGTATCACTTGAAAAGAATAGGAGGCTGTGAGTTTGGAAAGATTGACTTAGACGATTTCAACTTCATATCAAAATTAGTGTTGTAGAAAGAGACATGGGAATGGAAAAAGAATTGTTTTATGCCTGTGTATGTGCAAATGAAGCATATTTTTGTTTCATGTTATGTTTTGGAAAGATGGTTATGCGTGGTTTCAGTTGAATGCAATTATTTTCAGTTGGATAAAATTATTACAAGGACCCCCCTATAAGCAATAATTATTTGAGAAAATTTCCCCCAAGGAGCTTTTATGATAAACATCATATTCATTTTGTAGTAAACATGCCATGAGCAAATTGCAGGATATCTAAGGGTCAGTGTCTTCAGACCCTGGGCAGGATTTTAAAATTTAGAAGTGTTACATAATCCTCTTAAAATTTATACTATCACCTTTATGGTAATATGTCATGCAAACTCCTTTTGGCTTAGAACACATGTCATAGAGGTTCATTTTACACAGTGATATCCCAAAGACTGATGAACAATTTAAATGAAACACGTCAATATATGGAAAATGAAAAAATGCCTGCATTTTTACTGTCAGCAGCTCATACAGCACATATGGCTTATATCCAATTGGCAAATGTTTTGAATTAACTTGGAATGTGAGTATTCTTTTTACATTTCTCTTCATAAATAATTCATGCATTCTGAATTTGTAGTACCTTGATCCATAAGCTTGGGGGCTTCTTCATACGACGAAGGCTCGATGAAACACCAGATGGGCGGAAAGATGTTCTCTATAGAGCTTTGCTCCATGGGGTATGTATGATTGCTAATTATCCTTAGAGCCATTGTGTTGGTTATCACAGGAAAAGCAAAAATGATGCTATTGAGTTCGGATTTTTAAGAAACTACTATTTGGGTAACTTGAGTGATTATTGCTTAAGCTTGGTGATTTTGTTGTTGTTGTTGTTATTACCAAAATAGAGCATGGAGGAGCTGCTTTAATAGTGTGAATAAGATACTTTGTCAGCAGTGAAGTTATATTTTTCTGTTTTGCTTTTTAAGATTTAATTTTTCTGAGCTCATTCTAAGTTGAGTGGTCTTGAATTCATGTTTTACTTTCTTCTCATATCCTAGCATATTGTTGAATTACTTCGGCAGCAGCAGTTCTTAGAGATATTCCTGGAAGGCACGCGTTCTAGGAGTGGAAAAACCTCCTGTGCTCGGGCAGGACTTTTGTCAGTTGTAGTAGATACTCTGTCTACCAATGTCATCCCAGACCTCTTGGTAATACCTGTTGGAATCTCCTATGATCGTATTATCGAAGGTCACTACAATGGCGAACAACTGGTAAGGGTACCTCCACAAAAATTGTCTTCGTTTATCAAGTTTTGCTTTTAGATTTAACTTTTAGAATTTGGATTTGCTTTTAGAATTAACTAAGCTTTTTTTTTTTTTTGGTACTCCCTATGTTTAAAGCATTGTATGAAATGTGACGGGGTGGGCACAGTGAGTAGCTTTCATGCCCTATTATTAACTTGAATAGTAGTGCTTATATGGTGTCTTCCTGAGCTTGGCAGAAATGACATGGTTAGATTTATCAGTGCTAACCTTGGTCAGGGGATTGGGAAGTGGGAGAAGACTTGTCACCACGTTGCCATCTCTGCTGTGGAAGGTTATCTGTGGTTTGTTCTACCCAGGGCTTACTGATAATGTGCATATTTTAAATTGGGCTTGAAGAACTGGTAGGGGTCATGGTGGTGAAAACAGCTACAAATTAATTTGAGAAGTAGCAATAACTTTTTCAATACACCTTTTTATTGACGTATGATAGTTAACAAAAGAGTATACAAATCATAAGCATGTAGCTTGAATTATCACAAAGTGAATACATCTATGCAAGTAGCACCCAGATCAAGGAACAATATTACCAGGACCTCTGAAACCCTCCTGGTGCATCTCCTATCTTTATCCCCTCAAGGATAATCATTAATTTAATTTCTTACACACTGGGTTAGTTTTGCCTATTTTTGCTCTTACATAAATTGGATAATATGTGATCTGTACGCATCTGGTTTCCTTTGCTGAAGCGGTTGTTTGTGAGATTCATCCACATTGTTGCATGTAGTTTGTTCCTTCTCATAGCTGTGTAGTATTCCAGTGTATGAGAATACCACAATTTATTTTACTGTTAGCAAAATGTTTGTCTGTAATCATGCTTGTGTATTTTTTCTTGATGACCACATACATTCATTTTGTTGGGTATGTGCCTAGGAGAAGAACTGATGGGTCATTAAAAAATGTGTATTTTCAGCTGTAGTAGGTACTGCCAACCACTTTTATCAGAATGGTTTTACCAACTTACCACTCCAATCAGCAGTTAAGAGTTCCAGTGGTATTTAGTTTTGTTATTATTTATTGCAGAAATTTGGGGTGAAGTACTTATTTCAAGCTTATGCCTCCACACATGTCAGAAATTCAAGAGGCTTTAGAAATTGTTAGGCTTACAAACGAAGTGATATGATTTGCATGGCACTCTTCTTGTGTTCTGTGAATCTGTCCTTGATGTGTACCCTGCTCATTCTGACTGTGTCTCGCAAGTTCATTTATGAGTCTGTGTCCATTATATGTCCTGTCATTGTGCCTTATGTATAATAGATATTAGGTGCCTACTGAATGAATACTCAGTTCAAAGGCTGCTGTGAGGCTGGATTTGCAATTACTTGGCTAATATTAGATATTTAGACTCTGGGGATCATCAGACCTCAGATAAATGGCCTCTTTGAAGTTTGATTTTTGTTTAAGAACCACAGAACACTTTTCCAGGTTATGTCAATTTTTCCTTTGTTAGTTTGCAGTTGTATTTTTGTGAATTGTGTGACCGTTATACTAAATGAAATAGCATTAGATGTTTCATTTTTCATTGACTGAATTATATCTCCCAATGACACAATTACATCTTTTAGCATCTTTGAATACCAAACATTTTCTGACAGGCCGCAGTTAATGACTCCTTCCTTTCCTTCTTCATTCATTGTTCGTTTTCAAGATGAACTTACAGTTTCCATGAAACAAATTATTCTGTGGATAATAGAATGTTTGTGTATGTGTTGGCTTTCTCACTATGTTATTCTCACTGGAATTTAGGGCAAACCTAAGAAGAATGAGAGCCTGTGGAGTGTAGCAAGAGGTGTTATTAGAATGTTACGAAAAAACTATGGTTGTGTCCGAGTGGACTTTGCACAGCCATTTTCCTTAAAGGTGAGTGTCTATTGAAATGAAACCATGTTGAAGCATCGACTTGAGTCAGGGGTTCCAGTCCTGACTCTTAACAGCACCTCTCTGTGTAATGTGGGGCTGCAGTTTGCTCTCCCGTAAAATGAGGACTATGACGAAGGTGGTGTTTCCTACATTTTTCCACAAAATTTGCCTATTGACAAAGGAGAGTGAATTTCTCTTTTGGGAAGATATCAGGCTCAACATTTATTGCTATTATTTAATTCATGACAATCTATTTGACAGTATAGTAGGGAAATTATACTTAACAGTAACTTATTGTATATTTCAAAATAAGTAAAAGAAAAGAATTGTAATATTCCCAGCATATACAAAAAAGGTAAGTGTTTGAGGTGATGGTTATGCCAAATACCCTGATTTTATCATTACATGTTGTATATAGGTATCAAAATATCACATGTACCCCAAAATATGTACAACTGTTATATATCAATTAAAAACCCCCAATAGTCAAAAAACCATTTTGAGATGGATGAATGAATAAATGAATAATTGTAAAAAATAAAAATTCATGTGAATCTTTCATGTGCCTTTATAATATGTATTTATATCTTATTTTTTAAAATTGTGTTTAGGGGAAATTTTTCCAAACAGCTCCCATAAAATCTGGGTAAACTTTTTTTTTTTTTTTTTGATATGGTGTTTTGTGCTCTTGTTACCCAGGATGGAGTGCAGTGGCACAATCTCAGCTCACTGCAGCCTCCGCCCCCTGGGTTCAAGTGATTCTCCTGCGTCAGCCTCCCAAGTAGCTGGTCATTACAGGTGCCTTCTACCACACCTGGCTAATTTTTATATTTTTAGTAGAGACGGGGTTTCACCATGTCTGCCAGGCTGCTTCTGAACTCCCGACCTCAGGAGAATTGCCTGCCTTGGCTTCTGAAAGTGCTAGGATTACAGGCGTGAGCCACCATGCCCAGCCAAAGCTGGGTAAATTTGGCATTTAGGGTGATGCTCTCTGTGTCCTACTGTGTAGAATCCAGTACCCACACATCCAAGGGATAGTGCCATCCTCATTGAAAGTCTGGGGCTGGCCGGTCACCGAAGTCCTTGCTGTTGTAAATTCTTAAGATATTCAAATTGTAAGGAGAAGGAGAAGAATGGGTACAGAAGTAGGGAGCCCAGGGATAAGGAGCAGAAGGTCCCGCATCCTTTTATTCAACTTCCTGGCTTCACTTTAGGAGACTCCAGCTGCTGTGGTAGATGCTTGCTGGCCTTAAATGCTTGATCTTTTAGAGTCTCATCATTTCTTGCCACTTTTCTTTTTCTTTGTTTTTTAAACAGTCACATAGCTCCTCTATCTTGTTATAATTTGCTTTTAGATTGAGGTTCTTTTGAAAATAATGTGACCCTTGGGTTGCCAGATGATTTTTAAGTATGATTATGTCTGTTATCACTATTAATGATATTGGGAATGTCAATTTTATGAAGATGTGTGAGAAAAGGTAAGAATTTTCTTTTAATTTTAAAATGATTTTGTTTGAGCATCCTATTCTTTGGGTCTTCAGTTCTTAAGTTCAGTTTCATGCTTAGCAACATTCTTGAGTCATTCTGGACTTCCAAAGGTAGCTTGGGATATAGAGAGTATTTTCCATGTTTTATAGCATGGCTTATTTTATAAACAACTCCCTTTTAACCTTTGGAAGATGAAATTGTATTTTATATGTTGGTGGGAAAGTGAGAGTAAATGATCATGTTGTATTTTTTTTCTCCAGGAATATTTAGAAAGCCAAAGTCAGAAACCTGCATCTGCTCCACTTTCTCTGGAGCAAGCGTTGTTACCAGCTATACTTCCTTCAAGGTAAAATTTGTAGAATATTTTTACATGAATTAAGCCACTAAACATCTGTTATTTCTTGTATTTCATGGATTAACCTTATTAATAATGTGTACATTCTTATTTTCACTTCTTTAGTCAGGTAACTTTTCCCTTGGTCCAATAAGGGATGTTGAGATGACATGTTTTCATATTAGTTTGGAGGGTGTTTTTAATTATTTGCTTGTAAAATCTTTTTTATTTTGTGAATCATATAGGAATTCTTATTTGTTTTATGCTTTTTGAATGCTTGAAGTGATTTTTTTTTTGGTAGTAGGTTATTCGTATTGTATGTAAGTGAAATGTATAAAAGAATTCTGCTGTTTGAATTTTTCAGAATTCAAATTGAATTTCAACTTAGGGAAATTGAATATGAAGCCCTTCCCTTAATATGTGGAAGTGCTGAATTTTAAAAAATGTTTTAAAGTAGGGCATCTTGCTTTATCTATTTTTCTGTCGGTGGTTTTGGAAATGATGTATCAACAGACTGTTTAGTCATAACTAAATAACATATTTTGACCTGGCCATAATACGGTATGTTATGGAGGAAAACAACCCATAGAAATCATCTATATGTGGTTTGGATTTAAAGTATGTTGCAATTTAAAGTATCTAATTTATTTAAAGATCAATTCCACATAGTTTGCCTTGTAAAAGAGTGTGGTTGTGGGTTGATTTTTCAAAACACTTTTCAGACCCAGTGATGCTGCTGATGAAGGTAGAGACACGTCCATTAATGAGTCCAGAAATGCAACAGATGAATCCCTACGAAGGAGATTGATTGCAAATCTGGCTGAGCATATTCTCTTCAGTAAGTAGAATACCAAACCCTTTAATTCTGCAATTAAGATTCATCATAGTGCAGTGCAAACTATACAGGTTTTGGGATCTGCTGTGGTTAGTTTCTACTTCAGGTTCTATTAATTCACAGGTGGTAAGAGCTGAGTTATTAGAAAGCAGGTGATACCATGGAGATTGAGATAATATGAGTTAAACATCTTATACAGTGTCTGGTAATTAGTAGGTGTGCATGTGGTAGTTTTTTGTGCTTTTTAAAGATAGTATTATTAAAATGATTTGTTGCCTCTGTTGCTTATCATTATATTTTATTTGAACTAATTTGTGCTACAACATCTAGATTTATAGTTGTATGTCCATTTCTCCTTTGACCCCATAAGTTTTCATAATGCAGCAAATATGAGTAGCTTTCTATAAAGCTTTCCCTTAGCCATGGAGAATACAAAATGAATAATTAATGGTTCTGCACTCAACAAGCTCATGCTGTTGTCAGTGGGATGGTTGTACACAAATAATTAAAGTGAACCCAGAGAGGAGTGTGAGTTCAGTCTTCTTTAAGTTCCAAGTTGTATAGTTGTATCCTGTCATGGAGGCTGCTTTAAAATCCCAAGGCAGCGTCCTGCTTAGCCCGGTTGCGATTTTTTTCTTGCTATTCTCTGGGCCAGGACCCTGGTGATACTCTTAGCATCTCCTGCCGGTGCTACTGGGGAGCCCTCCCTCCTTCACCTTGCTCCTCCTGTTCTGGGGGCTGCTATTCCTGCTTAACTTTGGGCCAGAGGATTCTTTCTCAAGCACATTTGATTACGTCTCTCTCCTGCTTAAAATCTGGATACAAAAAATAATAACTTATTGTTGAAAAGTTGGAACATAAAGATGAAATAGATAGCAAAAACCCAGTACTGAAATAACCAGTGGTGTTGCTATGTAGTCTTTCAAAATATTTTTTTACAGTTTTGTATTATGCTGCTTTCTATTTATAACGTATGTATTAATATTTAAAAATTCTTTATAAATATTTTTAATAGCTATACATATAGTACTGAGTACTTTTTTAAATACTGGAGACAACTTCAATTATGAGTGATGAATGAAGTATTCATAAATTTATTGTTATCTTAGAAAACTCACAAATGTTATTGTGATTTCAGATTATTACTCCATGGATGTTCTCAGATTTGATTTATATAATTATAATTTTATGCAAATTCACAGTGTTGCAGTGTTGGGTTGTGCACTCTAGTTATTCTCAAGTGTGTTTCTGTGCCCTTCTTTCTTACCTCCCGGTCAGGTTGAAAGAGGAAACGCAAACATATTGAGCACCCATGACTGTAGCTCCTGTGCTGGGCCAATCATTTTGTTCTTACACAGTCTAATGAGCTAGGGTAGTATTTCCATTTTACCAATGAGAAACATGAGGCCAGAAATGTAAGTAATTTGCCCCAAGTCATGAAGTTAGTGAGTAAGTTAGGATTTGAACTCAGATTTTCCTGACTTCAAGTCAGCTGTTACCCTTCTACTACACTTTCCTTTTAACATGGGGAATACCAGCAAGAAGGGTGGAGTTGTAGTTATAATAGATAGCAAGTGGGTGCAAGTCAGGGAATATGGAAATGGGAAATCCTGTAGTAACTCAAACAGGCTTGTACTTTGGGTCTTATATTTCAATAAGAGTGTCTCTTCTTCATTCAGAAATTAAGTTCCATTGGCCTGGAGGTGGACTGGTCTTAGCCTGTTATATGATGAATAGTGATCTCTAATGAGGTTCCATTGTACCAGAACACTGTGATATTATAACTTTCTGTTGGTAAATCACACTTACTGGAAATGTGATAGAAGACTTTTATAGTTTTAAATACTCCTGTTTAAAATTTAGATATTTCAAATAAGTTCAGCTATATTTGAAAAAAGTACAACTAAATAAAGCTTTGTGTTTGCCTTCCAGCTGCTAGCAAGTCCTGTGCCATTATGTCCACACACATTGTGGCTTGCCTGCTCCTCTACAGACACAGGCAGGTATGTGTGCAGTGCCACCTGCAGTTAAGTAGGAAGCAGGAGAATGTTTTATCAGCTGCTCAAATACATATAATACATATTCAGGAGGCCGATTTGGCACACTCCTGGCTGGTAACTATGAGATAAACAGTAAAATAAGCTAAGGACCCTGTCCAAAGGAGTTTATCAACTTGGTGGAGGAAGAGTCCACATTAAAAAACAAAGCGAAACAAAACCAGACTGCTTAATATATGTAGTACTAAGACATTGCTTGATTAATAATGTAAATAAGTTCTATTTCATTAACATGTAGATGTATACTGATAGCAGATGCTTTTCAAATGAATTGACTGGCATTTTAGAATCCATCCTTTACCCTCCCAAAATACATTTGTTTAAGCTTTATGATTGGAGAAACCACACCAGTCTTGTCCCGTCATGTTCTCACTACCAAACGCAGTGCCAGTATATATAGGCACCCAATAAATATTTGTCAGATAAATATTTAAAATGAAGGGAATCTTGCTAAAAAATAAGCACTTCTTACTTGCAGATGGCTTTTTTTTCCCCTTTGTGATCTTAGCGCATATCATATGTCATGGCTGGAGTGTTCACTAGCATGTGTCATTCCTGGAGGACCAGCTTTTTAAGCAGTTTTCTGGCTCACTCTGCATTGGTGTTCTGGCCCTCCTCTATGTGCCAGCAGTGAGCTGCAGGAAAGCCAAGGCAAGGAGAAAGTCTTGGAGTGCTGGCCTCTCAGCTTTTTGGAAAGTAGGTTTCCACTGTCATGATACTGTTTTTGTCTCTTTAGGGAATCGATCTCTCCACATTGGTGGAAGACTTCTTTGTGATGAAAGAGGAAGTCCTGGCTCGTGATTTTGACTTGGGGTTCTCAGGAAATTCAGAAGATGTAGTAATGCATGCCATACAGCTGCTGGGAAATTGTGTCACAATCACCCACACTAGCAGGAACGATGAGTTTTTTATCACCCCCAGCACAACTGTCCCATCAGTCTTTGAACTCAACTTCTACAGCAATGGGGTACTTCATGTCTTTATCATGGAGGCCATCATAGGTATGTCAGGCCTTGAAATATTTTCAGCAATTTTCATGGCCAGTAAAAGAGCCTAAAACACATAGTGGTATCTGCTTTAATTTGGGTGATAGCCCCTTGCTTAAGGGAATGTGGCTATATTTTTAGTTTCCAAATGAAAATGTAATCTCCTGTTATATCACTGTTCATAACTACAATGAGTAGTTCTGAATTACCATTTGTATAGTGTTATCCTGATTAGGAAAGGCAGAGTGTCTTGCTATCCAGGAGCTGAAAATCTAACTGAGATGAGACACATACAGGGCAGCAAAGTGAGTGGAGGATCTCATTTGTGATAGGAGAAGAGAGGAAGGAGAGGACAGGGGGCTCATGTCATTGGAGAAGGTTTTGATGGAGTTAGGATCATATGGAATCAAGAATTGAATCGTGGGATTTACTTAAATTTCTCCAGCAAATACAGACCATTATTTTTGATGTATTAACAGTGTCTTAAGGTTATTCAAACCAGTTGAAGTTTTTCTTGGAGACTTAGAGCTGGCAACTTCATTGTTGCTTTGCTTTTCTTAGCTTGCAGCCTTTATGCAGTTCTGAACAAGAGGGGATTGGGGGAGCCCGCTGGCACCCCACCTAACCTGATCAGCCAGGAGCAGCTTGTGCGGAAGGCGGCCAGCCTGTGCTACCTTCTCTCCAATGAAGGCACTATCTCGCTGGTGAGTGAAGACTCTTCAGTGTTGTCTGGTCTCTTTTCTTGAGTGTTTTCATGAAAACATAAACCCCCTGTGTTTTTCTGTTAGAGAATGTTCAGCCCATTGTTGACACTTTATATTCCACTCCTGGATTTCAATGACCACCAAACCAGTATGTCATTTCCTATCTTGGTTTGCTCTTTGGCTCATTGTTCCACTGAATCCATTCTGCAGCTATGAGCCATGATAGGACAGATTGGTCAGTGTTCTCAGCAGTCACAGCCAAAGCTCGTGAGCACGTATTGTGTATGAGGCACTGGGTCAGTGGTTTGTAAATCATTAACCTACCCACCTGTAGATGATGGAACCACAGACGTTAAGAGTCAGAAGCATCCTTAAAAATCATCTATTCAACCCCTCTCAATTTACAAGAGAGGAAATCAAAGCCACGCAGTACTCATGAGCATGTACATTATATACCCAAACACTTTTAGGCATTTATCATGAGACATATGTATTAAGCAGTAGATTTCTTTTTTTTCAAATTCATCAACGTGTAGAATTCATATTTTATTTGAATTCTGGTATTTTCCTTTGTATGACTGTGTCTTGAATGTTGATGAGATGAGTACATGTGTTGGGAGTAGCGCCCCCTCCACACTATCCTTTGTGTGAGGTGTAGTAGTGTTGCTGTTGGGGAATCTGTTTTGCATGAACCTTGGGTGGTGGATTGGGAGGGATGAGGGCAGATAAGACTCCTAAGACTGACCTTTCCCTTTCCTTGGTTTTTGTTTACCTATTCCAGTGTTGTATTTCCTCATTCACCACTTTTGTGTACAGTGTTTATTATAAGATAACTTCTGCAGAGAAATTGTCTTATAAAGTAAAAGAAATGGATAGTGGGGGACTGATAAGCAGCCTTCAGAGGGCTTGCCACAGTGTGGGTGTGGGGAGAGCACCGAGCTCAGGTGTACCCTTTGCAGGTGGTGCAGCATTGGGTGCTCCGCCAGTCAGTGACAGAGGTTTCTTCTCAGGCTTTGTCCATGACCGTGTGTGTATCAAGAGGTTGGGCATTGGGAATCACACGACTTTACCCAATGGGGTGAGGGAGGTAAAAGAATGGAAGGATATGGCAGCTACCTTGTACCATTTTTTTCTGCCTTCAAAAAGGATAAAATGGTGGCATTTACATTTAAATGACTTTTCTTTTCAGCCTTGCCAGACATTTTACCAAGTTTGCCATGAAACAGTAGGAAAGTTTATCCAGTATGGCATTCTTACAGTGGCGGAGGTAAGAGGAAGAGCTTTTCTTTATTTGCCTTGATGACATTACTTGTTCTTCATTCCCTTATCTTTTCTGCCACTTATTTAAACCAGTAATTGGCCAGGCTCAGTGGTGTATGCCTGTAATCCCACCAGTTTGGAAGGCCAAAGTGGGTGGATCACCTGAGGTCAGGAGTTTAAAACCAGCCTGGCCAACATTGCAAAGCCCTGTCTTTCCTAAAAATACAAAAATTAGCTGGTCATGGTGGCACATGCCTGTAAATTCCAGCTACTTGGGAGGCTGAGGCATGAGAATTACTTGAACCTGAGAGGCAGAGGTTGCAGTGAACTGAGGTCATGCCACTGGACTCCAGCCCGGGCAACAGAGTGAGATTCAGTCTCATAAATATATAAATAAACCAACCAATAATTACATCTGGTATATAGTTATGTTCACATGTAGAGATGCAAAAAATAAGAATAGGGAGAGGAAGTATCCTTTGGGGTTATTTAATATTTTGGTTTCTATTTGTAAGTGGTGTTGTCTAAAACATATCCTGAATCGATTGTGTGACATCCAGAGGTTTGTGTGCTAAGTCGAGACATTACACCTGTCAGTGTGCTTGTAGCTTGCACATCTGCAGTTTTCATTTTTGAGATTGTTTTAATTTAGGTAGATTTGGTGTAGAGGGGATGGCCTGGAAAAGTAGATATCAATTAAGAATATGTGGGGGTGCTTTTATATGATCTTTCTGGTAGCTCTCCCCTCCTACCCACTCTTTTTTTTTTGTCCCCTGAGTTTGAGTTTGGAAGGGAAGTGGATTGACATTATGAATGGCTAAACAGAGAAGAGCCAGGAAGGGCCAGAGAAGAGGACTGCCTTGTCCTGGCTCCACTGGGCAGTTTGTGTGCCAGTGCATATTTATTTACTATCCATCATCTCCTTGACCTAGCAAGATGACCAGGAAGATATCAGTCCTAGTCTTGCTGAGCAGCAGTGGGACAAGAAGCTTCCTGAACCTTTGTCTTGGAGAAGTGACGAAGAAGATGAAGACAGTGACTTTGGGGAGGAACAGCGAGATTGCTACCTGAAGGTACTTTGGTGAAGAATTCTAGTGGATATGACAGGGATGTGCTGGAGTTTATGTTGCAGTGAAATCAGCTGGAGCCCTGGTGATGTCTTCATATCTAAAGAACCCCAACTAGCTCTGGTACCTCCTATGTGGTCAAGACACTCAGACTGTTTGAGTTGAATTAGTACTTTAGTCAGTTTAAGTAGAAAAGGAAAGGAGAGTCTGAAAAGTCAGGAGGATGAATGTCATAGATGAGACTTTCATCACCCTTTTATGAAATACACAGGTGCATACCTGTTTCCCTGTACCTGCACCCCTCATGAGGCAGCAGTTTTGCTGTTGAGCTGCCATCGGCCTGATTGCTTTTTTTGAGTCAGTCTTGCTATCCCTCCAAAAATGTCATACATTAAGCACTTTGCAGTCAGTTAAAACAAATACCATTATAGGAGAAAATTTAGATTAAAAAAAATTGTCCCTTTTTAGAAAAATCAATTTTGTTTAATTTATAATTTTAGAACTTAGTAGTAATGACCCATCTTTTCTGAAGACCCTAACCCTAACCTAACCCTTTTTTGACAGTTAGAATTGTCTTCTTTTTCACTTGGATGGTATTAGTTTCAAGATTGGGCGGTGATCTTGCTTTCACACTCTAGAGCAGGCGTCCCCAAACTACGGCCCGCGGGCCGCATGCGGCCCTCTGACGCCATTTATCCAGCCCCCCGCCGCACTTCAGGAAGGGGCACCTCTTTCATTGGTGGTCAGTGACAGCAGTACAGTATGTGGCAGCCCTCCAACGGTCTGAGGGACAGTGAACTGGCCCCCTGTGTAAAAAGTTTGGGGATGCCTGCTATAGAGGGGTTTCACTGAACCAACGTGTTTTGGGTAGGTCCAGTGAGAGCCTCCCAGCCATAAAGCACTCGTCATGGTGGCCATCATTCCTCACAGTACTGTACTGTGGGCAAAGGCCGTTTAGGGGAGGCAGGGAATAGGTGCTGAAGAAGGACTGAGATGGTCTTGGTGGTCTCCCATTGGCCTTTTTGCAGACTTGAGTGACGGTTGAGCCCAGGTTTCAAACTGTGGAGGGCCTGGTCTTAAGAGCAACTATTTTCAGTGACAATAACATATCGTAATTATGGCATTCAGTTATGAAAATTTCTTCTAGATGGCTGTTCAATGAACACAAGCCTTAAATACTATTAAAAAAAAGTGAGTGATGGCAATGAAGAACGTTTGAAAGCCAGCAGTTTTTTCCAGCAGAGGTTCTCTGCGTGAGGGGCAGTGGGCCGCTTTCAGGTAGTACTGGGGTGCGTGGCCATCTTCTCATGTTACTGGCTCTCCAGAGAAAGTCCTCTGTCCACCTGTTTCGTGTCTCTCGTCACTTCCTCATGACTTCATCTCCTGCTTTTGCTCTCTCAGGTGAGCCAATCCAAGGAGCACCAGCAGTTTATCACCTTCTTACAGAGGCTCCTGGGGCCTTTGCTGGAGGCCTACAGCTCTGCTGCCATCTTTGTTCACAACTTCAGCGGTCCTGTTCCGGAACCTGAATATCTGCAGAAGTTGCACAAATACCTAATAACCAGAACAGAAAGAAATGTTGCAGTATATGGTATGTTAAGTCACTATTTGGTTTTTTTAAAATCTTTGTTTTATTGATTACAGAAATTCGCTAATTGTAGAAAATTGGAAAAATGCAAACTTATCCTGACCTCTGACTCTTTGGTATGTTATGTAAGTTGAATGATACAGTCATACACACTTACATCTGGCTTTTTTCATGTAACATTATATTTGAGATTCATACAGTCGTTCCATTGTTCTTGTTGTGTAGTGTTCCATTGTATAAATGTTTACCACATTTTCATTCCACTGTTGATGGATATTTGGGTCATTTTCAGTTCACAGCTGCTTTGAACAGTGTTGCTGTGAGCATGTTTGAATATGTCTTTTGTTGAACATCTGTGCCCCTATATACAGCATATCTGTGGGGACAGAACTGCCTGGTTGTAGGCTCTGGGCATATTCAGCTTTAGTAGATACCGCCAAACAATTTCCAAGTGGTTATACCAATTTGTACTCCCACCAACAGTGTGTGTTTCACTTGCTGTACGTCTTGGCCAGCACTCTGTCTTGTTTGTTTTAGGAATTATGATTGGGGTGGGAGTAGTATTTTCTACAGTTGTAATTTGAAGCTGAATCTACTTTGAATCAATCTTTAGAGCCAGAAGGAATCTAATCTAATCACCTCATTTTATAGATGTGGAAAATACCTAAGGTCACACAGCTAGTTAATGGGTAATCTTGGGATCAGAATTCTTATTTCCTAACCTCTAGGCCTATGCTTTGTCTGCTTCCACCGATGTAGGAATTATGTGTGTACCACCGTATAGCTTAAAGAATACTTATACACCGTCTCGTTTGATTCTCACAAAAGTCCTGCAGGGTGGATGGTTGAGGTATTTCTACTTCCCTCCATTCCTCCGTATTTCTCTCTCTACACCCCCCTTTCTCTCCCTCTCCCTTTGTTTTTTTACCTCAAGAGAGGACAGAGTAGCTTTAAAGAAGCAGCAAGTCATCTGAGACCTCACAGATTGCCGGCCGTAGAAGTGGGGCCCCACCCCTGTCTGCTGACTTGCCCTCATTCTCTTTTTAGCTCCCCATACTTTCTTACTGTGGGTATTGGGATTGTCATGATTTGTTGGGCATAATCATTTGATGGGGTTTTATTTTCTCTCTCCAGCTGAGAGTGCCACATATTGTCTGGTGAAGAATGCTGTGAAAATATTTAAGGATATTGGGGTAGGTGTCCACCATTTATGGTACAAAAGCTGTCTTCTGTTCTCTTTAGGTCTAGTCTGTTTGAGCTGCCTTTGTGGTGGGGTAGACCCCGAGAAGAGCGGCTTCTGCTGGTTTAATGATAAAGGCACTTTTGGGAATGGGGCATGTAGGATGGATAGGGCTGTGTTGAAGCTGAAGCCCATCAGTGCAGATTTATTTGAATGTTCTGGAATTTACTAAGTTCACATCTATTCCCAAACTGTTATATATAACTAGTATCAATATGTTTCAAGATGCTACAGGTTGAATATCTCTTATCTGAAATGTTGGGACCAGAAGTATTTTGGATTTCAGATTTATTTTTATTTTTATTTTGGAATACATGCCTTATACTTACAGGTTGAACATCGCTAATCCAAAACCCAAAATGCTCTAATGAACATGTCTTTTGAGCCCCATATTGGTGTTCAAAACGTTTCAGATGTGGGAGTACTTCAGATTTTTGATTTTTATATTAGGAATGCTCAACATGTACCACAATCCTGGCTCTTAATTATTCTATATGATTTTTAGTTACTTTCTTGTATTTTTATAAGTATTCCTAGAAGTATCCTCAGGTGTCCTTTACTTTCATGATTCATGGGGAATGTGAGTCCATAGAGAGACTAGGGGCCTTTTTGAGGGACTGTTTATAACTTGATCCTAAGGCATTTTATAGTGTAGTTATGTTGGTTGAAATTTTAGAATATTGGTTGACCTCTATTCCAAAACAAAAAACCTTGCTTGCATTGGTAACTCCCACCCCATACTCACACTCACACATGCATACATACTTAAAACCACGATACGGTTTTGTGTGCCTTTACTGCCTTCTGAGGTCTAGCATACCACAGGTCAGGTTAGTAATAGAAATGGGTGGGGTTTTTTTTTGCCTTTAATTTAATCTAAACTTTTTCTTTAGGTTTTCAAGGAGACCAAACAAAAGAGAGTGTCTGTTTTAGAACTGAGCAGCACTTTTCTACCTCAATGCAACCGGCAAAAACTTCTAGAATATATTCTGAGTTTTGTGGTGCTGTAGGTAACGTGTGGCACTGCTGGCAAGTGAAGGTCGTAAGATGAGTCCCTTGTAGGTACCAGCTTCTGGCTTGAGAGTTGAAGGTGCCGTCACAAGGTCAGGCCTGCCCTGTCCCCAAGTGACCTCCTGGAAGACAAGTGCCTTCTCCCTCCATGGTTCTGTGATCTTCCCAGCTCTGCGTCGACACAGAAGCCTGGAGATAACACCTGAGGAGACCTCAGCCTCTATTCACAACTCCTAATCGGTAGACTACAAGACGAAATCTCAGTAAATTATTTTGGAGTTTATTAAAGACTTACATTTTAAGTCCAGCTTTTAAGGACTAATTACTGTGATGGACACAGACATGTAGCTGTGTTCTAGAACTGAATCTTGTATGATATTCTTAATGCTGTCGGGTAATTTGTTAGTATATTTTCTGGCTAATGGTGAATGCTGTCTTTAAAAATAATTTAATTCATTCACTCTTTCTCAGTTTTATCTTTGTCAATAGTAGCTACATTTTTAACGGGAGCACCTTTTATCCTAAAGTGCTTTATAAATGAATGGACTGATACATATCACACCCAGGTATCACTGTGCTGTCCTTTGCAGTCAGATTTAGAAAATGTTTTTAAGAGCTATGTGAAAACAGACAATATTAGTTTAGGTCAGGAACTGAGATATTGTAATCAAATAGCTGACGTGAGGAAGTTAATTTAGCTGGCAAAATTCTAGGTAAACTTGGCCAGAAAACTGGTATTGAAAGCTTTTGCTCCTATAAAAAAGTGCCATTGAGTTTTAAATGACCAGCAAGTATTTAGAACCCTTCTGTTTTATGTCTGTACCCCATCCTAGCCCTCAGGTAACACCTGCTTCTCACAGGTACAGCTGTTTCTTGGAAGTCCACCAACCAAATAGCAACTTTCCTAACTTGATTAGCTTGGGCTGACAGACTGTGTTAGAATATAGCGCTCTGGCTGCAGACCACTGATGAGGACTTCTGTACTGCACACACATTGTGTGCACTGCACCCCAGTCCAGGTGACTGGTGCCCACCCAAGTTGCGCAGGGCACAGCCTGTCCAGTTTATGTATGTGGTGGCCCTACTGACTGGTAATGGTTAGAAGCATTTATGGATTTTTAGCTTTGAGGAAAAACCATGGCTTTTAACAAATTTTTATGGGTTATATGCCTAAACCCTTGTGCCACATAGTGGTAAATAATTATGAAAAATGATCTGTTCATAATAGGTAGGTGCCTTTTGTGAGCAGGGAGCATAATTATTAGTTTATTATTATAATTATGGTGATTTCTTAAAGATCATGTAATGTTAAAACATTTTCTAACAGTTTACTGTTGCTTATCTTTAAGATATTATGGAATTAAGAATTCTTTTAGATGAGTGTTATACAGGTTCTTTGAATTTAGTATAAAAGTACTGAGAATTAAGTTTGTAACCTCCGTAAGCTTGGATTTTAAATACTAATAGTATCTCATAAATAACGTGTGTTTTGGGAGAGGGATGGATGATGATTGATATTTCACATTGTATGAAATATCATGTTTGAAATTCATAGCAATAATGCGATGCTGTTGTGATCCCTCTCAAGTTCTGCATTTAAAATACATTTTTTCTTTATAGGAATTCATGTACCATTAAGTCATTGTCAGCTGTAGTAACTTTGTTAAATAAGATGTCACATTTTAGCATTCCATTTTACTGAGTAGGGTAGAAGAACACGTCTTTTTCTTGGCTACTTTGGAGGATACCCAGGGAGTCTTGTGTGTTCCCTTGGGTGTTCCCCTTATCAGGGGAAACCAAACATTTCACTAGTCTCTTTTTTTCATCCTTTAAGTTGTAGATTAAGGATTACCCAAACTCACCATTAGTCAAGATTGGGACTCAGTTCCCAGTGGATACTCTGCCCTGCCTGTCACTGCTACAAAGAGCTGCTGCTTTGCCAGCCTGAGCAGAAAAAATATGGCTTCTCTTGCATTATTTTCCCTTTTGGTTGGTTTTGTTTTCTAGAAGTTCGATCAGATGCTTTGGGGAATGCAATGTATGATTTACTAGCTCTCACCACTTAACTCACTGTGAGGATAAATATGCATGCTTTTTGTAATTAACTGGTGCTTTGAAAATCTTTTTTAAGGGAGAAAAATCTCAACCAAAGTTAGGCTCATCCAGACAAGCTGACCTTTGAGTTAATTTCAGCACAACTCATTCTTCAGTGCCTCATGACTGAAAAAAAAAAAAAAAAAAGCAAAGCATCTTCACAATAAAGCTTCCAGATGCACCGTTTTGCTAAAGATACATTCTCATTGTTTTCCAACAGCAATAGCTTCCGCATAAGGTTAAACAAACTAGGTGCTTGTAAATAATTTATTACAGTTTACTTTATTGCATTTCTATAACATGAAATGCATGCCCTTCAGGGGAAGACTGTGAGTCAAGTTAAAAACACACAGACACGTACACACACACACACACACACACACACTCACAATATTAAGCAATATGAAACTACTCTGTTTTTAAAAATGAGAATGTCCTAAATGATTCAGAAGAGAGTAAGGCATTTTTGCACTCTTAAAATTGCATGAAAAACAAAGGCAAAAACCAGTGTGAAGTATGTAGAACTGCTAACTGAGAAGGCATCGAGCCTTCCTTCCGAGATCTGTTAATTCTCACAAAGTCATGAGGGTAAGTGGAGAAAATATTTCTGGGATTACAATGAATGTAAGCTCAGATTGTGGAATTTCCAGTAACCTGGATGGGAAAAAGCATCTCCCATAGTGCTCCATGTAATGTGAGTGCTCTGTGAGATGTTCATCAGTGTGTTATAGAAATGGTGTTGCTGGGAAACTAAGTTTGCACATGGAAACTTACAATGCACTTTAGCGCAGTAAGGGCTTGGCATCCAGCATTGAAAACTGTTTAACCCAGCATTGCCCAAACTGTTTTGACACCAGGACATTTTTCTCCTTTGGGATATCTATGAACCTCTCATTCATGTCCTGTGGAGAACATTTTGGGAAACACTATGTTAGATAGTTCTTTAAGGAGACAAAACAGTAATGAACAGATGGCACGGGGGCAGAATTTGCATGCGTTTTGTAACATCCAGTGTTGCGATGAATAGGTGTGTATTTCCTCCCCTAGAGAAAATAAGCACAGAAAATTATAATATAGGTGATTGGAGCTCTTTCCTTTGATAGAACAGCCCCAACGATCCTGGCCTTTTCACTGAAAGTATCAGAATGCATGGATGAATTGCGGTAAATGAGGTTTTAATTCAGATCTAGAAGAAAGTATTGTACAATGGAATGCAGATTTTTATCGACAGGTAGTTGTAGTGTTTAGACATGACAGGACCTATTGTTGAGGTTTATAAGACTTACTATGGGCTGTAAACCCGTTTTTTTAAAACTTCTTAGAAACCTGAGACTTGCCATCTGGCATTTTAGTTTAATACAAACTAATGATTGCATTTGAAAGAGATTCTTGACCTTATTTCTGAACATCTCAAGCTGTGAAATGTTTTGATGGAAGGTATTAAACTATTTGCCTATGTACAAAGAAATGTTAAGATTGTTGTAAAAAGAATTACCGTAAGGTACTGTGAAATACTGCGTGATTTTGTGAGCAAAACATACTTGGAAATGCTGATTGATTTTTATGCTTGTTAATGTATTGCAAGAAACACAGAAAATGTAGATTTGTTTTAATAAACCAAAAAATTAACATATTCTTGATGTGTTGGCTTTGTATTTAAAACAGTTTCTTACATAAATCATTAGACAAACAATTATCTTTTCTGACTTTACATAGAAACTTATTAAAATGCTTAATGATAGCTTCCATAAATGTATGACCCTACAGTACATGCTTTTATTATTGATGTGCAGCTTTCCAAATTTGATCAAGCATTTGGAGATGTAGGTCTACTTAGCTGTTGCTCTCCTTTTATTTAGTAAATATCCATATTCTAGAGAGATTCTTTGGGTTTTTGTAAAGATTTCTTTAAGCTTGGTGCTTGTTATAGTTTTACATATTTAAGTTTATAAAAAGTGTTTCCGCCAGTTTATCAGAGTGGATCAAACAGTATTAGTTTACTTTTTTGACTAGAAAATTCTTTCTTTTATCAGAGCACAGATAGATTTTGTGGATTCTTTAAAAGTTCTCAAATACAGCCTGATCTCCATAGTGCTCTGGGAACAGTGGTAGAGGTATTCCTGCTGATAATGTCTGTGTCATTTGGATGCATGATGTGACTGTGAAACTGATTGATGCCCAAGACCATCCCAGCCATTCTCCAGCCAACCCCTCTCCCTAGACTTTGAACCCTTCTGATTTCCTCTGTGATGTTGTTGCTGTGACTGTGCCCTTATCCTGGCACATTCATTCTTTGCATTAGCAAGTCTCTTGCTGCTGCAAGAGGTTACCTTCCTTTTATTGTAGCTAAATTCTAACTGATAGCCACTAGGTAAGTGGATGTTAATTTTGAAGCCTCATCTCTTGATGTTTAGTCTACTTTCTAATTTGAGTCCTATTATTGTCCTTTTTAAGCTCTTGCTGTCTTCTACACACTTAGCTAGTAAAATTCCAACATGCCTCCTTAAAAGTACAGGGGCACTTGTGGTGTTGACACCCCCACCTGGCTTCCCATGCCCCTTCAGTTTCCATGGCCCTGTTGTCTCCCATCTCCCTTCATGACTTCGTTCTCCAACTCTTCCTTCCCTCCCATCCTTTACCAGATAGTCCTGGTGATGTTGACAGATCCTCTGGTTTAAAAATATATATATATATATATAATCTGACTTTGTGTATTCTGTGAAAGCATCTAATTTTTACATGATAGTCCAACAACATATATGGATCAAGTAAATTGCCTTTCCAGGCCATTTCCATCTTGGCAACTCCAGTTCATATCATTTGGCCTAGGAAAAAGAAGCATGAAAGGACCAGATTCAAAGTGCCCCTTCCAGGAGGAGCTACTAGGCAATTCCCAGGGGAGAGAAAGCTAACCTTGGTCACCTGACTTACGCAAGGCTAGAGCTTGAGGCAAGTATCCGATGAAGACTGGTGGTGTTTAACTACACTTGATCTTAGCCAAAAGGCCGAGAAGCAATGGTGGTGTTTAACTAGGTCTTGAGCACATCTGGGTCAGCCTTCGATAGCTGGCTCACTCCCGTGCCCATGTCAAAGATAGTGTGTATTTAAAACAAGCTAGCATTGGGGGCTGACAGGTGACTAGAGTAAATGAGTGGACAAACTCAATTTCCGGCCTTCTAGGAAAACATCTTGCCTCTTTTGTGTTGCAGGTTGGTGGAAGATCAGTAAGGAAAGAACACACATGGACACGCCCTCAACTACCTGCTTAAAGTTCCCAACCTACATAGCCAAGATACATCATATGGTACTTACTAGAAGTGAGGTGACTCTCTAAGGTGAGAGCAGAGGTATGCCTGAGTGTGCATTTCACCTTGTTGCTTACTTCCTTACTGGTGGGCTAATCCTATGCCCATAATCTCCTTTTTCTTTGTAATTATCAACAATCCCCTCTGACTCTTAGAAGGGTCTAGGTGTGCAGGATAGACTGACTGGTTGCTGTATTCATGGGCTATGCAGCTGCTAGTGACAGGGAATTTTGCTGGAATTGAGAAAAGTTATCTTAAGAATATATATTCAGGTTTTTATCATCTGAGAATTTTAACAGCCTTTGAGTTTATGCATAAGGAAATGTTTATGCACTATAAAACATTTAACTTCTGCTTCTTGAACCAATCTGAGCACTTGTTAGAGAGAGCTCAGAAATGGCCCAATTGTCCCCAAGTAACCTCTCTCAGAGAATCCCACAAAGCCCATGTCTTTTACTTTCAGAGGGTTTGAGGCCAAATTTACCTGCTTAATTATTTCTCCATTGTTGAAATGGTGGGCAGACATCCCGCTTCTATTTCATGATTCTAGGTGTGCGTGGTGGGGAAGAGAGCACTGATTCCCTTCTCCTAATGAGGAAAAAGTAGTACGGCATGGGGCCCACAGTGAGGATTTCAAGGAGCCATGGAATATGGTGGCTCTGTCTACACCAGTGGTTGTCAAGTGTTACCAGACAAGCAGGATCAGCCTCCCCTGGGCAATTTGTTGGAAATGCAACTACTTTGAGCCCCAACCCAGAGACCAGCAATATGTCTTTTAACAAGTCCTCAGGTGATTAAAGTTTGAGCACCCTTGCTGTAGACACATTACCTTGGCAAAATTTGGCATTTTGCGCTTCTACGCAATATACTCCGGAATCAAAAACAAGGGAGAGTGCATGGGTGATAGACGTCCTTCCAAAATGGCTTTTCCTCCAGGACGTATTAAAGCAGTCAAGTAAATGGGACAAAGCTGGGCTTTCAAGTAACAGTACTTAGATCCTCTATGCACCTGGAGATGTTTCTACAATGAGAAATGACAGCCTTGAGCCTTATCATTGCCGGGCCGTCTCTGTAGACGCTGGCATAGCTCCTGTGCAGTTGGGTGACTTACACCACAAAGTTAGGCATTGAGGTGCTTCTCAGCCCTCAATCTGTGAAAAGGAGGCTTGCCCGAGTTTAATTCTGTGTGTGAGTTTTATACAGTCCTTTACACTGATCCCTTGGTCAGTAAACCTAGGGCTGAGAGCTGGCTTTCTTGTGCATAGGCAGACTTTGAGCTGGTCACATCGCTTCTGTGGGTGTGATTGTTCTCCATATGGCATAGGTGCAAATGCGCAATGGGTTTTTGAAGATGAGATTAGGTTTGATGAATGTGGAAGTGTTCTGTAGGCTTGCCAGTGGGAAGCGACTGTGTGTATTTTGTATGCTTTCATATGATGGCCAGTTACGTGTGGCTGCAGAAGAGACACAGTGTATTGTAGTCACAGGTTGCAAAGACAGGAGGCATGGGACATACTGCACAGGGCCACATGGGAAAGACCGACGTGGTCAGGAGGCAGAAGACAGGAGAGCAGTGAGCTTAGGTCAGAGCCTTTATTGATGCTTCTGAGGGAAAGGCAAGGTAGGGCAGGGCAGAGTGAACCATTTAGGACTAATAATTAATTGAACAGTTGGATAATTTCATTAGGTGCTAAACTATAGTGGTGGTCCCTAGTTTTCTGGTATTGGTCCCTGGGATGAGTTAAGTAGAGCAATATTGCTTACAAGGGTGCATGGGCCAGATTGAGAAGGAATGGCTCTGGATGAATTAGTGTGTATATCAAAGTAGGCTCCTGGCTGAGTCCTTTGCTATCTCTAGCAGTTGGTTAGTGCCAGGAGGGGCAGTCTCTCCCAAGCCACACAGTCTTTTTAAGATGTCAAAGAATCAAAAGACAGAAAGTTTAGCTCTGAGGAAGCTTGTGGGTCCTTCAGAAGGAAATTAGGGGTCACCTAGTATTCTGCCTCCAAGTCTTACAGAAGAGAAAATTACCAGTGCTCACACAGTAGGTTGATAGAATCTAGACCAGAAGCAACATTGTTTGCCTCAGTCTGGTCAACACCAGCCAAATGGAACACGGACAAGTCAGTAAAATGACCAAGTTCTCCTGCAGCAAAGTTGAATCATCCATGTGTTTGATGTGAAGCTTGGCAAATGACATATGATGTGGAACTGGAAGGAAGTGAACTGGCTCCAGCAAAACAGCGTGGCAGACATACCTAGGACTGACTTGCGTTTCTATCGCTAATCACTGTGGTGCCGAAACCCAGGACCCACTCTTGGTCTCTCTGTTCTTCTTGGCTTAAATTTCCACAACACACTGTGCTAAGCACTTTGTATGTATCATCTCTAATCCTCTGGGGTGGGCACTATTAGTCCCATCCTACCAGTGATGAAACTGAAGCTCGGGGTGAAATAGTTTGCTGAAGACTGGTAAGATAAGAGTTCACATTTGCCCTTGATCATTGTAACACGCTTCTTTCTGGGGTTTGCAAACCCAAGCAAGCGATAGAAGCACAGGGAAAACGGTGCTTAGGAAAACATCCTTAGGATAGGGGAGGAGAAAGTAAGCAAAAGGCTTTGCAGAAGCTCTCTTAGACTGTCTTGCACAGAGTTGAGCAGGTGGAGAGTCTTTGAGGTTGAAAATAACCAGAATGTGTTACCGCTTATTGCAAATCTGTTATGGCACAGAGCCATACTCAGCAATTTAGCTTAGGGTGGTATTTTTAGAATTGTATGCTCCAGACACAATGCTGATCATGATCCTAAACAACCCTAATAGTAACCTGAATGTAAGCAATTTCTCAAGGTCATGGTGTTGGGAAGCTGTGTGGCTGCTTTTCCAACTTGATCTTCAACATCGTGTTTTACAAATGCTTAGTGGAGTCACTTAGCACCCCTGGTGGATCCATGTCTGGAAGAGAGAACAACAAATTTGAAACAGAATCTGAAGATGGCATTTGGGAAGTGTTTTGCGCACAAAGCGAGCTTTAGTCAGGTTCACTTTGAAGTCTCCCACTGTGTTAAGTGGGCTGGAAAACTCACTTGTGTCTTATGGCTGAGGGAACAGGCAGCAGTTCTGCCCTGCTCTCCCTCCCTGTGCAGGCTCTGGTCCCTTCCCCCCCATCTACAGTCAGGAGACACCTCTCCCCTCCAAGACACCGAATGGATGACTTCCAAACCTGCAATCCTGGGATGTTAATGATATTAACAAGGCCAAAGCTACATCATACTTTAAGGCTCTAAACTATAAGCTATTTTTTCATTTGTTTGTTTTTATAGAAAATGTCTACCTCCAGATCAGGAATTTTCATAGAATCTGTTTTGTAGGAGCCTTCCAGCCTCCTTAACATTCCCCCATAGAAATTCCCTCTCCCTGCAAATACAAAGCAGGAAATTAAATGTGGAGAGTATGTCTAAAATGTGCAATGGAACACGATCATAGTTTCTGGTCAGGATGAAACTTAATTTTATTAGTAACAACCTTGCATTTAGTTCTTTCTCTCTGTGACAATTCATTGCACTTTTTTTTTTTTTTTTTTTTTTTTGAGACAGAGTGTTGCTCTGTTGCCCAGGCTAAAGTGCAGTGATGCAATCTCGGTTCGCTGCAACCTCTGCCTCCCGGGTTCAAACAGTCAAACAGTTCTCCTACCTCAGCCTCCCAAGTAGTTGGGACTATAGGTGCACACCACCATGTCCAGGTAATTTTTGTATTTTTAGTAGAGACAGGGTTTCATACAGGCTGGTCTTGAACTCCTGACCTCAGGCAATCCACCCACCTCGGCCTCCCAAAGTGCTGGGATTACGTGAGCCACCGTGCCCAACCTCATTGCATTTCTTTATTCTAATCTTTTGAACCAGGCGGTTCAGCTGACATGGTATGCCTATGCTTGCTGTTTTAATCCAGTTTTATTAACAATAAAATCTTCTGAGGGCCCAGGAAATAATTTTATATAAAGGTGAAATGTGGAGGTAGAAAGAGGATCTGTCAGAAAGACGTGGGTCTCGAGGCTCTGTGAGCGGCTAGGACTTGGTAGATACTGAGAGTGGAGTTACTGTGGCCAGGCACAGGCAGGAGACACCCCACACCAGGTGAACTCCCAGAAAGCTCCAAGGAAATCAACTTTAACAATTACAAAATGATTTTAAAGGGTTAAATGCTTTGCTGTTTTAGGTAGCCCCTGGCCTGGCAAGGTCTTTAGTAATCTGAGGGTCATCAAGTCTGCAAAGTAGAGTTAGTAACTGGTATATGCCTTTGGGCACTCACTTGATCTCTCCCTTGTGTGAATTAGGGCTAGTAATAATGAGTGACAGGAGTGTTAGGAAATCCAGCTGAGCCAGTGTACAGTGCTTTGCAGTGTAGTTTAGGTATAAGGATGGGCTTTGGTCACGGAATTGGACTTCCTTGAGGCAGAGTTTTGCAGTAGATTCTGTAGGTTCCCCTCTATCCCCTTAGCCACCCTGGATGACAGCCATGGATGTTCCTACACCCCCTCTCTTCCTGGGTCTCTCTGTGGAGGGAGTTCTTGGTCTCTGCCTCTGGTGCTTGGGAGCCAATACCCCAGAGGTGAGAGCTGGGGGATAAACAGCCCACCCTCTCGGCCCCTCAGGGCATGCTTTGGAGGGTCCCTGTGCGTGGGATGATGCTCCACTTGCCCACAACAGTGACCCACTCACATGCGCCTGTTTCTTGGCTTTTCCCCTCTGTATCTCCCTTTCACAGTCCCTGACTGGGCCTTCCTGGCATCAGCTCACACATAAATGACTTGCAGCCAACTCTTGTCTCTGAAGTGTCTTTTAGGGAGACCCAAACTAAGACTTTATTAGACAACATTCTGAGCCAGCCAGGCATGGTGGCTCATGCCTTTAATCCCAGCACTTTGGGAGGCTAAGGCAGGCAGATCACTTGAGATCAGGAGTTCAAGACCAGCCTGGCCGACATGGAAAAACCTCATTTCCACTAAAAATATGAAAATTAGCCAGGCATGGTGGCACATGCCTGTAATTTAAGGTACTCGTAAGGCTGAGGCAGAAGAATCACTTGAGCACGGGAGGCAGAGGCTGCAATGAGCCTAGATCGTGCCACTGCCCTCCAGCCTGGGCGGCAGAGACTTCATCTCAAAAACAAAAAAGATGCTGAGCTATGAAGCCACATCAACAGCTAGTGTTTCCAAAGACTATGAAGTTGCCCTCACCAATGCAGTGTCACTCTAGATAGCAGAACAGTTAGAGTGAGAGAGAGAAGCTGGCATTTCTAATTCCCAGTTTGAGGTCCCTGCCAGAAGTTGGTGATGAGAAATGATCTGGAAACACTGCCCTGGTTCCTTTGCTGGTTGCCAGGAAGAAAGATGATCAACTTCTGTGGTTATAGAGATTAGGATTCCGGGTGGGAAATGTTCAGGGAGGGTTATCGCCATCATTAACGCGCATTCACAAAGCCTAGAACGTATGCATTCGCAGAACCTAGAATGTACGCATTCGCAGAACCTAGAACGAACGCATTCACAGGGCCCAGAGGGTGCGCGTTCGCAGGGCCCAGAGGGTGCGCATTCACAGAAGGTAAAAAGGGTCAACCATGGCCTCACCTGGGCAGCCCTCTGCCTCTCGGGAGACACAGGACTTTAAGTTTCTGTTTTTGGTTTTTCTTGAGGCAGAGTCTCACTCTTGCCCAGGCTAGAGAGCAGAGGCGAGATCTCATCTCACTGCAACCTCCGCCTCAGCCTCCAGAGTCACTGGGATTACAGATGAGTGCCACCACGCCCGACCCATTTTTGTATTTTTAGTAGAGATGGGGTTTCTTCATGTTGGCCAGACTGGTCTTGAACTCCTGATCTCAAGTGATCTGATTGCCTCAGCCTCCCAAAGTGCTGGGATTACATCCGTGAGCCATTGCGCCTGGCCCCAACAGTGAAATTTAAACTCTTAAGTGTTCATATGTGAGACCTGTGTGTGGCCACACACACTGGTGACCTGTAGGCTCCAGACAGACCTGCCTACTTTGATAACGTTAAAGAAATGAGGTCAATGTTTCAGATGGCAGAAAATTTTCTGTAAAGTTCTAGCTTTTGTTAAAGCTGTAAGAGGACCTGGCAGGCCTGAGTCTGTGCCCCGGCCTGGAGTAGGGGGTTGCTAGTGAACAGAGCATTTGGATGGGGCATGTATCTTTCGTGTGCCACACTCCCCCTACCCAATTGTCCCCTGGTTCTCAGGCCAAGGCTCAAGGGTTGTTAGTTATTGGACGTACACTGTTTGCTTTTGTTTTTCCAAAACAGAAAGCAATGTCTCCAAATGCCTATCTTTATTTAAAATTGAAAAAAAAAAAAAAAAAAAAAAAAAAAGCAGACAGATGATTTGTTTTTTTCAGGGTAGAGGTAAAGTAATACATACTGAGCAAGACGAATTGCCAGTCATTGGGCTAACAGCTTTACAGGCATGACCAGCCTCTTCCCATTTTACAGATGAAGTAGCAAAATGAGTGAGTCTTGGGAAACTCCTCCAGCACTTAAGGGAAGCATGGCTTTTGGGCACTCAAACTTCAGCTCTTCCCACTGAATCTGGAGTTTCCTTGATTTTCTTCCTGGATGTCAAGATTTCATGATCTGGGTGTACTAACTATCCCCAGCCAATACATTTGGGTATAGGTTTCGAGATGAGGGGAGGGGAGGGAGAAGAAGGAAGATAATGCACTAGAAAAAGTGGGACTTTACCCAAAAAAAGTAAAGCCGACTTCCCAAGACCTGTGTGTCTGCCTTAGGAATTAAACCCACCTGTTCCAGGATAAAGGGGCTATAACTATTTGAGGCAGGGAAGCACACACCGCTGTTGGGTGTGATGGGTGGGCCAATCTCATGTCAGGGGCCTCAGATAATAGAAAGCCACACCTGGAAGGTCATGGACAAGTTCATTTTCACAGCCGGTACCAGAGCTCTCAACTACCAGCAAACAAGAGTTTCCAGCAGGTAGAGTCTGGTGCCTGGTCTGGGGGCAGCTTCCTATTGAAATGCCTCTGGCTCAACTGTCTTTGCATGTGACTGCTGTCTAGGGCTTTATAGCTTTATGATTCAGAATCTGGCTGCGGGTGTCCGGGTTCAAATCTCTGCTCCATACTTCCCAGCCATGTGAACCTTGTGCCTGCTTTTTGCTTAGTCATCTCCATCTGATAGGAGGTAAATGAAGTAATGAACATGCATGAAGCCTTTAGCACCAGTGTGGCACATGCTAAAAGCCTTTTAAACATCAGCTCTGCTAAGAGGTCTGCCCTTTACAGATGAGTCTGCAAACTTTCTGCAGGAACCACTGCTTTTCTACCCCTGCCAGCGCACTGGCTCCTTTGGCCAGCATATTGAAACCACTGCGTGAACAGGGGCATCCGTGTGCAGGACGAGTGCTTTGGGGTTCACCAGCCGCCTCAGCCTTCCTGTTGCTCATGAATTTCCGATGCTAATTTGTTTGCATCAGACCCCACCTGGACCAGGATGCAGGGTGTGGCCACACTGCGCATTCCAACTCTGTCCACTAGATGGCGGTCGGATTTCATCAAGGGGTACCAAGCCCCGGACTGGAAAAAAGGTGTGGCCTCCACCCAGACCTTCGGGACCAGGTGGACGGCTTCTGGGGTGCTTGTCAGCAACTGAGGCTTATCACTGACTGCCAGAAATGAGACCTCAGGATGGATCCTTCAAGTGGAGAAAAGGAAAAGACAGAAATGCGGATAAGACAGGGAAAAGACAAAAAAGGAAAGACAGGGCTACGAAGTGGGGTAAAAGTGGCAGCAATGGGCGTGGCTCAGGGAGCCCAGGGTCTCCATCTAGTCTTCGTTTCCTGTCTGCAGCCTGGAGGCACAGGGATGCGGATTGGTGGGGACCCAGGGCAGCCCATCCCCTGCTAGGAGACAGGCCCTGTCACCTCTTCCTGGGTTTCACATCTGCCCATCCCCTGTGCTGGTCCAGGCCCTGGTCACTCTCTGTCATTGTCTCTGTTGATTTTATTGCCTTCTCTCCGGTCTCCCTGCCCACCTCTGCCTTGCAGCCCATCTTCCCTGAGCTCTTCTACTCCTCCATCCATCACTGTCAGAGCCCTCCAAGACCACCTGCTTCTCCCGGCGCTCCCTGTTCACTGCACTCAGTACTTCCTCAGGCGCACGACACTCACGCCTTTGCTCCTGCAGTTCCTTATTCCTCACCTCTGCATGTTCAAATCTTATCCTCCATCCCTACCCAGAAGCGATTACTTCCTCTTCTGAAGCCTCACTGCGTCGCTTCTAGGGTGCTGGGCCCTCTCATTTATTCTTTCATTCTAATGTTTGCTGAGCACCTACTATGTGCAGCAAGATGCCAGGGATACGATGGTGAATGAAGTCAACATCTCAACTCTCCCGGAGCTTCCATTCCAGCAGGTGAGATGGGCCTGAAAGTAAACAGTGTAAGGAAAACAATCCCAGTCTGCCACGAGGGCAGTGTGGGGAATCCATGGGTGCTGTGGTAGAGCGTGTTGTGGGGAGCCAGCTAGGGAGGCTTCTCTGAGGAAGGTGATGTTTCAGCCAAGCCTCAAGGCTGAGAAAGAGCCATGTTGGCAAGGGGCTACTGGGGTGGGGAGTGGGCGGCCCTGGTAGAGGGGATGGCATGAGTAGGACCCTAAGGTGGGAAGAGACTGGGCTGGTGGAGAAGCTCCACCGTTTTCATGCCTCTGATTAAAACACACCAAAGACTGGGTAACTTATAAAGAAAAAGAGATTTCACGGACTCACCGTTCCATGTGGCTGGGGAGGCCTCACAACCATGGCGAAAATCAAAAGGCACAACTTACATGGCAGTAGAGAGAATGAGGGCCAAGCGAAACTCCTTATGAAACCATCAGATCTTGTGAAACTTATTCACGACCATGAGAACAGCATGGGGAAACCACCCCCATGATTCAGTTATTTTCCCCCTCT
The DNA here is from genome assembly GCF_048565385.1 of Saimiri boliviensis. Classification (NCBI taxonomy): domain Eukaryota; kingdom Metazoa; phylum Chordata; class Mammalia; order Primates; family Cebidae; genus Saimiri; species Saimiri boliviensis. The sequence goes on along the minus strand of NC_133460.1, from coordinate 96,662,553 downwards.
CCCTCCCACAACAGGAGGGAATTATGGGAGCTACAATTCAAGATGAGATTTGGGTGGGGACACAGCCAGCCTATATCAAAGCTGAAGCCAGCATCTGAGCTGAGAGGGGTGCCAGAGGTCCAGGTAGGGAAGCTGCTGAAGGGAAATAATGAAGACTCAAGCTTTTTAAGAAGCAGTTTTTTTCCCCACTGATCTGTATACAGTGCCCCAAGTGGAAGGGAAGAAAGGAAATCATAGTCCAGAAAGAAATGCTGGTAGCTTGGGTGGGGATGCAGAGAAGTGGGTGGATTTGGGCATTCTGGAGACTGGTGAGCAGGCCTTCTCCATACAGGGATGAGTTGCACTGTCACGGTAAACTCCAGTGGCTTGGGTTGGGGTAGAGAACAGCCACCTTCAGAATGCAGTGAGGGAGGGGTTCTGAGGCTGTTTGCAGTCTGGGAGGTACAGTGGGATGTGATTGACAGCTCTACTGCAGCGGAGCACAGGAGGGGCTGTGTGAGATAGGCAGTTGGATTTGACGTTCGATGAATGACCTCCCAGCTCCTCGAGGGCAGGAACCGTGCTTGGCTCACTGTTGTGCCTCTCAGAAGCATTTCCTGGGATATGGGGACATGGCCTCTCTAGCAGGCATAGGGATTTGATACTGTTGGAGCAATGGGGGCCAATGGGACTGGAAAGGCTTCTCTTGCCACATGCCGTCTGCTGTCTTGGGAGCACCTAGGAATGCTTGCAGGGGCTGCCGAGTGAGGGCAGGTCAGGGGGTCATTGTTTTTCTCCTCCACTCTCCATTGCTGTGGCTAGGGGGCTCCAAGCCCACTTGGTCCTCCCAGATGTTGCTTAGGCAGTGAGGTCAGGATCCCTCTCACTCCCCTTTAGGGTCCACCCCTTTATGCCTTGACCTTTAAAAAGTGGAATGCTCCTGATTTCAAGTCATATAGTATAGAGATATACTTCCTCTCAGAAGGGGAAAGCAGTGCCTCCCGTGCCACCCAGAAACACCCCTCTAATGCCCAAATCGCTATATTGGAACTTCCCTCCGAACAGAGACTGTGCCAGCTGCACCTAAAAAGACTTCCATATTATCCCTCGTTAGTCATTTACAGTGTAAATTTCACACATTGGTAGACATGAGATTGGCAAAGCAAACTGGGCAAGAGTGGGAGGGAGAATGTCTTTGTGTCCGAGATCTGTGGGAAGAGGGGGGAAATGCTGAGAAGGGACAAGGGGAGGGACTTTGGAGCTCAAAGCAAGTGTCCTGCACTGCACAGTCTCTGCCCTGGGCTGGCGTCCGACTGGGAACTTGAATCCTCCTTCCTCAGTAGGAGAGCTGGGGGCTCCAGGTGGAGCAAGGTGAGGGCACCTGCCATTTCGTCCACTAGAGGGCGCCAGCACCTCGCATTGCAGCCTGGAGTTTTGGGCTCTAGTAGGGAAGACAGCTGAGAATGGAAGAGGTTTGGGGCATCTCAGGGTCTCAGAAGCACTGTGTACCTGGAATCTCTTGCCTTGCACCCTCTGAGCTCCCTGCTCCCCTCTGCTGCTCCAATGGGGCTGCGTTTCCATGGGTATCTCCCAACCCAGCTCTGGCCCCACGTTTGCCAGCATGAGCCCTGGGTTGTGGGACCTCCAGGCAGACCCGTGGACTTCGGGCAGCTGTGATGAGCAGCAGAGGAACCCCTGAGCTGGTCTGCAGCTGGGTCTGCCTGCCCAGGAGCCTCCGGTTCCTATGGCCTTCTGCCTGGAGGGAGAGTTTGCTGGAGAAAGAGAGCTTGTCTTTGCCTATTTCTTTTATTCCCTATTTTCTTAGGGCTTCACTAGACCCTGCACTGAGTAGGTGCTCCTCAAATCCACTGCACCTGTGTGCGTGCTGTGCATTGGCCCTGGAAGCTGCTATGCAGAGTGGAAGTAGAGCTCTGGGAACAGCGAGTGGGTGAGAAGGCTCAGCTGGTATGCAAAATGGGATCACAGCAGGGCTGGGAGGCTGGGGATGCTGGCTGTGGAGGACGGAGAGGAAGAGGAAGGAAAGGGCAGTGAACTGGTCTTGGAAGCTTGGGGAAGGATTCAGACAGGCACAGAAGAGCCACATTAAGGAAGGGTTTGGCCTGATCGCCACCTGGGCTGCCAGTGTTTTGGAAACCAATCCAGGAAGCTGGCTCTGCTTCTGGCTCCCAAAGCCCTCTCCTCTAGACTGTTCTGGTCCAGGGAACAGAGGGGAAATGTTTTACTCATTCCACTGTGGCCTTTAGCTGTGGTATCGCCTGCCAAGCTCTCTGGAGGATCCAGGGGGACCGGCCATCAAATCCCCGCAACAGCTGTGCCCTTCTGGCCAGACACTGCTCAGCCGCAGCCTCGGGCTGGGCCTTTCCTCTGCATCATGGGCCGAGGACCCAGAGCTGCTGGGGCCTGTGCCCCTCAGGATCCATGGAGGTCTCCACAGCTGCCAGTGCAGGTGTCATAGTCTGCAGAGGTTGCAGTTGGTGTGATTGTTACCGCCAGCATCTCTGAATATTGCTCACCTGGGTATGGAGCTGCCCAAAGTTCTTGTGTGGGTTTTCAGCCACACTGATATGGGTTATAGACATGCTGGACCATGGGTAAATCATTCTGGCAGGCTGTGTTTTTTTCTCCCAGCTGGTAAAGCTGCAGTTCTGGCAGCCGGAGAATGTTGCTCACTTGATGGTTTCCAGCAGCCAATTCCCGTGTCTGAAAGGATCCCTCATTGGGTTCGTTGTGTTACAGGCTTGTCTGAAATGTTAACTTATTTGTTCCTGAAGGTCATCAGTGGATGATTTTCACCACAATGAGAGCCTCAGTGATGAAAGCCATTGAGAGCCCAAGGAGTTTGTGTAGAGTCTGTGTGGACCATGAGGGAATTTAGCAGAGAGGGGAGCGGGGTGGGTTGGATGTGGTGGCACCTTTCAAGCTGAGGCCATGGGAGCTGCATTGGGCTGGGCGTTTGGGCAGTTCCCTTCAGTACAGGCCTCACCCTCAAGCAATGTTGTGTTACAAAAGCAGGTTCACCTGAAACTGGGAGGCAATGAACAATGGTTAGATTTCCATCCACTCCCTATCTCACTATAAACATCAGGAAGTGTGACTTAAGAGGAGAGTCTCAGAGAGGTTGAGATTCTTGCTCAGGGCCACACAGCAAAGCAGAGACAGAGTAATGCCAAGAAGGTAGATTTCTGCATCGTATCTTTTGGAGTTCTTTCAGCAAAGTGGGACCCTGAGAAGCCAGGGATCCAGAGTTTATTCGTTTGCTTGGTCAAATAGTACTTACTGAGTGCTTATGGCATGCTAGGTACCAAGGACAGCTCAGAGCGTAATGGGGGATGCCCCTGCAGAGTGCCAGGGTGATCCCAGGGAGAGGCCCCCTTCGGCCAAGTCAGGTATCAAGCAAGCTTCCTGGAGGAAGCAAAAAGAACCTGCATTCTGTTGAAGGATAATCCATTCATTTGATGCTCCTTTGAGACTGTCCCAAGAGAAACAGAGAGTAAACACTAATAACCAAATAACAGAAATAATGAACAGGGATGAAGCTCTTGCTACACACGACTTCCTGCAAGGCAGCACCCCTAGCCCTGGGGACATCGAGGTTCAGGGAAGCCAGGAATGGTTGGGAGGGCTCCAGTCAGTCAGTATTGGAGCTGCGAGTCTGCTGGGTAGTTTTTTCTTTTTCTTTCTTTTTAAATTCCTGTTCGTCATGGAAAATTCCAAACATGTACAACAGTGGAGAAGACAACAAAGTCCCACGCTCCCAATATCTATCTTCCACAGTTGTCAGCTCAGGGCCAATTTCGTTCTGTTCATGCCCTCTGCACTCCCCACCACTGGATTATTTCATAGTAAATCTCTGACATCATCTCATTTCATCCATAAGTATTTCAGCAGGCAGCTCTAAAGGATAATGACTTTTAAAAAAGTATATGATCATAGTCCCATGATCACACCTAAAAACATCAACAGTAATTCCCGTCAGTGTTCAATGATCAATTGCCTCAATTATTTTTTTACCAGTTGGTTTGTTCAACTCAAGATCCAAATAAGATCCATGCATGGCATGCAAGTAAGTCGTTAAAGTTTCATCTGAGCTGTAGTTTCTCTCCCTTTCTCTTTGCTTGCAATGCGGTGGTTTACAAAATCTGGTCGTCTCCTCTATGGTTTCCACACCTCACGTTTGCTGTTTGCATCCCTGGGGTCCTGTTTAGCCTGTTCCTTTGTCCCCGGTATTTCCTGTAATCTAGAACTTGAAGCAGGAGGCTTGAAGAGATTCAGGTTTGAGGTTTTATTTGGTTTATTTTGTTTTTATTTTTTGGGGGATATTTTTATTTCTCCACATTTGTTATGTATCAGGAGTGACTGAAATAAAAAATATATTTGAGTCCTATCATCATCATCATGGAAATGGCTTTAATAGAAAACTGGTCAGATGAAAGGTTTGACTTTTTCTAGTGCCAGAGTTCTTAGAGCAAGGATCACAAGGCGCCTGCTGAGCTGCAGGGGTGTGTGTGTGTGTGTGTGTGTGCGCGCGCGCGCGCGCCTTTGGGCTTTTCCCTTTTCCCTGGGCCACTTCTCAGAAACCACTGCTTTCTGCTTTCTGGTGGTCACAAGCCCCTCCTGAGGTTACAAAACTGCTTCAAGACTGCTTGTCAAAGAGCAGGCAAGGAGCAAAGAACAAGTGTTCTTTGTCAAAGCCTCAGAGAAGGCTTCATCAAGGACAGAATTTCTTTTAGGTCTGCACCTCAATTTCCTCCCACTGCCTCCTTCTGTTGCCCATATTTTGACTTTGGGGTCTTTCCTGTCAGGATCCTTAAGAGGTCTGAGGATCCAGTGTTCCCCTCCCTCTCCCTTCTGCTCAGCCCCTGTTGATGAGTGACTTACCACATAGCAGCTCTGCTCCAGTGAAGTTAGACGTAAACTCGGGCTTCTCCCCGGGAGGTCCTGTGGTCTGAGGGGGGCAGGCTGCCATGGAAATGGCAAAAACAATAGTTCACCCACCTACCAGCCAGAGGTCCCCAGGGGTGCCCTGAAAATAGAGGAAGGAGACCTGGGGGAGGGCCTGGTGGGACAGGTCACCTCTTCCTCTCTGGCTGGGTGGAAGCCCCTGTCCAAGGCCGAGACTGAGCCTGGAGGTGTCAGCTGCAAAGTGGAGAAAGAGGCCGTGTGCTCCACTTCTCAGCTGCCTGCTCTGGTGCCGGAAATGTTTGCCCTGAGCCACCCATCACTGTGCAGGGGCTTTGGGAGCACCTCGTCTGTGCTGGGGGAAGAAGAGGCTTTTCTCGTGCTCTCAGAGGATGTATGGTATCCAAGTAACTGGCTGGCGATCTCTACCCCTCTCCTTTATCCTTCACATTTGGCCAGGGCCCGTCATATCCCCTCAACCTCCAAAGCAGATTCCAAATCTACCCCTTCTCTCCACCTTCCCAGGCCCAGCCTGGCCCCCATCATCCCCTAAGTGTCCTGCTCACTCCTGCTTCCCCTCTTCCTCACTAGAATCCATTCCTCACACTCCAGCCAGAACCCTGTTTTTGAAACATTCATCTCATTATACCCATTGCCTGCCTAAAACCTTACAGTAGATTGAACAGGGATTCCCAGCCCCTGCAAATTCATGTCTCCCCAGAACATCAGGATGTGACCTTATTTGGAAATCAGAGTCCTTGCAGTTGTAAGTAAGTTGAGGTCATCCTGGATGAGGGTGGCCTTAAATCCAATGATGGATGTTCTTAAAAGATGAGGAGAGAACACCCAAAGACAGGTAGAGATTGGAGTGATCTATTAGAACATTTGCACAACTGTAAAGGAACCCGTGAAACTGAGTGATTTATAGAGAAAAGAGGTTTGATTGACTCACGGTTCTGCAGGGGGTACAGGAACCTGAGGGCTGGCATCTGCTCCTGCTGAGGGGCCTCAGTCAGCTTTCAATCATGGCAGAAGGTGAAGGGAGGGCAGGCAGGTCACTTGGTGAGAAAAGGAGCCAGCAAGCGAGAGAGAGAGAGAGAGAGAGAGAGAGAGAGAGAGAGAGAGAGAGAGAGAGAATTGGGGAGGTCCTAGACCCTTTTAAATAACCAAATCCTGTGTGAATTCACTGAGCAAGAACTCACTTCTCACCAAGGGGAGGTTACTGAACCATTCATGAGGGGTCCACCCTCAGGACCCAATCACTTCCCACCGGGCCCCACCGCCGCCATTCGGAATCACATTTCAGCATGTGATTTGGAGCGGACAGACCTCCAAACCATATCATGCTGCTCTAATCCAAAGCATGCCAGGGATTGTGGGCAGCTGCTAGAAGGAAGAGGCATGAGGGTTTTTTTTTCCCTGGAGCTGTCAGAGGGGACACAGCCCTGCCGACACCTAAATTTCACACAGTCACCTTCCAGGGCTGTGGGAAAATACATTTCTGTTGTTTTAAGAGCCCAGTTTGTGTCACTTTGTTATGGCAGCCCTGGAAATCTAATAAAACCTGTAATAAATGGCATTCACATTGAAACATTGTACCTAGAATGAAATCCAAAACCATTCACATGGCTGCCAGGCCCGGCGTGTGCCGGCTGCTTCTCCCCTGCTGCCTGGGCCTGTGCTGTGACCGCACGTCATGCTTCACCTGTCCTCCTGCTAATCACTCCACGCTCCAGTCCCCCAGAGAGGCCTTCCCTGGCCTGTCCTTCTCAGACCCTGCTCTGATCAAAACCAGGTCTGCCTGTGCTTCTCTTTCCCCTCCGTCCGGTTCTAACTTCCTCATGGCACTTACTCCATGTTGTTATTTTGAATAAATTGCGAGGCCCGTTTCCTTAACAGATTGCAGCCTCTTTGTGGGCGCAGGTATCTGTCTTGTCTGTCTGGTATCCCCAGCCCTTAATTCCACATTGGGTACATAGTAGGTGTTTAATAAATGCCTGCTGAATAAATGTACCCAACATACACGTAAATGAAAATACCTCATGGGAAGAGGCTGGTGGAGAAGAGGGAGGAAATCAGAAACGACTCCGTCCATGTCTCTAGGGGTCAGACATGCTGATGAGGGAGGGTCACTGGATCTCATTGCAAACTTGGGGGCACTGGATGCTTATCACTGTGTGCCAGACGACTCTGCCAGTGGACAGAAACAGCTCTGCTTGCCAGTGAGGAGGCCCTGAGTTTGAGCAGGAAAGGCTGTTCATCTATCTGTGCTGTGATTTATGGCTGCCAGACAGAGGGCAGGTGGTCACGATTTACAAGGGCCACAGACCCTTTGGGCCACAACTGTGGTAAATGACATCACCCAGCAAAGGGAATTTACTGCACAGGCATGCTGCCAGGTGTCAGGGTGAGAGAGAAAGGCTTACAGAGCATCTGCTCCAACTCCAAGTTCACAGACGGGTCCACCAAGGCCTTTGGGGGCATGTGACTAGCCCAGATCCCACCTTGGGCATCCCCCTGTGGCAGCGCAGGCCTGGATCCATGTCTCTTTATGCCCTTCCTGCCTCCTTTGAGCCATTTCTTTTAGAAAAACAGCAAAAACCAAGCAGAGAACCTCACCTTTTGCTCTCTGGCAGGCTTACATTTAAATAACTTCATCTGGCCCAGCTTTTACTTAAAGCTCACAGTGGTGACTCTTCTACTTTATGGAAAGTTTAAACTTTTAAAAACTTTCTAGCTTCTTCAACAGCTTTGCCAGTGCTGGACAGTCACTGCTGTGTCTGAAGCCCCCACTTCTGTCCTTGCTGCTGTCCTGAATCTTTGATGTCTGGGAGCCTGAGATGAGAACTCGGGGGTGGGAAAGCATAGCAGTGTGGACCTCATGTACCTGTCCGAGTCCAAACACATGGGGCCTTACAAGGAGGCTTTGTGCTGGATGCACAGTGGTGCTCATTTAAGACTGACTGACACAATGAACAGCCACGGATGGTTTGAGCGACAGGGTCCAGCCCACTCTTTCTGTGACCTGCTCCATCCTCTGAGGCATCGGAATCTTTCTCACTCAGCAATGATGCATCCCCAGCCCTGCCCACCTGCTTAGGTGAAATCAAGCTGCAGTCTTGATTCCCACCATGTCTCAAAGGCCCTGCTTCTGGCCACCACTCCTGCTGCCACCACTGTTCTTGTCTCCCAGGTAGTCTATATTTTACAAAGCAGCTTCAAGGAGGTGAGATTTTTAAGATGAAAGTTATTCAAATTCTGCCGACTCCCTACGTGAAACTGTCCCTAGCTTTCTGTTGCACTTGGAAGAAAATTCCAACTTCTTACAGGGCCTACAAGCCACGCCCACGGCCTGCCACCCCTTCCCATGCCAGTCCTTGACCTCTGTTCTGCCACCAGATGCTCCACTCAGCTAAGCTCATCCCCACCAGGGGCTCTCTGTCCCCATGGCTGCACCTTCCCACGCTTCATCACCTCCTTGGAGACCTCCTCTGTGACCATCGATGTAACATAGGTCTCTGCCCCCGTTTCACCCGGCACACATTTTACTGTAGCTCCAGGGTCTGCAAACTACAGGGCCAAGTCGGACCACAACCTGAGCTTATAAACCAAGTTCACTGGGACATGGCCACACCCATTCCTTTACCTGTGGGCTTGTCTGCTCTCGGGTTACCTCGGCAGAGCTGAGGAGTTGTGACAGAGACTGCATGGCACACGAAGCCTGAGATCTTTACAATCTGGCCCTTTGTAGAAAAAGAGTTTGCCAACCCCTGTTCTAGCTCAGCCTCTCATTGGCTTTCTTCAATGTAATCTTTCACATGTAATTATTTTATATATTTTCATTTTTTCCCCTTAGTTTTTGGCCTATATTTCCATGAAAATGTGAATTTTCTGAGGGTAGGGCCTTAGAGGACATTCTTAAGCATATCTCCAGTCTTCAGTTGTTGACAAAGATAAAATTTACAATATCGTCCAGTACTTTCCTAGGACTAATATTGTACCTCCCGGTCAGATTGGTTGGTATCGTCGGTTCCTCTTTGATTGGCTGTTTCCAAACACACATACACACAGCCTGGACCAGATTAGTGTTGACCCTGTGTTTTTTCACATCAGTGGTCCCCAACCTTTTTGGCACCGGGGACCAGTTTCACGTAAGACAATTTTTCCATGGACGTGGGTAGGGAGGGGATACTTTCAGGAAGAAACTGTTGACTTCCGATGATCGGGCATTAGTTAGATTCTCATAGGGAGCGTGCAGCCTACATCCCCAGTATGCACAGCTCACAAGAGGGTTTGTGCTCCTATGAGAATCTAATGCCCGACTGATCCAACAGGAGGCGGAGCTCAGGAGGTAATGCTCTCCCACCCCTCACCTCCTGCCCTGCGGCCCGGTTCCTAAGAGGCTATGGACTGGTACTGGTCTGTAGCCCGGTTGTTGGAGACCCCTGATTTACATCACTTCGTGCTCAGGCAGTCACACCTGGGCATGGGCTCCTCTTTGATTTCTCTCTCTCAGCCATTTTGGCTTCCTGGATAACTACTGGAGCATGAATGAATTGGCTACAAATGATAAAAACAGTGGATAAAACGTTTCCCTTGACGGAGTGGACAGGGTGGAGGGCAGATGACAGGCTGGTTTCTGGAGGGAGGAAACCTGAGCTGGGCATCTGTTCTCCTCTTGATGGCATGAACTGGTGAGGAACGGCCTCAGTTTCTTTGGAAGTAAGTGGACTATCAATTATAACTAACAGAGAGCAGACGCTCTCTGGGCTTAGCGTTTTCATCTGCAACGTGGTTTCCGAAGAGTTTAGCATTACTGCTTCCCAGTTTCCCGAGGCTCTCCTTAAAGTTGGATTTCCTGTGTGAGGTCAGATGATTCTCACTCACAGCTGAACTCACTGAACAAATTTCTCTCCCATAGCTCATATTCCTGAGGGTAAATTTCTGGCTCAAATTTTTCTACAGGCATTTGCTTTGTGTCTTTGGGCGGGACGCCTCACGTCTCTGAGACCTGTGGCAGGACCATATTTTAAAAACGTGATCTGATTGTTGAAACTATTGCTATTTCTTTTTCCCTTATAGAGCTCTTCCTTCCATTCATCGGGGAGAATCCTGTCTTCCTCCCTACCCCTCCCTGTGATGGCAGAAAAGAGATGAAGTTGGCCTTTGAGTTTCAGTAGACCAGACCCTCAAGCAGACAGAAAGCACTCCTGTTTGCAAAAAATCATTTTGAAGGGCATGAGATGCATGAGAGCAAGGCCCCCCTTCCATCCTTATCACTAGCCAGAAAAAGATTCTCAGGGTTGCGGACAGGAGTGTGAGTTGGAGAGGGGCAGGGAAGGTGTAGACACGGAGAGACCCCAGGAGGGGTTTGGCTTCCTGTCCTCTGGGCTGAGCCCTAGGCAGGTAGTGATGTCACCACGTGTATCTGTGGGAGCTGAGGGCAGAGCAGGGTCTGTTTTCCAGGGAGGCAATAGGACCTCAGAGAAGAAATGGCTTCCTCACGGGTCCTGATAAAGCATGCCCTGAACAGCCTCGTGTATCCACCAACTACATGAAAAAGGCACAACAGATGATTCCACAGGGGCCGCGAGTCCAAAAAGGGCCTCACAGGTAGGACTGGGGGTGGCTCGGTGGTGACCCGCATGGGCGTAAGCTATCACAGCCCAAATGGCCCTTTCTTCTCCCTGCTCCCACTGAACCTGGGCGTAAGCCTTCTGGGCTACTTCAGGGGAAAGGGCGGGTGGACCTGAATTGGCTGATGTAAACTCCACCACCCTGATCAGACAAGAAAGAGTATTGTCAGTCTTGGTTGATGTTTGTATGTGACAGAGGACAGAACATATGTCAGGTTGGGTTTGAAAACAGGTCAAAGGGGGTATGGAGTTTTGAACTGATGAGAAAGTTTGTTTATAATAAAAACGCGTAGGTGTAGAAGCAGTGAAAAGAAAGAAAAGAAAATAGAGATATTGTGAAATCAGTCCTCCAGCTGATGGGCATCAGATGAGAAAATGATGATTTACACATCAGGTCCCGTTTACAAGGCTGATAGCAGCCATAGTATACCACCTGCAGCTGACTTTTCGGAAAATCTGGCACCAGGTTACGGGGCTTGGAGTAATCCATCTCGGGAACCACTGAGCCATAAACTTGTTAAACGGTATCTGCTGGAGACCTGCTCAGCTCATGCCCAGCTGCAAGTGGTGGTGGAATCTCTTCTGCTCGAAGGCCAGATGGTGCAGTGATGGTGAACGTGGGGTCCCATCACAGGGGACACACTGCAGCGGATGCCTGGACTCACAGCTCCCGGGTCAGCTGAACTCATGTTGTTGGCACTCCCCGAGCAGTCGAGAAGGGCATCTGTTCGTTCTGTGTGTGCCTTTTCTTTCCTTCCATGTCCTCTTTTCTCGGCTGTCACCTGCCCTTCTGCTCTGATGGAGCCTGGTGCTTCTGCTGACCTCCACTTGCCAGGATCAGGCTGTTCTCAATTAGGAATTGAGGCTGTTGCAGTGGGAAGAGGTAGAGAGAGTAGCACGGTGGAGGGGAGAGCTCTGTGCCCAGATGGACTTGGACCCCAATCCTGGCTCCACTCCTAACTGTGGGACTACAGGCAAGTAACTTAAACCTCTTTTAGCCTTAGTTTCCTCTGTGAAAATTGCCCGTGTGATTTCAGTGTGCGGAGGGGGGTGGAGAACCACAGCACTAGAACTATACATTTCAAACTTTTGTGGGTCCATCAATGACTGGGGATCTTGAGAGTACATACCTTACAGAAAGATTTTGAGGATTAACTAGGATAATGTAAAGAGCATACTTAATGCAGTACCTGGTACCTAGTACCCAATACCTACTCAATGAGGTCACTTCAAGACGATAACCATGTGGGTCTTGCATAATAACCATTGTAGTAACAGCCCGTGGAGCACTGGCCTGTGACAGAGGGGACCCAGAGCCCAGTGTTCAGCTGTCCAGGGAGGTGAGGTTATGACTTCCCCAGACCTTGGCAATCTTATCTTTTCAGCCTGTTTTCCCCATCCTGGAATGGGCTTTCTTTTCCTCCTTCTGGCTGCATGCGATGGTGCATGCTGACTCTACCCAAGCAGAATTGTATTAGAGGTTTCCATTTCCTGAAGCCCTGCCTGTTGGAGATAGCCTGTTTCCAATTACTATACCTACCCATAATTAGATGTGAAGAAATTGGAAAAATGGCTTTCATGGGAGCCACCGGCACTGCTGGGTAGGCTTTGAAGCCTAACCTCGTTATTAATAATAAACATTTTGGCGATGGACTTTTGATCACACACTTGTCCAGCATCTTTTCCTCGTGAACACTCTTTGCTTGAGAGGCTGTGTGTGGTCTAAATGTTGGAAGTCAGCTCCTTGATTATGCTTGAAAAATCAGCTCCTGTCTCTCTGCCTGTTTCCTTATCTGTAAAACGAGAGGGCTAACCCCTATGGCCTCTGAAGTTCCTTTTGCTGCTTTATTGAACTTGAATGCTTGCAGGGAAAAATTAAATTACTAAGGTCTAGAGTAAGCAGCTCAGAGAGCCAATGGCCAATCAGTGCCCTTTAGTTTACAAAGTGACTTCTCTGGGAAGGGACCTTGGGTGAGTGGTGATGCTCTGTGATCCTTTCAGAGGGAACATGTTGAGAAATGATGCCCTGTGTTGACAAGAGTTTTCATAAGAATAGTTTTCATTCCAAGACTATCCTGGTTTGGATTTCATCATCTCCTTCTAGATAGTCCTTGACCTTGGCTTCTCATCAGGGTTTCTGGGGAGCTTTTCAAAATTTTAATGCCCAGGCCACACCTTGGAACAACCACAACAGAATTTCTCGGAGAGGGGTGGGCCTCAATGCTTTGTGAAAATTGCCCGTGTGATTTCAGTGTGCGGAGGGGGGTGGAGAACCACAGCACTAGAACTATACATTTCAAACTTTTGTGGGCCCATCAATGACTGGGGATCTTGTGAAAATGCAGATTCTGATCGGGGAGGGCTGCAGGGGGGCCTGAGACTCAGAATGTCTAGCGAGCTTCCAGTCGATGCTGCCACTGGTTTCCAGACCACACTGTGTGGCAATCACATGGCTCTGCTGTCAGAAACTACAAGTCCATGAGAGTGCAGGCTGCAGACATCCCTCTGGGAAACTTCTCTCCCTCTGGGAAACATCAGCAGAATGAGACCGGGAAGTTCAGTGCCCAAGTCAGGTGCCCCATCTGAGAATTTGGCTCCTTCAAAGGGATAGTCTTTAAGTACTTGTTCCACATTTCTTTAGTGGGGGTGGCATTGGTACCGGCAAGGATTTTTTAAAATTGTGACTTGAACATTCTGTCTATCCCCAATATACCCATTTTAGCAGCAGCCCTCCTGCCAGATGACATCTCCGTCCCATGGCAGACTAGGAAGGGCCTTTGGCCTTACCTGAGGCAATTGAATGCTTCTACCAAAGACTCTGATTTGAGAAAGTAAGTGCCTCAAAGGCGCAATGACAGAGTTGATGCAGGCAGCAGTGTCTCTAGGCACAGAGGTGACAACAGCGACCCATGTCCAGCAGTGGCATTTGCTCTTTGCCAGGCCCTGCCTATGGATGGACCTGGGTTGGAATTCTGGACATCCAGTCTTAACTGATTTCAGGTGTTTCACTGATTTTGCAAGCTCTTCAATATCCTTCCAATAAACGTACTCTCTGTGTAAGAGTATTCGTTTCTGTTGTGTGGAATCAAGAATCCTGATCAGGATATACCAATCAGACAATTGAGTTGTTAATAGATTCAATGAGGTAATCCATGTAGAAAGCTTAGAGTTCCACCCAACTTGTAGGAATCAGTCAATCAATGTTAGCTAGGTTAATAATGGGAGAGAGAGAGAAGGAAGAGGAGAAGAAAGAAGGGGAAGAGGAAGAAGAGGGAATGCAGGAAGAGGAGGAGGAGGAGGAGGACTCAAGTAGGAAGCTGTGGGGGGCAATATTGAGGGGGCTTGCTTTCCATAGAGTGATCCCGAAGGCCCCTCTAAGGACAGGCCATCAAAGATGAGACTTGAAAACAGAAAATGAGTTTCATGTGAGGGGCACATTAAACAGAGGGAATGGCGTGTGCACGAGTCCTGAAGAGGTCATGAAAGCAGCATGTCCCAGGAGTTGCTGGGAGGTCGGTGGGCTGGGGTCATGGTGATGGAGGGAGCTGGGCAGGAGACGAAGCACAGGGTTGGCGGGAGCCAGATCTCCATGGGTTTTCAGACCGGGGTGAGGACTAAGCCTTTGAACTCTAAGAGCATTGGCAAAGCATTGCCAACCCGGGTCCTTCCTCCCAGTCGTGGGTTCTCTCTGGTCAATATCTGAGCCTGGCCTGCCCTAGCATGTCACAATTTGAGGCAGAGCCTTGGGAGACGGACAGGCAACCCCTCTGAAAACTTAGGGCATGGGTGAAGTTTATCTTAGTGGGAGGAGCCTCCACCTCTTTGCATAAGTTTCCCTTTGTGGAGGATCAGCTATTCACTGTGTTCATCTGCCCAGCTGTGGAGGCTTGCTTAGGAAAACATCTCTGTTAACCCCTATAGATAGACAGTGCTACGGTCACTAATAACCTCCAAATCCCAGTGGATTCACCCAGCAGATGGAAGTCTAGCAGCTCTCCAGGGCTGCTGCCCTCCGTGCAGTTGCTCAGCAATTCTGGCCACTTTGATCTCATGCCACCATTTCTTCATGAGGCTCCTGGGTCACTGTGGCAAAAGATGAGAGAAATGGAGGGTGGAGCTTCAGGCTTCAGTGTTGGCACAGCCCATTCCCCAAGGCTGGTCACATAGCCTTACTTAATGCAAGAGGCTGCAGAATAGAGTGTAGCATATGGGATATCTGGCGAGTGGGATCGTTTCTGCCATATCTAATATCAATTATTTGTAAAATCTAGCTCTCTAGCTTACCTTACCTTGAGAGAAACTGGCACTAAAAGCAATACATTATGCTTGTCATTCTATCTTGGTTAAGCTTACCATAACTCTACAAGGTAAGTACTAATATTATCTTCATTTACTATGGAGAAATGGAGACTTAAAGAGCGTACTATTTGGGAATTGTGGTTGCAAATGCTAAGAATTCAGTCCTTAGTCTTTCATAGATTATTAGGTGACTATAGTTTATAATAAGCTATTATATATTTCAAAATAGCTAGAAGAGAATAATTTGAACATTCTAACATAAAGCAGAGACAAATATTTAAGGTGATGAATGTCCCAATTACACTGATTCGATCTTTACAAATTATATGACTTTATTAAATTATCACATGTACCCTAAAATATGCATATCTATTATGTATCAACTAAAAACTGAAATTTAAAAAATACAAAAAAAAGAATTCAGGTCTTGGCTTAGGTAAATAAAGAGGAATTTATGTAAGTAGAAATTCTAGGGCTTCAGGCACAGCTGCATCTAGGTCTCAATGATGTCATTGAGACTTAATTTTACTCCCTTGCTTGATTGAACTTTCTTGGTGCTGTAGTTCCAAGAACTGCAGCTTCCGGTTTGTACCTTCTCAGTTTGAAGCACCGTAAGAGAGAGATCTTTTTCTTCTTGGGGCTCTTAACTCAAATCCCAGGACTGAGTCCCTTTGGTCTAATATGAATCATGGGCCGTGCTGATTCAGCTGCTGTGGCTGTGGGATGAACATGCCAATTGAACCCCTGGACTGCGTGCCCACCTCTAGAGTCGGTGGTGGGGGGAAGGTAGGTATATTTAGCTGAAAGGAAAGTCATGGTTCCATTACCTGGAGAACAGAAAATGGATGCTGCAAAGTCCAAGAAACCAAGAAAGCAGCATCTGCTTTAGTGAATTTAAATAATGTCCGTAATTTTGTACAACTATTAATTTTGCACAGCAGTAAAATTTGCACCAGATTCTGTTTGACTCTGAAGCCGGCAGTTCTCCCAGTTGCTGCTCCAGCACCCTGTGAACACTCCATAGCACTTCCTGGCACACAGTCTATCTGATGGAGTGGGGGTTCCTCCAGCAACAGGGAGGTGACTCCCCCTCCTCCATCAACCAGTTCCATTTTTGCAGAGCATTCATGTGGAGTAAAATGTGCTTTCTTTCCCTTAAGGAGTGCAAATTACAGTCTAAAGTTTCCTTCCTCAGGGATGACTACAGTCTAATCTTGGCTCTAGCAGTAGCCTGCAAGGAAGGTCATCCCTCTTGAAGGAATTTGGGGCATCTGTGTGGAGGAGAGGAGGGCACAGGATGAGGGAATCCCTCTTGATTGAGGTTGACAGCCTGTTAGTAGCTCCTTACCGTGCCCTTGGGTTGGGAGCTCTGGGACTCCCTTGAAGTTCAGACCTGGGTCAGGAAGGCAGAGAGGAGTGAATAGAAATAAAGGATAGTTCTTGCTTGCACACACCCAACCCAGATAACAGCTGATCCAACTCTACTTCATGTGGTGTTGTCCATACATTTATGGGGCACGTATGGCATTCTCATGTATTCCATAAACATATGGACAAAGCCACATGAAAAAGGCTGCCTTCCTGTCTTCCCAGATTTAAAATCCTTGAGGGTAGGGACTGTGATTTCTTTTCCTAGCAAGCCTAATGGGTTGCTTTTAAGATGCCATTCTAAAACTTTTTTTTTTTTTTAAATACTTTAAGTTCTGAGGTACATGCACAGCTTGTGCAGGATTGTCACATGGGTACACACATGCCATGGTGGTTTGCTGCATCCATCCTCCCCATCATCCACATTAGGTGTTTCTCCTGATGTTATCCCTCCCCAATCTCCCCACCCCTTGTTATCCCTCCCTTAGCCTCCCACCACACAACAGGCCCTGGTGTGTGATGATCCCCTCTCTGTGTTCATATGTTCTCATTGTTCAGCACCCACTTATGAGTAAGAACATGTGGTGCTTGGTTTTTTGTTCTTGTGTCACTTTGCTGAGAATGATGGTTTCCAGCTTCATCCATTTCCCTGCAAGGACATGAACTCATCCCTTTTTATGGTTGCATAGTATTCCATGGTGTATATTTGCCACATTTCATCCAGTCTATCATTGATGGGCATTTGGGTTTGTTCCAAGTCTTTGCTATTGTAAACAGTGCTTCAGTGAACATACGTGTGCATGTGTCTTTATAATAGAATGATTTATAATCCTTTGGGTTTATACCCAGTAATGGAATTGCTGGGTCAAATGGTATTTCTAGTATTAGACCCTTGAGGAATCACCATACTGTTTTTCACAATGGTTCAACTAATTTAAACTCCCACTAACAGTGTAAAAGCATTCCTATTTCTCCACGTCTTCTCCAGCATCATCTGCTGTCTCCGGATTTTTTAATGATCACCATTCTAACTGGCGTGAGGTAATATCGCAATGTGGGTTTGATTTGCATTTGTCTGATGACCAGTGATGATGAGCTTTTTTCATATGTTTGTTGGTCACATAAATGTCTTCTTTTGAGAAGTGTCTGTTCATATCCTTCACTCATTTTTTGTTGGGGTTGTTTGTTTTTTTCTTGTAAATTTGTTTAAGTTCTTTGTAGATTCTGGATATTAGCTCTTTGTCAGATGGGTAGATTGCAGAAATTTTTTCCCATTCTGTTGGTTACTGGTTGACTCTAATGATAGTTATGATAGTTTTTTTTTTTTTTTTTTTTTTTTTTTCTGTGCAGAAGTTCTTAAATTTAATTAGATCCCATTTGTGTATTTTGGCTTTTGTTGCCATTGCTTTTGGTGTTTTAGTAATAAAGTCCTTGCCTATGCCTATGTCCTGAATGGTATTGCCTAGGTTTTCTTCTAGGGTTTTTGTGGTGTTAGGTCTTATGTTTAAATCTGTAATCCATTTGGAGTTAATTTTTGTATAAGGTATAAGGAAGGGGTCTAATTTCAGCTTTCTACATATGGCTAGCCAGTTTTTCCAACACTATTTATTAAATAGGGAATCCTTTCCCCATTGCTTTTTTTTTTTTTGTTAGGTTTGTCAAAGATCAGATGATTAATTTTATATTTTGTGGATTTTACCTCAATTATAAAATTTTAAGAATACAAAATAACAAAAGATGTCATTCTAAAAGCACCTTGTGCAAATAGGCCTGGAGGGGAGAAAAGCAGGTGTCAGTCTTTCCCTGGATTGTGTGTGTGTGTGTGTGTGTGTGTGTCTGTGTGTGTGTGTTTGTGTGTTTGCATGTGTGTTTTTTGTGTGTGCATATACAGTGTCTGTGTAGGTCTCTGGATGTACAAATGTGTGTGTGTGTGTGTGTGTGTGTGCGCGCACGCGTGCATAACATAAGTTCCTTTTGCTTGGATGGTAGTCTTGCTAAGTAAAAGACATATAAAAGATATCTGCTCTTTTATGTAACAATTCAAAGTTAATAACACTTTTGCTTTTTCTTCTCAAAATGAAGGATAGAAAACTACAGCCAATGATATTTTCCTGGTGGCTTATAACTCACAGCCCTGTCAGCTGCAGGCCCCTCAGGCCTGTGAACTGTGCAGGAGTCACAGCTGCTTTCTGATGGTGGAGGAAGGGGTCACTGGCTTGTCATTCACTGGCTGGGGGCTTGCCATTCCCTCCCACACCCCAGTGATGGAAGAATGTGCTTTAGTCTCAACTGTCCAGCTCCCAGATCCCTCACCTTCCTGTCTCCTTAGATGCAGTTTTTCCCCCTCCATGTCTCTTTTGATATGCTTTTGATTAAGATAGTAAAAAAGAACAATAGAAACAATGTAACTGATGCTGAAATGTTACCAAGCATGGATTTTTTTTTTTTTTTTTTCTTAACGATGTCAGTTTCCTCTACTGCAAACAGAAGGTATGGAACTGGATGATCTCACAGATCCCTTCCAGCTTTTAAATCAATTACAGTGCCTGTCCTCCACACCCCCAAATTTACTTGTGAACATTTCTGGAACTTGGTGAAGAGATGTGTCAGCACCTAAAGTAGCTTCTGGTGTTAATCCTCTGCAATTTCACAAGTTGGTCAGGGTGACAGCAGGACGGTCTGGGCAGGTCCTGTGAAGGCTGCTTCCCAAAGCACAGTTCAAGTTCTTGGGCTTCTAGGTGAGACCTGGAGGAATCCTATTAAACCTTGGTCCTCCTGAGGATCAACAGGAAGCCCCGGAGAGTCTAACTTAGTTGGTTAGGGGGTTCTGTTCCAAAATGTGCATCTCTAACCATGCCCTAAACTAATTCTGATGCAGGTAGTCCAAGACCCAAACTTCAAACGCTGCAACCATAGAACAGGAATACTCGGCACCAGTACCATTGACACTGGAGCTGGACAGTCAGTCGATGGGCAGCTGTCCTATGCATCCTAGAACGTCCAGAAGCAGCCCTGGCCTCCACTCACAAGATGCAGAAGCAACTCCCCTTTCCCCCCAGTTGGTACAGTTAAAAATGGCTCCCGGCCCGGCATGGTGGCTCATACCTGCAATCCCAGCACTTTGGGAGGCCGAGACAGGTGGATCACGAGGTCAAGAGACCATCCTGGTCAACATGGTGAAACCCTGTCTCTACTAAAAATACAAAAATTAGCTGGGCCTGTTGGCACGTGCCTGTAGTCCCAGCTACTCAGGAGGCTGAGGCAGGAGAATTGCTTGAACCCAGGAGGCGGAGGTTGCGGTGAGCCGAGATCGCGCCATTGCACTCCAGCCTGGGTAACAAGCGAAACTCCGTCTCAAAAAAAAAAAAAAAAAAAAAAAGAAAATGTCTCCAGACACTGTCAATTGTTCCCTGGGGGCAAATTGCCCTTGGTTAAGAACCTCTGCCATAGACAGTACTTCCCCTTGGGATCTGCTAATGTACGTTTTGATCAACACAAGACAGGGTGCTAGAAGTGAGGAGTTCCTGTCACCGTTGAGGGAAAGATAACCTCCCACTGAAGCCAAGCTGTGCTAGACGTGGCCACCCCATGTATGGAGGGTGTCTTTTGATCCTGGTGACTACCTGTGGGAGGGAGGTGGGGGTTCTTTGGAGAATCCCTTTGGTGGATCCCATTATAGCACTACTAAACTTGCCTGCTGGTAGGGCAGTGAGGTTTGCCAGCTTTCTCCAACTCCAAGCTCCTTTGGACTAATGAGCTCCTTTGTCACAGTGGAAGGTAATTGTCCCAATCCTGAGTGTTTATTGAGCACCTGCTTTGTACCCAGCACCATGCTGAGTGCTTTGCATACATTATCGTTTTTGATCTTCCCAGGGACTATATAATACGGCTTCTATTATTATCCCTATTAAAGACACGAGAACAGTGAGTGAAATATTTCCAATGGCTGACCTGGAATGTAGATCTGGACAGTCTGATGCCAGAGACCACACTGTAAATCACCGTGCTATATACATATGCATGTCTCTACCCATTTCCTGAAAAATATAACTCAGTCTTGCCCAAACACCAGGGAAATATAATTTTAGGTTGAAAACACATTATAAGAATTGAGGGATGCTTTTTGCTCTCAGTCTTCCTTATCAGGAACACATCAGCCTGGGCAGCTTTCTGCTCCCTGGGGAGCAGCATGGGAATGAAGGCCCACCCAGGGTGACAAGACACCTCATCTTGTCCATGTTTCTGCCTGTTTAAAAGGTTTTGGAATGTCAGGCAGTGGCGAGTCACAGCAGGGGAGGTGGTGAGGAGGCGACTTGCAAGAGGACAGTGAGTGAGTGGGGTTTAGGACATCTGCATACATCTGCCATCCCCAGTGGGAGGTTTTAGGCAAAGTTCTTTAGCTGTGAATATCACCAGAAAACCCCTGTAGGATAATGGGAACTTTGGCTTGGATTGGTGCTGCAAAGAGTCCCACTGTGCTTGGCTTTATTCCCTGAAGATTAGCAAGTAGGGGAAAAATGAAGGCATCATTTAGGATGGTTATTGCCTCTGCTAATGAGCATATTGAAATAGTAGTTAAAAACCCCTTCATTCGTATGCTGGAAATAGAAAAGAGCAAGGAGGCATGGAGCATCAGTGAGCTGGGGATGCCTTGCAAGGGAGCTGCCAAGCTGATGGATGCATCAGGTTTATTTTTCTGTGGTCGAAGATGCAGGTAGCATTGGAACAGGAAGACGAGCTGAGCAGGTCCTGGGTGGGGCCTTGGGGCACGTTACAAGGAACCACGAGAGTGAGAGGAAGGAGGCCTCTGGGCAAGCCAGTGACAGAGGTAGTTGGCATGTTTAGTGAAACATGGACGTGGTTTGCCTTGTCAGTACATAGGAGAGTATGTTCAAAGCATAGATGGCTGTGTTAATCAGTGGCCCTAGTGCCAAACGGGGTGCAGGTGGATAGGATGCAGACTGTAGAAAATAAAAAAATTCCAAATTGTGTCAACTGGGACTTGTGTTTGCAAGTGATAGAACCCCAACTTAAGCTGATTTAAGCAATACACAACCAAAACCAAGTGTGAGTGTGTACTTGCGTGTGAGTGGGGATCATTTGTCAATGTAATGAAAAACCCCAGAGGCGATTCTTTTTAGGCATGGGTGTCTACAGACACTCAAATGATGCCAAAGGCCTTTCTTTTTCTGGCATCACTTTTAGCACTTTTGTGTCTGTGGGGCACTTCTGAAGGCAGGCTTCCTTTCCGTGATGGTCACCAGGTACTTTCTTCAAGTCCGGCAGAAAGTGAAGGCTTCTCTTTCTTAATAATCCTAGCTAAAGTCCCTGAGATGAGTCTCACTGGTCAGACATGAGTTCTGTACTTTCCCCCAGTTTGGGGATTATGTCAGGGCCAACCAACCAACATGGCCTGAGAGAAAGGGCGGGGCTTTACTCAGAGGGGGAGGAGCCTCCTGGGCTGTGGTGGTTTTAGGTGGGCAGCCTGAACTTTCTCCATATTGAACAATGACCCACAGCCAAGAGCTTGCTGATTATGTGGTAGTCACACAAGGTGTTCTTGCCCCCATGTTTCCTTTTTGTTCTGGAATAAGCTTAGGGTGGCAATTTGATTTCAATAACAGTCACATCTGAGCTGGTGAGTTTTGATTTTTAAAAAAGTAAACTCTAGAGTTGAGTTTACTGGTTATGTATCATATGATAAGTTATAAAGATGGCCAAAAGGCCTCACTTTTTGCTCCTTTGTTAAACATGTAAGTTTCTTAAAGGGAGGCCGGGTCTTAGCATCTCTTCTAAGTGTTCCATCATTCAGCTCAGTGGCTCCTATGAGTTCCTGTAACAGGAACCAAGTTACACAAACCTCAGGAACAGGAGCTCCTCCATCGCTCGTGCTGTGCTTCCATTCCTGCAGATAAGGCAGGTGAGGGGCTGTGGCTCACAGACATTCCCTGCATTCCCTGCAGATAGGACAGGTGAGGAACTGTGGGCACATACACATTTCATTTACCTAACGGTGGCCATGACCACAGCTGTGCTGACAACTGGTTTGCAATGCCAGAAATTCCAGATTGAACTCATTACAGCCTCCCTGATTTTGGTTGTAGAACCTTAGACTAACTTTCTTATGATCTGATCCTTGGTCCAAACTCCTCCTAAACTCCAACCCAGATCTTCCCCAGAGGCAATTCAGCAAGACCACCTGTTCGCTCTGCCCTAGATTCCTACATATCTTACTGGGTCATGACTTTTTTTCTCATAAAGTCATTGACACGAGGACTGACTGGGGCAGTTGGGAGTGGGCCTTGCTCATGGAATCTTAGACAAACCCTCCCTGCGTGGTGGAGTTCTGATGAAACTCTCAATTCCCTTCTCTCTGGAGGCCCAAGAACATAAACACATTCCATCCACAGCTTATCTTGACTGCATCTTCCAGTGTCTCCCCTGAAACTGCTGTTGGCACTTTCAACTTCTGTTGATATTATAGGGACCTTATAGATCTCATGGCTTTTTTTTTTTTTTTTTTGAGATGGAGTCTTGCTCTGTCACCCAGATTGGAGTGCAGTGGTGCCACCTTGGCTCACTGTAACTTCCGCCTCCCAGGTTCAAGTGATTCTCCTGCCTCAGCCTCCTGAGTAGCCAGGATTACAGGTGCATGCTACCAAGCTTGGCTAATTTTTGTATTTTCTTTTTAGTAGAGATGGGGTTTCACCATCTTGAATTCCTGACTTCCTGATCCGCTTGCCTTGGCCTCCCAACGTGCTGGGATTACAGGCATGAGCCACCGTGCCTGGCCGGCTTATTATTATTATTATTTTTTGAACTTCTTGGAAGTGCTGATTTTCATTTCAGTGCAGGCAAAAAAAAATCTAGATGATATCCAAAAACTGATGTTTCAAAAAGCCATGGGCATGATTAACCATCATGGAAATGCAAACCCAAATCATCTCAGGGACACACCCCTTCCTACCCACTCGGATGGCTACCATCCAAAAAGTGGGTTTAGATGGGTTTTATAAATTTAGACTAACTTCTTATGATCCAATCCTACGAAGTGTTGATGAGGGTGCAGAGAAAGTGGAGCCCTCATACACTGCTGGGAGAAATTCATGGTGTAGTGATTTGCAAAACAGTCTTGCAGTTTCTCAAAAGGTTAAATAACAGTAATCTAAACAGCACGATACTGGCATAAAAACAAACAGAGACCAATGGAACAGAATAGAAATCCCCAAAATAAAACCATACACCTACAGTTAATTGATCCTCAGCAGGGGTGCCAAGAACACACAATGGGGAAAGGATAGTCTCTTCAGTCAAGGGTGCTGGGAAAACGAGACACCAATATCAACAGGCGAAGAATAAAATTGGACCCCTGTCTCATAATATGTACAAAAACTACCTTGAATTAGATTAAAGACTTTTTTTTTTTTTTTGAGAATTGAGTCTCACTCTGTCACCCAGGCTGGAGTGCAGTGGCAAGATCTCAGCTCACTGCAACCACTGCCTCCCAGATTCAAGTGATTCTCCTGCCTCAGCCTCCTGAGTAGCTGGGATTAGAGGTGTGTGCCACCATGCCTGGCTAATTTTTGTATTTTTAGTAAAGACGGGGTTTCATCATGTTGGTCTCAAACTTCTGACCTCAAGTGATCCACCCACTTCGGCCTCTCAAAGTACTGGGATCACAGACGTGAACTACTGCACCTGGCCTAAAGACTTTTAAATATAAGAAAGACCTGAAACCATAAAACTACTAGAAGAAAACCTGGGGCAGAAATCTCTTGACAGTGGTCTGGGCAATGATTTTTTTTTTTTTTTGAACATCACACCAGAATCACAGGCAACAAAAGCGAAACTAAAGTGAGATTGTATCAAGCTAAAAAGCTCCTGCATTGCAATGGAAGCAATCAACAGAGTGCAAAGGCATTTACAAATTGAGAGAAAATATTTGCAACCCCTATATATGATAAGAGATTAATACCTGAACTAACCAAACAAAAAAGTTTAAACATAGTTACCATGTACCTGTAATTCCATGCCGAGGTATATATCCAAGATAAATGAAACCCCGTCTCCACTAAAAATACAAAAATGAGGCTGTGTTTACTGTGGGAAATGGGCAGTGTCCTTTAATTATGAAGCCCTGGGGACGCATCTCACAGCTCAAAACGGAAGGGGGCAAGTGAGACTCTGAAAGGAAGTATAATTTCCATTTCGCTAAAGAATCGCAAATGGCATTTATAAGAGCAGTTCAAAGTCATTTTGAATCTTGGGTCTTGCCTCATGTGATGACCTACGGCAGTGCCCTTCTCCCTGAGCTGTCTCTGGCTTTAGTATGGGACCAGACCAGAGGGAGGCTCTTTTAAACAGTCAGAATTAATGTCCTTAGCCAACCAAGAGGATGCCATCTGGGCCGTAGCGGGCTGTAAGCAACTAGGTGTTGGGGACCGGACCTAGCCAGCTTGACCTCTTCAGGACCCAGCATGGCGGCTGACACATAGCAGACATTTAATATTATTTTTTGAATGTAACGTGTCAGCTAGGATGAAGTGGGTAGACCGACACAGGCGCTTACAGAAATAGTAAGGGAAATGTTCATCAAATGACCACGTGCACATGCAGTTATAAACTATAAAATACCTTCGCGGAGAAACCATGCAGGGGCATGTGGAATTATTGGTGGTGGGATGGCCACGTAAAACCTCTGTGGCCTTTACCTCTGGCTTACTTTAGGGCGGAGGAGAGGTTAAGTCACCCTAGCCCTCACAGGGGTGCAGATGATTAGGACTAATTTACTAAA
The DNA here is from genome assembly GCF_048565385.1 of Saimiri boliviensis. NCBI lineage: Eukaryota > Metazoa > Chordata > Mammalia > Primates > Cebidae > Saimiri > Saimiri boliviensis. Next base: position 96,637,557 of record NC_133460.1, on the reverse strand, counting down.
TGGAAAACTGCTTCTCCCAGCCAGCCTCTTCGCTGAAGAGGCCAAGGGCAAGCACTAGGGACCATTTTGCAGGTGGAGCATTGCCACCCCGTGTCACCCATTAGAGGCAATGTGTCAGGGAAGCTGGAGAGCAACAGATCCCCAACGAGGAGGGCTCTCTGTGCTGCCCTCATGTGGTGAAACTGGGAGCATGCGCCTTCCTTTGCCTCTGGAGTTTCAAAAGCTTCCTGAGGTGGTGCATACACAGGAGTCCACACCCACCCATAGGCAACCAGGGTGTCTTCTTCCATTGCTTTTTAAATGGTTTTTGATAGGTTCTGTTGTAAGGAGCTCTGATTCCACATCCACCGGCCTGTTGTATATACCTCCACTTAGACACTCCCTAGGAACCTGGTATTAACATATTCAACAGTGAGCTCACCATCTCTCCCCAACCCCCTCAAGCTGCATCTCCTTCTGCACTCTCTGACCTAGGAAGTGGCCTCATTCAATCCTCTAGGCTAGAAATCCCGGTGCCTTCCCTGCCGACTCCCTCTCCCTCTCTTCCCTGGGCTAATCAATCACAATCCTGTTTGCCATTCATCTATATTCATTGCATCCTTTCTTTTCTACCCCCAGTGCTGCAAACAGACTCATTTTACCCCATATGAATGCTACAATTTCCTGCCTGGTTTTCTTGTCTTCCACCTGGTATCCCTTGAATCCATCTTCCACCCTGTCACCAGATCATTCTAAAATGCTGATATGACCACATGAATGCATCCACTTCAAACCATTTGGTGGCCCTGCCCTGCAGACAGCTTCAGTGTGTTGCTCACACGTCTGCCAACCCTGGCCCTGAAGCTTCCCTGGAGGGCTGAGATTGTAGGCCTCGTCTTGCCAGGCTTCCTTCTTCTGAGCTGCTCACCCCATATGCACCACTCACCTTTAGGCTTGGCTCAAGAATCACCCCCTCCTTGAAGCCTTTCCTGCTTTCTCCTCCCAGTCCCCATCCAAGATGACACTCACCATTTCCCTGTCGTGGGATTCTATTGCACCTTAAACAAAAAGAAAGCAGCGTTTGGAGGTGGATGATCCCAGTCTACCCCTTGGCATCACCACTCTTGCTCTGTGTGATCCATGCGGGTTACTGAACTTCTCCAGGCCACGGTTTCTCTCTCTTTGAAAGGTGAAGGTTGTAGTGCCTTGCTCATAGGGTTCACCTCAGGATTAAGTAAAGTCATCCATGTAAAGTGCTTGGTGCATGGGGAACCCTCAGCAAATTTTAACTCTGATTTGAACCCCAGAGACAGAGCAAGTTTCCACCTGAGGAAGGTAACGCCTTGGTGTGACCTTATTTCTGCACAGCCACAGCTGGGTTAAGCCTGAGGAAGACAGGCTGGTCTTTGTTACCCCCACTTCCTAGAATAGCGCTCGGTAAATATTAGACCCTCAATCATTTCACACTTCCTAACTGTGTCTCCGTCAGTCTCAGGAAACAATTAAGCTACAGCCCATTGATGGTATAATTAAGAGCAGATCTTCAAAGCGGTGGTCTGGGCATTAGTATAAAGAAAGATGAAAGCGTGGTGAGTCCTGTCTACCCTGAATTCTCAGTTCCTCAGGATGGCATGCTGAAAGAAACCTTGTTTTTTCTAACTTATAGAAAAACATCTCAAATAATAAAATTATAAAATGTAAGAAGGCAAACCTTTTAAAAATTAAATTGATTGTTCAAGAAGCACATATATAGATTGCATAGGCTGTTGTTTTATTAAAAGGTTGATATTTGATTTGCTGTGGGTTAGGGTAATCATTCTTGTTCATTAGACAAACTTTTCTTTTCTTTCTTTCTTTCTTGCTTGCTTGCTTGCTTGCTTTTTTTTTTTTTTCTTTTTGAGATAGAGTCTTGCTCTGTTTTTGGGGCTGGAGTGCAGTGGTGCAATCTTGGCTCATTGCAACCTCCACTTTCCTGGTTCAAGCAATTCTCCTGCCTCAGCTTCCTGAGTAGCTGGGACTACAGGCATGCACCACTATGCCCAGCTAATTTTTTGTATTTTTTACTAGAGACAGGGTTTCACCATATGGCCAGGATGGTCTCAAATTTCTGACCTTGTGATCCACCCGCCTTGGCCTCCCAAAGTGCTAGGGTTACAGACGTGAGCCACTGCGCCTGGCCTCCTTGGACAAACTTTTCTAAATATAGTGGAGATTGACCTGTTAGGTTGAAAATGGGCCCCCTTCCAGGACCGTTATCAGTTACCTTTTTTATTTAACTGCAAATAAAATATAAACAAAATGACCCTACCATCTCTTTGTTTTTAGATGGAACTGTAAATCTGAAAAAGATAAAATACTTCATTGTCTGGAAACTATAGCATATACCTTCTGTAAATATCATCTACATCTATCTTCAAGTTTCAAGGAGTATGTGTTAAAGGCAAAGTATACAAATGCACATCTTGCAGAAAGCCTTAATTAAATGGAATTTTCCTCATTAATGCTTCAAGTCAATTTTGTCATAGAAATCCAAAACAGCTTCTGTAGCACTCACTATTAATTGATTGATGGACTGTTAAAAAAATAAATAAGCAATTCTTATGAATTTTTTTTTCTTTTTTTGAGACAGGGTCTCAGTCTGTTGCCCAGACTGGAGTGTAGTGGCTCTATCTTGGCTCACTGCAAACTCTGCCTCCTAGGCTCAAGTGATAGTCTCCCTAGTAGCTGGGATTACAGGCACATATCACTACAACCTGGCTAATTTTTGTATTTTTAATAGAGATGGGGTTTCACCATATTGGCCAGTCTGGTCTTGAACTCCTGACCTCAAATGACCCACCTACCTTGGCCTCCCAAAATGCTGGGATTACAGGCATGAGCCACCATGCCTGGCTTCAATCCTTATGAAATATCAACTATGCTTTTTCATTCCCTGGAGAAAATTTAACATTTAGCTTGCATATCTTAACTAGTGACCAGAAGTGATTTGACCCTCTTTAACTCTCAGATGTGTGTCATTTGAATGACATTTATTGCACTGGAGGTGTGTGGCTTATGTGTGAGTATAGGTCAATGAATTACTAAAGGCCGAGTCGACAAATAATTAGAATTTTTAAAAAATCAGTCTCTCTTTTGGTCAAAATATCCCCAATTTCTTAATACCTCTAAGATGTGTGTTTTTGCTCTATCTGTTTCCTTAATCTTAGATATCTGGTGTTGTAGAGTCATAGAATGCAAGCTCAGCAGAGAACTGTGACTTTATCCCCAAATGGAAGTTTCTGGAAAGATTCACAGTCTACTTTTTCCTCTTTTATGTTCAAGGTTAAAGGTACTTGGGCCCAACTGACTACCTTTGGCCCTAGAAGCCAAATGCTTTTTTTCTTCCCTTTCTTTGCCTTTTCTCCACCTCCCTTGTGTAAGAAACACCAAAGGAATTATGGGTCATCTCTGTCAGTGTTGCCAGTGAGCCTTGACTGGAGCCACAGCTATGGATCCTACTGAGATGTGCTGTATTTCTCAGGTGTCTCTAATGAGCAGTGCTTTGTTGTGTGTGGTGAACTGAAGCAAATAAATTATCTGCTGACATAAAGCTGATGGCATGCAGCTAGTTTTGTTTTATTGAGTTATCCATACTGTTTGGCATAATAAGTTGTGTTGAAATACTTCCCACTTCTGTGCCTGCCTTTATTAGTTTAAAATCTGGGTCTTGTTTATTGTTGTTGGTGGTTAGCATAGGTTTTATTATGATATGCAATTATCTCTCTGTCATGTTCATCTTGGTTTAATCGCCTATTCTGTATCCTAATGGGGTAAGTCAGCAGAAGACAGTGTCCCTTTGCTTGAGAATACTACATTAAGGTATCTCACATAACTATAAATTATTTTTAATTCTAGGCAACATTGAAACTACAAACATCAGAGATGAATTCCATTTCTATTCCCTTTGAAACTACTTAAAAATCTAACATCTCTTCGCATGACCAGAGAGAGAGATACCAATTGCTGTTTGGTTCAAATTTTCTTTTTTCCATTGCCTTGCTGTTATTTAATTCTGATTTCTGCCTCAGCATTTCCATCGTCTAAATACACTAGATCCTTGGCATATGCATGCTTTCAAACTTATGGGGTTGACTATTTTCTAGAGGCCCTAAAATTATTTGTAGTCTTGCAAAAACAAGAATTAGAATTGTACATAATACAGGCTGCTATGCTAGGGAGAGGTCCTTGCTAATAAATGTGCCCGACTGATTCAACTCCTGTCAGGGAATCACTTCTCCATCAATAGAAGCTTCTGGCTACTTCTGGGTAACTCCTTTCTTAATCTTTCCTCAGCTATATTTTTATGGGCTAAATTATAGATTATAGAAATATATGTGAATGGGGGGTTTTGAATGGTTTATGGCACTGTTTGGGACAACCTTTTAAAAATTACTGATGTTTGGACAACACCCCTAGATATTCTGACTTATTTGAAGTGGGTCCTGAACATGTGCATGTTTAAACAGCTCCCTAATCAATTCCCATGTGCAATCAGGTGTGAAAGTCAGTGGGTTAGGAGAGATCTAAATCATTCACACCTCTCCAGCTCCAGTTTAAAAGGCTTTGAATAATTTCCCATTGCTATTAAGTTAAAGACCAGCCCCCTTACTGTTTTATAAGCCAATGCCTCTCCTGGTGCCACTTTCATTTTCCTTGCATACATCTCAGCTTCTTCTCTGTATTATACTCCTTTCTATGACCTTTGTATATGCTGCTTCCTTTGCTTGGAAAGGTCTCTTTCTCTAGAGAACTTCTATGCATCCCTCAGAGCTTTGCCCAATCATGGCTTCCTCAAGGAAGCCTCTCTTGACCCCTGACTAGGTGAAATCTCACCATTAATCATTCTACTTCCTTATAGTGCCACTTGACCCTGAATTGGATGATTCTTTGCCTAGTGCCTATTTCTTCAGCAGTTCTGTGAGCTCCATGAGGGCAGGGACCATGCCTTCTTCACTCCGAAGCCCTCTTCCCATTATGAGGCTTGCATATAGTTGGCATTTAAGACAACCACAGCGTAACTAAATAAAACGTTTGCCTATTCCAAATCTGTCATGGCGACTCCTCCACCATCAGAATAGAAGACGATTTTCACTGAAGTTTGGCCTAAATCAAGTTTATGAATTGCCAACTGAACACTGCAGAGTATTATTCTAAGCTAGAGTTTCTCAACTTTGGCGCTATTGACATTTTTGGAGTTTGATGATCCTTTGGTGTGAGAGGGCCTGCCCTGTGTATTGGAGGATGTTGAGGAACATCCTTGACTTCTACCCATTATGTACCCCCAGTTGTAGCAGAAAGGTCTCCAGGCATTCCCAAGTGTCCTTTGGGGTCAAAAATGACCTTGATTTGTATAGGCAACCTAAGGAGAGAGACCCAGATGAGAAGTTGTTATGAGTATCTTTTGTGGTTTGCACTTTGGTGGTCAGATTCTGTTACAGGTAGCTGGGCATGAGTGGGGCAGGAGAGGGCTCTTCCCACTACCCACCAGAAATGTCAGGTGATGGTTTGGCAATTATTGCACTGCTTCTCTAAAAGTAATAAACTGGCAGCTGGAACCATGGAGAGGCTATTTCCTGATGGTCCACACCTGTTAACGTTAAAGTGTTAATGAAAAGCAGGCTCTTGGGAGAAGAAACTTCCTGGGTGTACGAGTCCATTTTCATGCTGCTCATAAAGACATATACAAGACTAGGAAGAAAAGGAGGTTTAACTGGACTTACAGTTCCACATGGCTGGGGAGGCCTCAGAATCATGGTGGGAGGTGAAAGGCACTTCTTACATGGTGGCAGCAAGAGAAAACGAGGAAGAAGCAAAAGTATAAACCCCCAATGAACCCATGAGGTCTCGTGAGACTTATTCACTATCACGGGAATAGCATGGGAAAGACTGACCCCCAGGATTCAGTTACCTCCCCCTGGATCCCTCCCACAACACATGGGAATTCTGGGCAATACAATTCAAGTTGAGATTTGGGTGGGAACACAGCCAAACCATATCACTGGGAATACACGTTAAGAGACCAAAACAGCAAAGTGTGATCTTCTGGGAACACTCCACTGGAAAAAGGAAGAAAGCCTCAGATGGGCATTGGTACAACTTTCTAAACACACTGTGCATGCTTAATTCCCAAAGGCAAAGAGGGCACTGCACATGCAGAAGGCCCACCGTAAAAGAAGAATCACAGAAAAGAGGCAAGTCAATGAAAGTACTAAGATCATGGTTAAACAGGGCACTTGACCTGTTCTCTCTTAACCTTCAAGTCTCCGCTTGGGTCTCTTCCAAGGGTTCTTTCCTTTCTTTCCTGTTCTAAAGCCTTTTAAATAAACTTCCACTCCTGTCCTGGAACTTGCCTTGGTCTCTTTTTCTGCTCTATGCCCCTCAGTCTAATTCTTTCTTCTGAGGAGGGCAGGACTAAAATTGCTGCAGACATGTGTGGATTTGCCACCAATAACTCACTCGGGATAACTTAGATCTCTTCTACCACTAACACGTTCACTGAAGTTATCTGTTACCCTGAACTTCTGGGGAACAGGAAGCTTAGTAATTGTTCATCATAGACTAATTCTTTAAATTAAAAAAAAAATTTTGAATGTGTTAAAGCCCTTCTCTTTGAAGGGCTTTTTTTTCAATAAGGTTGGTGGTTATGAAAAATGACTCGGTTTCATGGGCCACCAAAGTCCTCAGAATGAAATCTGCAGGCAGTGGTAGGTACATGATAAAAGTGGCTTTTTGTGAGCCCCAGAGCCCTCCCAAGTCTTTGTTTCTTTCTGGTAATGTCCGGTTCCTCAAAGATTTTCTGCTTACTTATTACCAAACTAGACCAATCATCAAAATGATAAGAAGAGCCTTTTAAAAGCAGAGATGCCCATCTCTGTCCTGTGGAGATTCTGATGGGACAGGATGGGAATCTGAAATCATAAGGGGCTCCTTCAGCAATACTGTTGGTTCTCTAGGTTTGAGAGGCACTGATATAAACCACAGGCACTGCCTGGAGACCTGTAGTCAGAACTTGAGCAGTTAACCCAATTAGGATCAGTAAGAAATTGTGTGTTGAGCTCTATGCTAGTCAGGGTTAGGTGTGTGGGGAGTGAGGGAGAGTTCCTCAAGGCTGTGGGATGGACCAGTACTCTGTAAAAGGGTTATTGATTATTGAGTGTGGGAAAAAAATGAGTGGTGGGTTTATGGAACTAGGAGCAGATGGCCTGCTTGACGCAGGGAACAACTGAAGAGGATATTTACACTGGGGACAGTGCCTGCAGCACAAGAGAACTCCAATCCTTTATTATTAATTCATTTGAATTCTTTTAGATGCTGTATTACTCTGTTTTCATGCACCATGTCAGCTAAGGGGATTCTCATTCTAAATATCTCTCTTGCTCTCCCTCTTTCAATGAAATACTTCCAATATTGTCTTAATATTTTTATGCAGGGAAAAGAGAAGGAAGGGGTGAGAAATGTAAGTGAGGTATTTTGCTACAGGCAAAATTTCCCTCTACTTTGAAAATTTTGCAAAGTCTAGGAAATACTCACAAAATGGCATTTCACTGGCATTTGGACCACTAAGGACAGGCGGGTGCAGGGGTGCACAGGTGTCTGGGGGTACACCACTTTGCCCAGGAACTTCAATATGTCCCAAAGAGGGGAGAGGTGGGGGTAGGGCAAGAGTTTATGTTGTTGGTGAACTCTTGACTTTATGCAGTGGCGATTTCTTCAGACATTCCAAGTAGTACTTACATACTGTGTAGCAAGTTCAATTTATAAGAATCTATTTAAAAGATGTCACCACACATGTCAGAAAAAATATTCTCACAAGGAAGGAGTTAGTCATGTTTCATATTGCAGGCAATTTGGAAGAATGGGATTTGGATTACAGAACATGAGCACAATACAAATGTGATTGTTTGGTGGCAATTTGAACAAAATGAAGTATGCTTGTACTGAGAGTTCAAGGACATCAAGCAGTCTTTATAAGATGAAGTTCCAGTTGAAAGTTCTCTTGGAAATTATAGTCTGAGTTCTGAGCTGTCAGTCCAGGGACTGGGTCCTTCATTCTAGCTGAACTTTCAGCTCTCTAAAGGGAAAGGAGCTATTGTAAAAATTCTTCACCATTTGAAGATTTCTTCTTGTAGTTTTATATAAATTGACACTTTACTTCTTAGCCTTTGTACTATAGAACATAATCCTGTGGAATTTGTTTATGATATTATCAGTGCTGGAAATTTCAGCCAGAACAGTATTTAGTTGAGTGGGGATATGGTTTGGCTTTGTCCCCACCCAAATCTCATCTTGAATTCCCACATTTTAAGGGAGGGACCTGTTGGGAGATAATTGAATCATGGGGGCAGGTCTTTCCCATGCTGTTCTTGTGATAGTGAATAAGTCTCATGACATCTGAAAGTTTTAAAAATGGGTGTTCCCCTGCACAAACTCTCCTCTTGTCTGCCACCACATGAGATGTGCCTTTCACCTTCCGCCATGATTGTGGGGCCTCTCCAGGCACGTGGAACTGTAATTCCATTGAACCTCTTTCTTTTTTTAAATTGCTCAGGCTTGGGTATGTCTTTATCAGCAGCATGAAAAGGGAATAATACAGTAAATTGGTACCCCAGTAGAGTGGGGGATCTGCTGAAAGCATACTTGAAAATGTGGAAGTGACTTTGGAACTGGATAACAGGCAGAGGTTGGAAGAGTTTGGAGGGCTCAGAGGAAGACAGGAAAATGTGGGAAAGTTTGGAACTTCCTAGAGACTTGTTGAATGGCTTTGATAAAAATGTTGATAGTGATATGGACAATAAAGTCCAGGCTGAGATGGTCTCAGCTGGAGATGAGGAACTTGTTGGGAACTAGAGCAAAGGTGACTTGTGTTAGGTTTTAGTAAATAGACTGGGGGCATTTTGCTCAGCTCTAGAGATTTGTGATACTTTGAACTTGAGAGAAATAATTTGGAGTACCTGGAAGAAGAAATTTCTAAGCAGCAAAGCATTCAAGATGTGACTTGGGTTTTGTTAAAAGCATTCAGTTTTACAAAGGAAACACAGCATATAAGTTTGGAAAATTTGTAGCCTGACAATGTGATAGAAAAGAAAACCCATTTTCTGAGGAGAAATTCAAGCTGGTTGCAGAAGTTTGCATGAGTAAAGAAGAGCTGAATGTTAATCACCAAGACAATGTGGAAAATGTCTCCAGAACATGTCAGAGAACTTTGTGGCAGCCCCTCCCTACACAGGCCCAGAGGTTTAGGAGGAAAAAATGGTTTTGAGGGCTGGACCCAGGGTCCCTCTGCTGTGTGCAGTCTAGGGACTTGGTGCCCCATGTCCCAGCTGCTTCATTTGTGACTACAAGGGGCCAAGGTACCTCTCAGGCTATTGCTTCAGAGGGCGGGAGACCCAAGCCTTGGCAGCTTTCACATGGTGTGGAGCCTGAGGGTACACAGAAGACAAGAATTGAGGTTTGGGAATCTCTGACAAGAATTGAGGTTTGGGAACCTGTGATTTCAGAGACTGTATGTAAATGCCTGGATGCCCAGGCAGAAGTTTGCTGCAGGGGCGGGGCCCTAATGGAGAACCTCTGCTAGGGCAATGTGGAAGGGAAATGTGGGGTGGCAGCCCCCACACAGAATCCCTGCTGGAGCACTACCTTGCGGAGCTGTGAGAAGAAGGCCACCATCCTCCAGTCCCCAGAATGGTAGATCCACTGACAGCTTGCACTGTGCACCTGGAAAAGCTGCAGAGACTCAATGCCAGCCCATGAAAGCAGCCAGGAGGGAGGCTACGCTATACCCTGCAAAGCCACAGAGGCAGAGCTGCCCAAGGCCATGGAAACTCACATCTTGCATCAGCGTGACCTGGATATGAGACATGGAGTCAAAAGAGATCATTTTGGAGCTTTAAGATTTGACTGCCCTGCTGGATTTTGGATTTGGATGGGGCCTGTATCCCTGTCGTTTTGGCCAATTTCTCTCATTTGGAATGGTGTATTTACCAAACTCCTGTACTCCCATTGTACCTAGGAAGTAAAAAACTTGCTTTTAATTTTACAGGCTCGTAGGCAGAAGGGACTTGCCTTATCTCAGATGAGAATTTGGACTGTGGACTTTTGAGTTAACGCTGAAATGAGTTAAGAGTTTGGGGGACTGTTGGGAGGGCATGATTGGTTTTGAAAGGTGAGGATATAAGATTTGGGAGGGGCCAGGGGTGGAATGATATGGTTTGGCTGTGTCCCCACCCAAATCTCATCTTGAATTTGCAGGTATTGTGGAAGGGACCCAATGGGAGGTAATTGAATCATGGGAGCAGGTCTTTCCAGTGCTGTTCTTGTGATACTGAATAAGTCTTATGAGATCTGATGGTTTTAAAAAGGGGAGTTTTCCTGCATAGGCTCTCTTTTTTTTCTCTTGTCTGCCACCATATGAAACATGCCTTTCACCTCCCACCATGACTCTGGGGCCTCCCCAGCCACATGGAATTATAAGTCCATTAAACTTCTTTCTTTTATAAATTGCCTAGTCTCAGGTATGTCTTTATCAACAGCATGAAAAGGGATGAATACAGGTTGTGTTGAGATATGGAGATTGGTTTTAACAAGATTTAGATATTTCTTCCTTCTGTTAGCTTTGGTTTTTGGCGTGGCTGACTCAAGTGTCAATTATTGTCTGTTGATGTGGCATTGAACATGTATTTGCCTAATACCTAGGAATTTTAACTTGGAAGGAAATACTTGGGGAGCTCAAATCAGAACCATAGAATCTGAATAGCTGGGAGAGTGAAAAGTTACATGAATGTGCAGTATTAGAGCTCAAGGTCCGAATCTACACTCCTTGGGTTCCACTGCAGTTCCATCACTTGTTAGCTCTGGTGGATTAATAGCCTCCCCAAATCTGTGTTCTTTGCAAAGTGTCTTTGCTCCTCCCATTAAGGAATAGAGTCTATTTCTCCAGACTATGAATCTGGGCTAGCCTTATGACATGCTCTGTTCAACAGAATGCAGACAAAGTAATATCATGCCAATTCCAAGCCTACCCCTTAAGCATTCTTACACACTTCTGCCTTCTTTCAGAATGCTGGTTCTGCCTTGGAAATAGGCTAGAGCTAGCTGGCTGGAGCATGAAAGACCATGGGCAGGTGAATGGAGGCACTTCAACCAATGGGAGCAAGCATCCAGAATCAGAGATGCTTTGCCAACCACAGTTGAAGGCCAAAGGAGAAGAAGCCCTGCCAAGACCAGAAAAAAGTGCATAGATGATCATAGCTTGAATTTTCAAGAGGTTTTGGGAAGTTTTTTTAACTCAGCAATAGCTCACTCATCCATGAGTGACCATGAACACACTGCTTAACCTTTCTGTGCCTGTTCCCTCTACTGTAAATGAGTATAATCATATTTGCTCAGAGCTATGCTTGTGAAGCTCTTGGCCAGGTGCCTTGTGTATGGTAAGTGGCTATAGATATCAGTGGTTATACTTCAGGACAGATTTGCAGTAAGCCTTGGTCTGAGCCTACTTTGGAGTGTGCTGGTAACGGTATGTAGCTGTAGTGCACTTTGGCCTGAAACTGTGCTGCTTTGTGAGAAAAAGGAAATACAGCTAGGTGGGTAGAAGTCAGAGATTTTTCTGCCAGTTCCAGGGAAATAGGAAGAGGGAAAGAGGCAGATCTTATCTTTGGAGGGAAGTCCACACCAGTTCTCAGAGGTGGTGGCTGGGGGGCTCCTAAACCATAGGGGTAGGGATAGAGAGGGGCTCCCTATCCAGGCTGTTTGCTCTCTTCAGCCAGACTCTGATTTTACTTGCTGTGCAGAATCTGAGCTTTCAACATCAAGTAAAGCAATAATTTATTTTGTGGAATTGGAGGCTTCAAAGCAAAGAAACATCAGATTGGTGTTTATTCTATGTTAGATTGGGCAGTATCAGCAGATCTTTCTCTATTAGGCTTCAGCAGACCCAGACACAGAAAAATATCTTCCCAGACTCAGCCCTTAGAACTTCCCAGGGTCTGGGAAAGACTGAGGGATTGGCTACTGGAACCTCAGAGAAGAGAGGTAGGTGTCAGGTAGTGACAGGGTTGGGGAGACAATGAACATCAGAAGACCCATGGATGTCTAGTAGAGGGCTGCTAGGACCCCTCTTCATGGGCTCTTGCTACCAGTCACAACTCATTTCCTTTCAAGATACAGCCCACCTTTTGCTCTGTAAGGAAATTAACTCCAGAGAGATGAGTCCACATTATCTGCCTTAAGAGAGTTATTGTTCAGAAATTAAGGAAGAGCCTGTTTGCACACTATGCCCTATGTCTGGCACTTACAGGGACATCAAATATTACAAAGGCATCGTTCCTATTATCAGGAAGCTTATACTCTTGCAGTGGTCTGCCACTCTGTAGAGCAGAACCCTCTGGGAGCTTACAAAAAGTGAGGTCTGGTCTCCACAGTGGTCTGATTAAACTAGAATTAGCTTTTCCTAATGTGTAGGCAGGCTAAGAATTGCTGACCTAAGTGTCCGATACTTTTCACGTCTCAAACAATAAAAAAGGCAGGGTGGTTCCAGAGTTGGTTAATATATGGGTGAATTATCTCAAAAGCTCACGTTCTTTTCATATTTCTTCTCTGCCATCTTCATGATGTTAGCTTTGGTCCTTAGGCTTATGGTCACAAGATGGCTGCAGTAGTACTAAGCATCACTTCCTTATCACTTGAATCTAGAGATAGAAAAAAGATGACATTTCCACATGTTTTTCTTTTTAAGAGTGAATAAAGCCTGTCTAAGAATTTCCCAGGAGATTTATTATGTAACTCTTGGTCTAGAACTATATCATATGTTCAAGCCTAAACCAAAATCTGGCAAAGGAAATCAAACCAGTGTGACTAGCTGAGGTCAATTCACCACTCACCTTCCTAGGGTTGGAGAGGCAGTCACTTTGAGCATGTGATCAAGCAAAGAATGGACCATGAACAATAATGGGACCTTACCAGCAAGGAATGAGGGATAGGAATGGCTGATGGATTATATCTGGCAGGATAGAATAGGCTGGACTGTGGTGACAAACCCCAGTATCTCAGTGGCTTAGCACAACAGAAGTTTACTTCATATTTACAACGTCTGATGCAGGTGAGATGGAGTCTGTCCTCTATCTGGTGACTTGGATCCATGCTCCCTTGTCCCACCATCTTGGTAGGTTCCCATTTCACCATGCGGCCTCCAAGCTTGCTAGAACAGAGCGGGAGAGTGATGGTAGAGACATTTATTTGAATGACCTTAACTCAACACACTTCACAACTGCTCATTATCCAATGACTAGAACCAGTCAGCTGGTCCCGACCTAATTCCAACGGATACTGTGATGTATGGTGGACATATGGAGGATTTCATGAGTGCTTGGCCATAGGAGGCAACTAAGCAGTAGGGACAGAAAATGGACATTGAGGTCAAGGGAAGAAATCATTCCGGGTCAAAACATGCATGCACACTGGTTGTCCAGCTTTTGATTCCAAATGTGTTAGACTCCCTTGTCTCTACTACAAAGATCGAAATACCAGTTGCCACTTGCACTGAGGCATTAGGGAGATTTTTGTTTACAGCTTTAAAAAAAGTA